>NC_037668.1:51669421-51969421 GCF_003255815.1 Theropithecus gelada | reverse complement strand
ACAGGACAGGACACGAAAGGAAAGGAAAGGAAAAGAAAAGAAAAGAAAAAAGGCAAGGCTTGCCAATGCAGTAAAATGTAAAGCTGATGACCTGGCTAACGAAGAGACTCAGTTTTCAGGCTTTTCACAGTCTTTTTGCATGGAAAGCCCATTTCTAGAAGATCAATTTAAATCCCCACCAAAAAGAACACATTTGTGTGATGCATATCTAGCTCCTGAATTACGTGTTTACAGAGCTTAACATATTGAACTAAAGCCAATGAAACAGTCTTAGAACAAATTACATCGTATGTAATCACAGCTACCGATAAATCAATTGCTTCTTTTGCCAAATAGTACATCAGAGACTTCTATGAAAAGTTCAAATAAATGTGGTGTACTCGGTGGCTTCCAACAAGTGGCTTTCAGCACTACAGGAAAACATCACTTTAAATAATCCTTGTTTGTATCTGAAACACGGATCTGGATTGCTTCCTACACTAGAATCCTAATCTCTAAAGGAGATGATCAGATTTTGCACGGAAGCTAGACGAATCAACCTGGAACAGATCACTCCTGCCCTACCTGTCCAGGCGGCGGACAGAAGCAGACAGACTAGTTTCAAGAAGTTAGGGAGTCACTGATGCGATGGTGATCCACGCACCGTGGGGGCAGCGGGGCAAGGGAGAAAGACAGGGGGCTTCCACCTTCCAGGCGCCCATGCACCGCTCCTGCCTTCAGAGGTAGGCTGGGCCTGTCGGCTTTTCAAAAAGTCAAACACTTGGTGGGAGAAAATCGTTGGTGGAGAAGACAAAACACTTTTGTTTTGTTTTCCGGGACACCACCCTCGAGGCTGCCAGACTAGACCCCACGAGGGAGAAGGGTGCGGCGGGAGGCGACGTCGCGGCGGCAGCATCTCCGGGTCCCGCGGCTGGGGGCTCCCACCCCTCCCGGGCTTCTTGGGGTGGCTTCTTCCTTTTTTTTATTTTTAACTTTTCACGCCCCCCGCCCCCGCCCCGCGCCCCACCCCCGCCCCGCGCTGGGTGCAGACCTGCTGGAGAGGGCGGGCGCCAAGGAGCCTCACCTGCACGCCCCGCCGCCGCAGGACCGGAGCCGGGAGGACGGCGGACGAGCCCTGGCGGCCCGACGGGTCTGCGGGGAGCCTGGGGCCGCGAGCTGCGGGGCCTCCGAGAGCCTGGCAGGCGGCAGGCGGGGCCGAGGGCAAAGCCAGGAGCCGCGGGCAGCAGCAGCCTCGCCGCCACGCCCTCGACGCCGGAGAGAGCGGCCGCCTAGGCGCGGACCAGGGCGGTGTCCCGGCTGAGCGAGGCTGCCGGCGCCGCGCGCGCTCCCGGGCCCCTGCGCGCGCCCGCCTTGTCCCCTCCTGTTCTGGCAGGGCGCGCGCACGGCGGCGCAGGCGCCGGAGGCCCGGCCGAGGCCGGGGCCGGGGCGGGGGCGCGCGGGGGCCGGGGTGGGGGTGTCTCGCCGCGCGCGCCCTCCTTCCGCTCCTCCGGGTCCTTGGTCCCCAGCCTGTAGGGGACTTGGGCTGTAGCGCTGGGGCGGGGGCTTTAGATCCCCCCAAAAACAGGACCTCTGGCGACCTTCTCGTTTTCCACCGGGAGCGGAGAGAGCCGATCTCCTTTTCCTGCTAGCCCCGTAGGACAGTCTCCGGAGCAGCTCATAGGAATATGACGAACGTTTACTCAGGGCTGGTTACTATGTACACTGCGCCCCGCGCGCGGCGAGTTTACCTCGGTTCACCTCCCGGCAACCGGCGGCCCGGATATTATCAGATGCGGGGGACTTGCCGGCGCCTCATTGCCCGAGGAGAGGCGGCCTCAAGTACCTGAGCTGGAGCTAGCACCAGGTGTGGGACGGCACAGGCTGGGTCCCGCCCTGGCGGGTACAACCCTCTTCCCCTTCCCCTCCCCTCCCCTCCTCCCCACTCGTGCTCTTCTCCCTCCTCCCGCTCTCCCTCCTCCTCTTACTCCTCTTCACCCTATGCCCTATCTACTGTTGTCGTACAATTCACATGTTTAATGCTTTCTTTTTCGTGTAAAAACCCTTCCATGCAGTCTTGCTTGCTTGACTCCGACGCCCTAGGAGACCATGGGACATGATTACAACTATTAGGCAAAGGGAAGAGCCGGGGTCTAAACTGTTCAGCGCGTTTCAGTGGTAGAACCGAGGCTTACATTGGCAGGTATTATTATTACCAATAACAGCTATGATGACAAAGCTCCTGAGCACAGCTTGGAAGGCAGCTGGTGTCTCCTCCCTTAGCCGGCAGAGAGGGAAGCAGGGTCACAGAGTAGGGAAAATAACTGGGCTCAGCTCCCACCTGCAAGGACCCGCAGCTGTGCGGTGGTGCGCACCCATAGTCCCAGCAACTCAGGAGGCTGAGGCAGGAGGATCGGTTGAGGCCAGGAGTCTGAGACCAGCCTGGACAACATAGCAAGGCTCCGTCTCAAAAGAAAAAAAAAAAGGAATGTGCAGTGCAGTTAGAAGAAAATCAGCTCTGATTACCCACTCAAGGCCTTTCAGAGGCAAAGTGAGGCACGGTGAAGGTTAACATCAAAGGCACTCAGTGCCTGCATCATGGGGCAGGAAGATGGACTAAAATGTGCACAGCACATCTAATCCCTGTTAGATGTAAACTGAGGAATCGGGGTTGGATTATGACCCCAAGGGCTCTCCAGCAGTTGAGCCCAGCACCGTCACAGAGGTATACCCAGCAGATCACCCTTCCTGCTTCCTGCTTGCTGCTTCTGTGGTTCCTGCTGCCTCCAACCCTGCTGCTCCTGCTCTCCATCTTGTCTTAACTAAGTTCTTCACTTTCATTCGTTTAACTAATGTTGATTGCAAACTGCTTCTTTTGTCAAAGTCACCCTAAGGACTGCAGTAATTTTTTTTTTTCTCTAAATTCCTCTAACACAGCAACTTTTGCAAAAGTTGAGGGTTTTTGGTTTTGTTTTGTTTTGTTTGTTTTGAGATGGGGTCTGCTCTGTTGCCTAGGCTGGAGTGCAGTGGCACAATCATAGCCTCAACCATCCGGGCTCAAGCGATCCTCCCACCTCAGCCTCCTGAGTAGCTGGGACTACAGGTACATGCCACCATGCCTGGTTAATTTTTCTATTTTTTGTAGAGACGAGGTCTCACTATGTTGCCCAGGCTGGTCTCGAACTCCTGAACTCAAGCAGTCCTCCTGCGTTGGCCTCCCAGAGTGCTGGGATTATAGGCATGAGCCATTGCACCTGGCCAAAACATTGAGTTTTCACATCACATGAGATTGGAAACGGCTGCATTCCATAGCCCTGCCTGGAGATGTCTGATGCATGTTCACACACACACACACAAAATGGCCTTGAGAGATCCTAAGTCAAACAACCAGGTTAGTTTGTTTAACTGAGTTTCCCCGAGGAATTAGGCCCTGTGCGGGTGTTGGGCTTGCATGGGTAAGGCCCATACAGATCCGCCACCTGAGGAGCCCACAGATAGGGGAGACAGTGATTGTGACACAATTGTAGATGTGCACTATTTGAGACGTTGGCGACGCGCTGACGAAGCAGAGAAAGAAGTGAGCAATCTACATGATGGGCCAGGGAACGGGGTTCACATTATCCGGTATTATTCAAGATTCTCTTTTTTTTTTTTCATGGAATACATCACTCAGACTGGGTTAAGCAGCAAATGGAATGCATTGACTCACATAACAGAAAAGTTTGGGGCTTCAGGCATGGCTGGATTCAGGGGCTTAAACTACGACATCGGGATTAAGTCTTTTCTCTCCATTTCTTGACTCTATTTCCTGTTGACTTTTCATTCTTAGGCTTCCTTTTCCCCATGAGATGGCAGAATGGCTGCTTACAACTTCAAATCACACCCTTTCGAGCAGAAAGGGAGTTTCTTTTCCCTGATGCTGTCAACAAAAGTCCCAGGACTACATCTCATTGGTCTAACTTGTGTTACCCGTGCATCACTAAACCACTCTCCTGAGAAGGAGCATGGAACATGCTGACAGCTCCTCTCAAATCGCATGGGCTGAGATTTGGGGAGAGCTGGCTTCCTGTGCTAGATCATTTCTGTTGGCCCTTCCAGATCTACTCTCCAGCCTTTTCCTTCCTGATTTGATCCTCAAGAGGCCAACCTGCATGGACTGCTTCCACAGGTCCCTTGTCCTCTGACTTACAGTTGAATTCACCAAATAGAAGACATTGGAAATGAGACCGAAAGGTTGGAGGAGGAGGAATGTAAGGGTTTTATTCCTCTGGCCCCTGCCCTTCTGGGTTGCTGCAGGTTGGCAACATGCATTTATTGAAGCTTCTCTCAACTGGCCTTCTTCACACAGGTACTCTCTCCTAGTTCTAGTAAATTCTCCTTTCTCCACCTCCAGAATTATCCACCCTGGAGGTGATAATGGCTCCCCTCTGTTGCTTGCCACAGTGTATCACACCATCAGACCTGCTTTTTCCCTCAACCCTGCCCACACATCTGTATGGAACCTTTACTAAACCCTCTTTAGATTAATCATCTGCTGGGATGCTAATGGTTACATTCACCAAAGGAGATTCAAGTTTCTATTACCAAAAGAAAGGGGAATGAATCAAGGGCAGGCAACAGCACTACTGTAGTGATATTGGTTTGGAAGAAGTATCACCACAAGTGCAGACCAGAGATGACTGTGGCTTGGACAGGGTCGTGATGGGGGAAGCAATGAGAAATGGTAGGATTCTGGCTATATCTCAGAGGCAGTGTTAATACAGTTTACTGAGGAATTGTATGTAAATTATGAGTGGTAGAGAGGAGCTGAGGATGGAAGCAGTTGGAAAACATGCATCTGGAGCCTAGGAGTGAGCTCAATGAGTAGTGATTTGGGACGGAGGCGTGGTAGTTAGTTGAAACCACGGGCTCAGATGAAATCACCCCAGGAGCGCATGTAGAATAGAACACAGAAAAGGCAAAAGGCAGAATCTAGAAGAACAAACACCAGCCTTTCCATGGTGAACAGAGGAAGAGTTGCCATCTTGTATCTATCATCTAGATGGTGAGCAACTCGATAACTTGAGAACAAGAACAGAATCTTCCACATCCTTCCTCTTTACTATCATGTCTAGCGAGGTGATGACCACACGGTGGGTAATAAATGCTTGTTATGAATGAACTTGACACAGTTTCACATTTCTAACACTCCCTCCCTCTCCATCTCATGTGAGGTTTGAGTTACAGGCCGAGAAAAAGAGAAATTGATCCCTGTGGCTCAATCCACTGAAACCTATGCCCAGGTTGCTAAGCATTTCGCTGCCCTGGAAAACTGAAGCAGAACCTCTCAGACGATGCCACAGATCCTGAGTAGCACACCTCTTGCCTTTCAGGAGCATTTCCAGACCGGCGACTTCATTTCAGATTTTCTTATTCTTATTTGAGTAGATTTAACAGCAAATATCCTAACAAATCCTTATTAGGTTTGTTTTGGGGCTGTGCTATGACAATAATACAAGTGGCAAAAGATCTCCATCTCACTTGCATACATTGCTGGTGGAATGTAAAAGGATGCAACTGCTTTTTAGAAACTGCCAGTGTACCAAGCTAAATGTACACCTACCCTATGACCCAGAAATTCCACTCTGAGATGTAGACTCGAGAAACCTAGGCAAATGTCTACCAAAAAAAGAGGCTGGTGCAAGAATGCTCTTAACATCTTGGCTGGGTGCAGTGACTCACCCCTGTGATCCCAGCACTTTGGGAGGCCAAAGTGGGTGGATCATTTGGGGTCAGGGGTTTGAGACCAGCCTGGGCAACATAATTAAATACAAAAATTAGCCAGGCGTGGTGACAGGCACCTGTAATCCCAGTGACCCAGGAGGCTGAGGTGGGAGAATGGCTTGAACCCAAGAGGCAGAGGTTGCAGTGAGCCAAGATTGTGCCACTGCATTCAAGCCTGAGCAACAGAGTGAGACTCCATCTCAAAAAAACAAAAACAAAAACAAAACAACAAAAAATCTTTACTCATACTGTTCTCCAATTGTAAATATCCCAAATGCCCATAAGAGGAATGGATAAGAAAACCATGGTATATTCAAACAATATGATACTATACAGCAATTAAAAAAAAATGAAATACTGATACACAAAACAATGGATAAATCTCAAAAGCAATTGTTGAGCAAAAGAAGTCAAAAAGCATAGATGTATGATTTCATTTATATGAAAGTCAAGAAGAGGCAAAACTAATGTATGGTAATAAGCATCAGAATAGCGGTTGCTTCTGAGGATAGGGATTAACTGGAAAGGGGCACAGAACATTCAGGGGTTATGCAAATGTTCTTCCCATGCCAGTATGTTTACTAGACACGGTTCTAGGCATTGGGAATATAGCAGTGAACAAAACAAACTGAGTCCCTGCTTTTATACAAATCCATCTCAGTTCTTTTAATTGGTTGCATTGTTTAATGCATTTTAAATAGGAAAAAAGTGGCCTTTCTTTAAATATAGTCTATGACAAATCTGAGGAACTTTCTTGCTTCGTTTTTAGTTGCTGATGGGAAGGCAGAAAAGTACAATGGAAAGAGTATGGGCTCCAGGAAGTCAGCTCTACCACTGACTGCTTGTGTGATTTTTGGGCAAGTTCTTTAAGCCTGTGAAGTCTTACTTTTCTCATCTGTTACAACGGATTTTTTAATTATGATTTTTATAATTTACAAGCAAGGTCTCGCTTTTGTTGCCCAGGCTGGTCTCAAACTCCTGGGCTCAAGTGACCCTTCCACCTCAGCCTCCCAAAGTTAAATAGAATCGATGATACCTGCCTTGCAAAGTTGTTTTGTAAAGTGCCAGACACATTGCAGATGCTCAGGAAACATGACCTGGGTTATAAGCAGTTTACAAGGAAAATTTCACTTTTGCCCAGTGAGATATGAGCAGAGGGAGGCTGACTTGGCTGGCAGAGGTACCCTTTTGCTTCTTTTTTTCAAGATGGAGCCTCGCTCTATCACCCAGGCTGGAGTGCAGTGGTGTGATCTAGGCTCACTGCAACCTCGCCTCCCGGGTTCAAGCAATTTTCCTGCCTCAGCCTCCTGAGTAGCTAGGATTATAGGCATGCGCCACCACGTCTGGCTAATTTTTGTATTTTTAGTAGAGACGGGGTTTCACCATGTTGGCCAGGCTGGTCTCAAACTCCTGACCTTGTGATCCGCCCACCTCGTGTTCCCAAAGTGCTAGGATTACAGGCATGAGCCACCGCGCCTGGCCCAACCTTTTGCAGTTCTTTCTTCTAGCCTGCAATGTGAACACGATAGCTGGAGCTCCAGCAGCCACTTTGGACCAGGAGGTAATCTTGAAGATGGAAGCCACATGTCAGGATGGTGAATCCAAAAGATGAGGAGCCTGTATCCCTTGTGACACCAGAGCTGCCATACCAGCCCTGGGCTCCTCCATCTATACTGCCTTCATATGGTAAAGATATATTCTTGTATCTTGTTAGGTGTCTGTTGCAGCTAAACACAATCCCAACTGATATTCACCGTAAATGATTCCATGGCTCCCTGTAGTACTTTTTCAAAGCATCTATCACAATTGTAATTAATAAAATAATTATGCAATTACTGGTTTAATGCCTAAGTCCCAAGTAGAATATCAGTTCCATGCGGGCAGGGATTAGTCTGTTCATGGATGTATTCCCAGCTCCTATAACAACATCTGGTTCTGGTAGGTAGTAAGTGCACAATAAATGTAGTGGAGTGAAAGGGAGAGAGGAAACGGAGCTGCTTCTGATGAGGAGAGAAATCACTGCATGAGAGAGTATGCAGTGAGAAAGAGAGAAGGGGAAACTAGAGGCCTGCCTGCTTTAACTCTAGGAATCGATCGATCTCTATCTCAGACTCATTAATATGCATCTGGGTGTGCTGGATATTTTAGTTCATGTTCTGCCACACAATCTAGATCTCCTATAGGATTTGCATCACAGATGGTACCTTTTCCTGAAGAGCCTTAAATTAACCTGCCTCCCTGGTAACACCCTCATTTGTCTCCCATTCCTGGCAAGTCAGCCATTCCCCCAAGAAGAGAGTTGCAACACGATCCAATAGTTTGCTGGAGGAGTGAAACTTCTTATCAGCAGCACATCCAACATTGGTTGGGAGATGAGTCATGTCGATTCTTGATATTTAAAATTTTCTCATCAAAATTGGACTTGGCCTTTGTAGAACATTTGAAAACAAAAAGATAAATAAAAAAAATTCAAATCACGCACAATCGCAGGATCCAGAGATAGTCATGTGCAAGGAAAATACCTTGGGTCCCCCAAATCACTAAGCTAAAGGGACAAGTCAAGCTGGGAACTGCTCAGGGCAAACCTGTTTCCCATTCTATTCAAAGTCACCCCTCTGCTTACTGAGATAAATGCATTATCTGATTGCCTCCTTTGGAGAGGCTCATCAGAAACTCAAAGGAATGCAGCCATTTGTGTCTTATCTACCTATGACCTGGAAGCCTCTTCCCCACTTCAAGTCGTCCCGCCTTTCCAGACCAACCAATGTTCATCTTACATATGTTGGTTGATGTCTCATGAGTCCCTAAAATGTATAAAACCAAAGTGTGCTCTGACACCTTGGGTACATGTTGTCATGCTGTCAGGACCTCCTGAGGCTGTGTCATAGGCATGTGTCTTCCACGTTGGCAAAATAAACTTTTTTTCTTTTTTGAGACAGAGTCTCGCACTGTCGCCCAGGCTGGAGTGCAGTGGTGCAATCTTGGCTCACTGCAAGCTCCGCCTCCCAGGTTCATGCCATTCTCCTGCCTCAGCTTCCCTAGTAGCTGGGACTACAGGTGCCCGCCACCACACCCAGCTAATTTTTTTATATTTTTAGTAGAGACGGGGTTTCACCATGTTAGCCATGGTGGTCTCAATCTCCTGACCTCGTGATCTGCCCACCTTGGCCTCCCAAAGTGCTGGGATTACAGGCATGAGCCACCGCACCGGGCCCAACCTTGGCAAAATAAACTTTCTAAATTAACTGAGAACTGTCTTAGATTTTTGGAGTTCAGAGTCACTATTCAATATTTTAGTATAGAGTATTTTTCTCCAATTTTTTGGGTAAGATTAGTATACCATTAATCAGCCAATTTGGATCTCCTATCTATTTCACTTAACATATTGCAAACATTATCTTGTGCTTTAAAATACTATTTAAATTTTTTAATGACTACATAATATTGCATTGTGTGTTCTGTTATTTATCTAATTATTTCCTTATTGTTGTAATCAAAGTTTCATTCCAATTTTCTCTTACATGATTAACCATACAATGAATATCTTTATATGTAAAATATACTGTTGCATGTATGATTATTTCCTCAGCATAGATTCCCAGAAGCAGTTACTAGGCAAGGGGCATGAACATTTAAAAAAACTCTTACCGGAAAGTGACAAAATGCATTTCAAAAAGGTTGTTACTGTATTTAGTTATAAGTGCCTTTCCTGATTGATAGGCAAAAAAAAAAAACCCAAAAAATAAAAAACCTTCCCAAACATGACATCTTGATTTTTCATGTGCTTCATTTGAGATCTGCCCAGGTTCTCTGTCCATTCTTCCACTGAACTATTAGCATTGTTTGTTTATAAGAACATATACACTGTGGATAGTAACCCTGTGATTACATTTGTTGAAAATTTTCTCTTCATAATTTCCCTTTCGAAAATTTTCTTTTTTTGATATAAAGATGTTTTAAAATTTTTATTTGGCCAGGAGTGGTGGCTCATGCCTGTAACCCCAACCATTTGGGAGGCCGAGGCAAGAGGACTGCTTGGCTCCAGGAGTTCAAGATCAGCCTGGGTAAACAAGTGAAATCTTGTCTCTACAAAAAATAAAAAAATTGGCTGGGTGTGGTGGCATGCACCTTTGCTTCCAGCTACACAGGAGGCTGAGGTGGGAGCACTGCTTGAGCCCAGGAGGTCAAGGCTGCAGTGAGCCATGATTGCACCACTGTACTCCAGCCTGGGTGACAGTGTTTTGAGACCTTGTCTCAAAACAAACAAAAAACCCATGTAATCCTAGCACTTTAGGAGGCCAAGGAGGGAGAATCACTTGAGCCCAGAGGTTCAAGACCAGCCTGGGCAACATGGCAACCCCCCAATCTCTACAAAAAAAAAAATTAGCCTGGGCATAGTGGCAGGCTCTACCTGTGGTCCCAGTTACTCAAGAGGCTGAGGTAGGAGGATCACTTGAGCCCAGGGAGGTTGAGGCTGCAGTGAGCTGTGATCACACTGCTGTACTCCAGCCTGGGTGACAGAGTGAGACCCTGTCTCAAAAAACAATTATTTGTATACAGTGTATTGATCTTGTACTTTATGATCTCTTAGCTTGCTGAAGACTGATTAATCATGACCTTTACTTTCTTTTTTTGGAGACAGGATTTATCAAGATGTAACACCAACATAAGTCAAGGTAAGCCTCAAACTTAAATACTATTTCCAGTGGTTCTAACATTAATAATGAAAGAACCCACTGCTTCATATATATACAATTTAGTACAGATGCTCCTTGACTTATGATGGGTTATGTCCTGATAAATCCATTGTAAGTTGAAAATATTGTTAAGTCATAAGTGTATTTATTTATTCAGAGATGGAGTCTCACTCTGTTGCCCAGGCTGGAGTGCAGGGGTGCGATCTCGGCTTACTGCAACTTCCTCCTCCTGGGTTCAAGTGACTTTCCTGTCTCAGCCTCCCAAGTAGCTGGGACTACAGGCACATACCACCACACCAGGCTAATTTTTGTATTTTTAGTAGAGACAGGGTTTCACCATGTTGGCCAGGCTGGCCTCGAACTCCCAACCTCAAGTGATCTACCCGCTTCAGCCTCCTAAAGTGCTGGGATTGCAGGCATGAGCCACCGTGCCCGGCCCATAAGTGTATTTAATACCGTGTATGTAACCCACTGAACATCATAGCCTACCTGAAGCATGCTCAGAGCGCTTACGTTAGCCTGCAGTTAGGCAAAATCATGTAACACAAAGCCTATTTTATGAAGTGTTGGATAGCTCATGAAATTTATTGGTGACAGTACTGAAAGTAAAAGCAGAATAGTTGTGTGGGTACTCAAAGTACAGTTTCTACTGAATGCATATCGCTTTCACACCACTGCAAAGTGGAAAAATCATAAGTTGAACTATCAAAAATTAGGGACCTGGGCAGGGCGTGGTGGCTCCCACCTGTAATCCCAGCACTTTGGGAGGCTGAGGCAGGAGGATTGCTTGAGTCCAGCAGTTTGAGACCAGCTTGGGTAACTTGGTGAAACCCTATCTCTACTAAAAATACATACACACAGAAAAACTAGTCGGGCACGGTAGCATGTGCCTGTGGTCCCAGCTACTTAGGAGGCTGAGGTGGGAGGATCACTGGGGAGGTGAAGGTTACAGTGAGTCACTGCACTCCAGCCTGGGTGACAGAGTGAGACCCTGTCTCAATAAAAAATAATTAAAAAAAGAAAATTGAAGACTGTCTGAATATATAAGAACATACTACATATATATTTCCAGATGATTTCTTCTGTTGCATTGATCTAGCTGTTAATAAAAATGGTTTTGATCATTGTAATTTTATTATCTGGAAGGGAATGTCGGTACACATATTTCCAAATACTTTTCAGAAAGGTTGTACCAATTTCTACCTGCCTCCTCCTGGCCCCCGCCCTGACTCTGTCCCCCTTCCACAATCTCACCAGAGCTGCAGGCATTTTACTTAAAAATCTTCACATCTTCAGAACACTCAGGCTCCCATCCTGCTTGCGCTGCTAACTACAAGTGGCTGTTACACATTGAGCAAACCTCACATTCGTTAAGCCTGCCTCTTCAGCTCGGTGGAAATAACAGTGCTACTGCCCTTCTAAGATGGTTTGGAGGCTCAAATGAACCGTTTGTGACAGCACCTAGAAAAGTGTAAACTTTCAATAACAAGGCTGGCAATCAATAACTATTGCATTTTCATTAAAAAGAAACACGTCTAAAAAAAAAAAACACTCCGGCATACTTTTGAGGATTGGGTATGGAAATATGTCTTCAGTATGTTTGGAAGCCTGGATGCTGGATAAGGTTTCATCTTGCAGCATTGCTCTAAATTAGAAAGAATCAATCCCATTTGCCCGAAGATTCGGAAGCTGCTGAATTAACTACAGATCTGTTATCTTCAAGGGCATCAGTACCTACAGCTTCACACTGGAAGGAGCTGCTCTTTAAATGCTGCAATCCTGGAATTTGGGGGGAGGAGATTTTATTTCCTGATTAATTTGAGCTGCAGATGGTGAAGAATAAGAGCTAGATGGCCATAATCAGAAGGAAGAAGGGACAGGCAGAGAGCAAAGGAGAAAATTGAACATTAAAAATGGGCAGCTGCAATACAAAAAACTAGCCGGGCGAAGTGGCGGGTGCCTGTAGTCCCAGCTACTCGGGAGGCTGAGGCAGGAGAATGGCGTGAACCCGAGAGGAGGAACTTGCAGTGAGCTGAGATCCGGCCACTGCACTCCAGCCTGGGTGACAGAGCAAGACTCCGTCTCAAAAAAAAAAAAATGGGCAGCTGCTTGAGCAGCCCAGGGATTCAAATGAGTCTGAATTTTCTTAAGTATCCATCAGGGTTTGGTCAACAGACAGAAATCACATCAGTGAGTTAAACAGAAAGAATTTAATGTAAAGAATTGTTGGCCAGGAGCAGTGGCTTGTGCCTGTAATCCTACAACTTTGGGAGGCCGAGGCAAGAGGATCCCTCAAAGCCAAGAGTTCGAGACCAGCCTTGGCAACATAGAGAGACTCCATCTCTATGAAAAAAAATTTTTAATTAGCAGGTGTGGGGGCGTGTGTTGGTAGTCCTGGCCATTTGGAAGGCTGAGGTAGGAGGATTGCTTAAGCCCAGGAGTTCAAGGTTGCAGTGAGCTGTGATCGTACCACTGCACTGCAGCCTGGGCAACAGAGTGAGACCTCCTCTGAAAAAGAAAAAAGAAATTGTTACCTAGACATAAAGCTATTATCTAAGTAACTGAATGGGTAAAACCCCGAAGAATCATGGTGGTAGCAACTATACAGAGCTACGTCCATTCCTAGGACCAAGGGAACCAAAGGAAGAGGCTGTAATGATTAAACTTTAGAAGAGGTGATTCAGACATGAAAAGGAAGTACGTGCTACAACTTGGATGAACCTTGAAAGTATTATGCTAAGTCAAAAAAGCCAATCACCAAAGCCCATATATTATTTCATTCCTAGGAAAATCCAGAATAGGGAACTCTATAGAGACAGAAGATAGATTGGTGCTTGCCAGGGGCTAAGAGTTAGGGGGTAGCAGGAAGTGACAAAGAGTATAGGGTTTCTTTTTTAATTGTGGTAAAATACACCTAACATCAAATTTACTCTTTTCACTATTTTTAAGCATACAATTCAGTGGCATTAAGTACATTTTCACTGATGTGCACGGATGTAATAATTAGAGCTTCTTCCTTGGTTCCCTTGGTCTGAGGAATGGACATAGCTCTGTATACTCGCTACCTCCATGATTCTTCAGAGCGTTTACCTGTTCAGTTACTTAGGTAATACCTTATGTCTAGGTAACAATTTTTTTTTTTTTTTTTTTGAGAGTAGGTCTCACTCTGTTGCCCAGGCTGCAGTGCAGGGTGCCATCACAGCTCACTGCAACCTCAAACTCCATCCATCTCCAGAACGCTTTTCATCTTGCAAAACTGAAGCTCTGTAACCATGAAACTGTACCCTTTAACTCTGTACCCATGAAACCCTGGACCCATTGACTTCCCAGTTCCCTCTCCCCCAGCCCTTGGTAGCTGCCTTTCTACTTTCTGTCTCTATAAATTTGATCCTCTAGGTACCTCATATAAGAGGAGTCACATAATACTTGTCCCCTTGAGACTGGCTGATTGGACTTGGTTTAATAGCTTCAAGGTTCATCTATGCTGTAGCATGGGTCAGAATTTCCTTTTTTTTTTTTTTTTTTTTTGGAGTCTCTCTCTGTCACCCAGGCTGGAATGCAGTGGTGTGATCTTGGCTTACTGCAAGCTCCACCTCCCGGGTTCACGCCATTCTCCTGACTCAGCCTCCCAAGTAGCTGGGACTACAGGCGCTCGCCACTACACCCGGCTAATTTTTTTTTTTTGTATTTTTAGTAGAGACGGGGTTTCACCGTGTTAGCCGGGATGGTCTCGATCTCCTGACCTCGTGATCCACCCGCCTCGGCCTCCCAGAGTGCTGGGATTTCAGGCGTGAGCCGCTGCGCCAGGCCAATTTCCTTCATTTCTAAGGCTGAATGATATTCCATTGTGTGGAGAGACCACGTTCTGTTTATCAACTGATGGGCACTTAGCTTGCTTCCATCTTTTGGCAATTATGAATAATGCTGCTGCGAATGTGGGTGTACACATACCTGAGACCCTGCTGATATGGTTTGGCTGTGACCCCCCACCCAGATCTCATCTTGAAATGTAGCTCCCAGAATTCCTACGTGTCATGGAAGGGACGCAGTGGGAGGTAACTGAATCACAGGGGCAGGTCTTTCCCATGCTGTTCTCCTGGTAATGAGTAAGTCTCACGAGATCTGATGGTTTTATAAATGGGAATTCCCCTGCACAAGCGCTCTCTTGCCTGCCATCATGTAAAATGTGACTTTGCTTCTCATTCGGTTTCTGCCATGACTGTGAGGCCTCTCCAGCCATGTGGAACTGTGAGTCAATTAAATCTCTTTCCTTTATAAATTACCCAGTCTCAGGTGTGTCTTTATTAGCAGCGTGAGAACAGACTAATACATCTGCTTTCACTTTTTTGTGTATATATAACTCAGAAGAAGAATTGCTGGATCATGTGATAATTCTATTTTTAATTGTTTTTTAGACTTGCACTTATTTATTTATTATTTTTGAGATGGAGTCTCACTCTGTTGCCCAGGTGGGAGTGCAGTGGCACATCTTGGCTCACTGCAGCCTCCACCTCCCAGGTTCAAGCAATTCTTGTGCCTTGGCCTCCCAGGTAGCTGGGACTATAGGCATGTGCCACCACACCCAGCTAATTTTTGTATTTTTTAGTAGAGCCAGGGTTTCACATGTTGGCCAGGCTGGTCTTGAACTCCTGACCTCAAGTGATCTGCCCACCTCGACCTCCCAAAGTGCTGGGATTAAAAGCTTGAGCCACTGCGCCTGGCCTATTTTTAATTTTTACAGAAACCACCATACTGTTTTCCACAGTGGTTGCATCATTTTTCCTCTCTCTCTCTCTCTCTCTCTCTCTCTCGTCCTGCTTTGTCACCCAGGCTGCTGTGCAGTGGCGGAATCTCGGCTCACTGCAACCTCCACCTCCCAAGTTCAAGCGATTCTCCTGCCTCAGCCTCCTGCGTAGCTGGGATTACAGGTGTCCACCACCACGCCCAGCTAATTTTTGTATTTTTAGTAGAGATGGGGTTTCACCATGTCGGTCAGGCTGGTATCGAACTCCTGACCTTGTGATCCGCCCACCTCGGCATCATTTTCATTCCCACCAGTGCTGCAGAAGAGTTCCCAGTTTCTGTACCTCGTCTCCAACACTCGTTATTTTTTTTTTCCTGTATTCTTTTGAATTGATGAAAATATTCTAAAATTAGCTGTGGTGATGCATATACTTGTGATATACTAAAACCATTGGATTGCACACTTTAAATGAATACATTGTATAGTATGTGCATTATATATAGAAAACAGTTTTTTTAAAGAAAAGTAAGAGGAGGGGGCCCTATGGACCTGGGACATAGACCTCTGAGGAAGGAGAGCTGTTGTCTCGGCTTGGGGGAGGTTCTGTGAAGCTGGTCGTGCAAGAATTGGAAAGAATCGCACAACTAGATTCAGCTGCTGCTATGCTAGAGCAAAGTTGCGTTCCTGGGGTGATGTGTGTAGAAACAGGAAGTAGATAAGAAAGAGCAAGTCCTTTCTGCCTCCTCCAGCCTCCGTTTCCCTCACAGGCCCCTCACAGGGAGCAGCTGGTAAAGCAGAGAGATGCTTTGGAGAGTTCCAGCTCCAACATTCCAAAGCCAACAATAGGTTTGGAGCTGAGAGAAAACAGCTTAAGAACTTGCACTTGATCTTGGCAACAAAGAGGCTTTTATCCCTCAGCAGGAATCAGACTGGTTTTGCCATCTCAGAGGCCCCAAGTGGGTCTTCAAAAAGATACCCACAAATTTGGAGGCACAGTTAAACTTGTAAATGTCCGTTGAGAAGTGGATCGATATCTTTGGAATAGTAATCCCTCTCCCTCCCTGTTGTGTCCAAAATGTAGCTTCAAGACCCACATGAAAGGCAGGAAGCTACAAGGGAGGTACAAAGCTCTTTGCCTTCTGCCTGGTGGCTGCATCTCTACTTACACTGCTCTGTGGCTTAAAGACAAATAGTAGCAACAGCTAACATTATTGGCCGGGTGCGGTGGCTTATGCCTGTAATCCCAACACTTCAGGAGGCCGAGGCGGGCGGATCACGAGGTCAGGAGTTCAAGACCAGCCCGGCCAACATAGTGAAACCCCGCCTCTACTAAAAATACAAAAAAAATTAGCCAGGCACCTGTAATCCCAGCGACCTGGGAGGCTGAGGCAAGAAGAATCACTTGAACCTGGGAGGCAGAGGTTGCATGTGCCATGATCCCGCCACTGCACTCCAGCCCGGGCAACAGTGTGAGACTCCATCTCAAAAACTACAAAACAAAACAAACAAAAAAACCCAGTGAGTATTATTGAGGTCTTACCATGTGCGAGGCATTGTTCTATATTCAGTCCTTATAAACACCTACAAGGAATGGAATATTACTATCGCAGTTTTACAGATGAGGAAACAGAGGCCTGGAGGGGTTATGTACTTTCTCAAAGTCATCGCGGAGAGTGAACTCCAGAGCCTGGCACCCTTTGCCACGATGCCATGCTGCCTCCCGGAGTCCTGCCCCTGTGCTTGTGATGACTTGATAGGCCACGTGGTCTTCCTTCTACCTATGCCGCAGGTAGCATCCCGAAAGATCCAGATGACATTGAAAACCCACCTATGCCTGGGAATTGAACAATGAGGACACTTGGACACAGGGCGGGAACATCACACACCCGGGCCTGTAGGGGGCTGGGGGGCTGGGGGAGGGATAGCATTAGGAGATACACCTACTGTAAATGACGAGTTGATGGGTGCAGCACACCAGCATGGCACATTTCTACCTATGTAACAAACCTGCACGCTGTGCACATGTACCCTACAACTTAAAGTATTAAAAAAAAAAAAAGAAAAGAAAACCCACCTATGCCATCAAACCAGAGATCATGGTGAATGGTCCTGCTGCAATACACGCAGCCCCTTGAATGGTTTCAAATGCTGCCAGCATTTGCCTTGATGTTGCTGTGGCCTGACCGGCTGGATTGACATCACCCTGAATGCAATGGGTTACTTGGTGAAGACCTGAATAAAAATTCTGGGCTGGGCACGATGGCTCACACCTGCAATCCCAGCACCTTGGGAGGCCAAGATGGGAAGATTGCTTGAGGCCAGGAGTTTGGGACCAGCCTGGGCAACATAGGGAGACTCCACCTAGAGAAAAAAATGCTTAAAATTTAAAAATTAGCTGGTGTGGTGCTGAGCACCTAACTGTTCTAGAGGATCGCTTGAGCCCAGGAGTTAGAGGTCGCAGCGAGCTATGATTGCACCACTGCACTCCAACCTGGGCAATGGAGCGAGACCTTGTCCCAAAAAAAAAAAAAAAAAAAATCTGAAGCTGAAAAAAATCTACCATTTGAAATGTTTTTCTTTTCTTTCTTTTTCTTTGACACCAAGTCTCACTCCGTTGCCCAGGCTGGAGTGTAGTGGCGCAATCATAGCTCATTTTAACCTCCAACTCCTGGGCTCTAGCTGTCCTCCACCTCAGCCTGTCAGGTAGCTGGGACTACAGGTGTGAGCCACCACACCTGGCTAGGTTTTTATTTTTTATAGAAACAGGGTCTCGCTATGTTGCCAGGCTGGTCTCAAATTCCTGGCCTCAAGTGATCCTCCTGCCTCAGCCTCCCAAAGTGCTGGGATTACAGGCATGAGCCACCTTGCCTGGCCTGAAATAGTTTTTGACTTTAAGGGTGAAGACTTGAGTTGCCTCAGTTCTGGGAGGGCCAGTGGTGTCGGACTCTTTGAGAAAGGAGATGTAGCTTAAGTTCTTGAGGAAAGACTCAGGCCCAGTGGAATCCAACAGGTCTAGCTTCTCTGGTACTTGGAGATTCCTGGTGGAGGGAAAGAGAGCTGCCCCTGAACCGTGAAGGCTTACGTGGATGGAGGATTGGTGGGGGGAACCCTGCTCATTAAGTCTTTTGAGGTTGGGCATGGCTTGTAGGCTCACATGGAGCCATTTCCAGGGGCTGCTGAGGGCCTGTGCCCTGCTTTGTGGGCAAAACCCACGGGGGAAGGCAGAGCAGGTGGGGAGCCCCTGGCAGTGGGAGGTGAGCAGCAGGGGGCTGCCGTGTGCTGGTCTTGAGGGGCAACAATAGCTGAGCAAGATGAGAAAACCCAAGAGATGTTGCAGAGTACACGGTACGCTCAAAGCATTCCCTGAGAATGTCTCCAAAAAAAAAACAGAAGATGGGGATAGGGGAGAGAAAATGTCACACTGAGGTCAGATGATTTCCAGCTATTAGGAGCTTGTGATGGAGTCATCTGATACAAAAAGGAAAAGCATTATTAGCCAAAGTCATGGTCTGGTGAGGCCTGAGATATAAGGGTCCAATTGAAATATAAACTTTTTTTTTTTTTCCCCACTGTTGCCCAGGCTGTAGTGCAGTGGTATGATCTTGTCTCACTGCAACCTCCACCTCCCTGGTTTAAGCGATTCATCTGCCTCAGCCTCCCTAGTAGCTGGGATTACAGGCGCACGCCACCACACCTGGCTGATTTTTGTATTTTTAGTAGAGACTGGGTTTTGCCACGTTGACCAGGCTGATCTCGAACTCCTGACCTCAGGTGATCTGCCTGCCTCAGCCTCCCAAAGTGCTGGGATTACAGGTGTGAGCCACCGCGCCTGGCCAAATTAGCATTTATCCAAGCGGGACATTAGACCAATCAGGCTGCTGGTGTCAGGTGATTTGGCTTGAAGTGAATTGACTCAGAGCCCTGCCATCTGTATCTCTCTTTCACTTCAAAGGTTTCCCACGCAGTGCTGGGCTTTTTCTTGATTTACAAGTCTTTGATTTTTCAGAAGGCAGCAGTGTAGTGCAAGTGCCCACAGAGCAGCAGAGTCTATTTTCCTTCTTTCTTTGAATCACTATAACTTATTTCGATGGAAACTGATGCCTACAACTTTTAGGAACGTGCTCTTTCTCTTAGATGAGGCATGTCTTGAGCTGGCTTCAGAGCAGCTTTCACACCAAGAACCTACCAGTTTGTGACTTTTAGTCCAAAGAAGTGGGCATTGCCTGAGTGTCCTGGAAAGGCCTCCACTGGACAGATATCCGGGGCCTGCTTCCCGGGCACTGTGGGCTGTGCAGGTGCACAGTGCCCCACATTCCAGTGGGCAACACACTTGGTTTAAATGCCCTGCATTTATCATCTTGAAATCCTTAACAATCTCATCTCTGAATATTTTTCCATCTGTAAGCAAAGTCAGACGGGACAAGGCAGCCGTGGGCAGACTGGCACAGTATATGTGTCTGCTGTTTTTTGCTGCCCATTCACATATAGCATTCGCCATGCCCCGAGCACTGAGTTCTGTTGGATCCATCACATGTGCGCAAAGCAGGTCCAAGGTAAGCGTGTGATGGCCGGGTGCAGTGGCTAACACCTATAATCCCAGCACTTTGGGAGGCCAAGGTGGATAGATCATTTAAGGCCAGGGGTTTGAGACCAACCTGACCAATATGGCAAAATCCCATCTCTACTAAAAAAATATAAAAAATTAGCTAGGCATGGTAGTGCATGCCTGTAATCCCAGCTACTTGGGAGGCTGAGGCATGAGAATCGCTTGAACTAGGGGAGGCGGAGGTTTCAGTGAGCCGAGATTGCCCCGCTGCACTCCAGCCTGGGAGACAGAGAGCGAGACCTTTTTTTTTTTTTTCTTTTTTTGGAGACAGTCTTGCTTTGTTGCCCAGGCTGGAGTGCAGTGGTGTGATCTCGGCTCATAGCCACCTCCGCCTCCAGGGTTCAAGTGATTCTCCCGCCTCAGGCTACCCAGTAGCTGGGATTATAGGCATGCCACCACGCCTAGCTAATTTGTTTGTAGTTTTAGTAGAGGCAAAGTTTCACCATATTGGCCAGGCTGGTCTCAAACTCTTGACCTCAGGTGATCTGCCTGCCTCAGCCTCCCAAAGTGTTGGGATTACAGGGCGTGAGCCACTGTGCCAGGCCGACCCTGTCTTTTTTTTTTTTTTTTTGAGACGGAGTCTTGCTCTGCCGCCCAGGCTGGAGTGCAATGGCCGGATCTCAGCTCACTGCAAGCTCCGCCTCCCGGGTTCACGCCATTCTCCTGCCTCAGCCTCCCAAGTAGCTGGGACTACAGGCACCCGCCACCACGCCCGGCTAGTTTTTTGTATTTTTTAGTAGAGATGGGGTTTCACCGTGTTAGCCAGGATGGTCTCGATCTCCTGACCTCGTGATCCACCCGTCTCGGCCTCCCAAAGTGCTGGGATTACAGGCTTGAGCCACCGCGCCCGGCCGACCCTGTCTTTAAACAAGGTAGGTGTGTCATGTTTATGATTCTGTGGGGGGCGAGGGTGGGAATGGGGAAGGACTGGCCTAATAGGGAGGCCACGCTTTCTCCTCCAACCCAAACTTTTTTAAAACACAGAAAGGCGGCTGTGGACAACCCCTATCATGTCCTCCTTACTAATGTTACCTCCTGTGTCAGCCAACTGCTTACTCTGAAAATGATGACATACAGAGACAGGAAAAGGTGGGGCAACCCACAGTGGCTTTTCCTTTCAGTCTTTTTTTTTTTTTTTTTTTTAAGAATTGGGGTCTTGCTGTTACCCAGGCTGGAGTACAGTGGTATGATCATAGCTCACTGCAGCCTTGAACTCCTGGGCTCAAGTCATCCTCCCACCTCAGCTTCCTGGGCAGATAGGACCACAGGCATGTGCCACCACTCCTGGCTAATAATTTTTAGTTTCTGTGGAGTCAAATTCCTGGGCTCAAGCGATCCTCCTGCCTCAGCCTCCTGAGTAGCTGGGACTTCTGGCATTTCCTTTTAGTCCTTCTTGACTCATCAGCAAGCTGAAGGCAGAGAGAGGTGGTAGAACATGTGCAATCAATGAAATAAACACAGTGGAGTGTGTTTCATGCAGGGTTCTCACTGTTCTGGTAAGAACAATATACATATGTATGAGCTATGAAATACAAATTCTATACTTTCAGTGATTACAGATACGAGTTAAGTGCTCTTATACTTGCATTTAAAATGGGTATTGAAGAAAATAAAGATGAATGGGTAAAAAATTTATGCTAATCATTTAAAATTTTAATTTGCCTTTACTGAAAATGACATTAAGTAACACATTTAAAAAGTCAAGAGACTCTTATTAAAGAGAGAAAAAGCTTTTAGAAGTCTCTTGGTGGCACTTTTTCTTGGTTTTTGAACTAACGGCCCCTCCGTTTTCATTTTGCCCTGCGTCCTGGGGACCGGGTCAGGATAGGCTCTAGGCACAAGATACACTGCCTGCTCTGTCACTGCTAGGGCCACGCCCACAGCTTCCATTTCCCTTTCCTGGTTCTCTCGCTGCCTGCTTCGTCCTGACACTGTGAATGTCATTGCTCCCTCAGTTATAACATTCACCACACTTTATGTGGTTTGCTTTAATTTCTGACTGCTCTGCATGGGGGTGGGCACTCTCTCTCCTTCTCCACTGGATATCCAGTGCTTAGCTCCTAGTAAGTGCTCAGTGACACTAAGTTTTCATCTTTTACTATGAAAACTTCACATAGGCCGGGCATGGTGGCTCACGCCTGTAATCCCAGCACTTTGGGAGGCCGAGGTGGGTGGACCACCTGAGGTCAGGCATTCCAGACCAGACTGGCCAACATGGCGAAACCCTCTCTCTACTAAAAATACAGTAATTAGCCAGGCATGGTGGCGGGCTCCTATAATCCCAGCCACTCAGGAGGCTGAGGCAGGAGAATCGCTTGAACCTGGGAGGCAGAGGTTGTGGTGAGCCGAGATCGCACCACTGCACTCCAGCCTGGGCGACAAGAGTGAAGCTCAGTCTCAAAAAAAACTTCATGTAGACACAAAATAGAGAAGGTAATTTAATGAACCATTGCCCTGTCTACATTATCCTGCCACTCTTATATATTAACTCAATTATTGTATTTTTTAAATGATTTGAGACAGGGTCTTGCTCTGCTGCTCAGGCTGGAGTGCAGGGGTGCGATCACTGCTCATTGCAGCCTCCATCTCAATGGGCTCAGGTGATCCTCCCACCTCAGCTCCCCAAGTAGCTGGGACTCCAAGCGTGCACCATCATGCCCATCTAATTTTTTGTATTTTTCATAGAGACAGGGTCTCATCATTTATAGAGACAGGGTCTCACATGCACCGTGCATTGTGTGCATTTTTTTAACCATGTTGCCCAGGCTGGTCTCAAACTCCTGGTCTCAAGCAATCCTCCCGCCTTGGCCTCTTAAAGTGCTGGGATTGCAGGTGTGAGCCACTGTGCCTGGCCTCAGTCATTTTAGTCTCTCTCTTTCAAGCTATTGAATTTCCTCTAATGTCTTGTGATTCTTGGTGGACAATCCCATTTATGAATAAAGAACCACGTTGCTTACTAGAGATTTCCTTTGCAGTTGTGTGCGTTTGTTTACCCGAAGGCCTACCGTCATCCCCTGAATGTGAGGGGGGATTTTCATCTTGGAGGAAGTGAGCAGTGTCTGGTCATCGGCTTCCTCTTCAAGTGCGTGAGCATGGAGTTGCTGGCTGCCTTGGGACGAGTCACCTGCTGAAGGACGTGGGACTCGGCGCCGGCTCTCCACAGGTGTGTCTCCCAACAGAAGAGAGCTGGAGGTCCATTTGTTTCCTCGCCCCCTGCTCCAATATCCCCACCATGGGCTGACCACAGCCAAATCTGCCACTGTTTTCTTTTTTCTTTTTTTCATATGGAGTCTTGCTCTGTCGCCCAGGCTGAAGTGCAACGGCGCAATCTTGGCTCACTGCAACCTCCGCCTCCTGGGTTCAAGCGATTATCCTGTCTCAGCCTCCTGAATAGCTGGGATTACAGGTATGTACCACCACGCCCGGCTAATTTTTTTGTATTTTTAGTAGAGATAGGGTTTCACCATGTTGGCGAGGCTGGTCTCAAACTCCTGACCCCAGGTGATCCACCCACCTTGGCCGCCCAAAGTGCTGGGATTACAGGTGTGAGTCACCGCGTCCGGCCAGCTTCCCGTGCTTAGAGTAATTCTTAGGGTTCCCTCTGGGGCCAATGTTGTTCTGTGTCCACAGGACCAATAAATAGTCTTCCCATTAATCCAGATTGCTGCCCATAGCACAATTGTTCTTCGCACTTACTGTCTAAGCTCAGAGCCACTCTGGGGCTGAGAGGTGAATGTGTGTGCCTAGGTTGCCATGTTGAACAGGAACCACTAACAGATATTCTTGGCATGGTTAAATAATTGTTTTCTCTCCCACTTAAGGTCAAGGAGTGACCCTTTTTCAATCTGTGGTCTCCAGGGCTCATCCAGAGCCTCATGGGTCTGGGTCTCCTTTTTTTTTTTTTCCCCCCCCGAGATGGAGTCTTGCTCTGTCACCTAGGCTGGAGTGCAGTGGCGCAATCTTGGCTCACTGCAACCTCCACCTCCCGGGTTCAAGCAATTCTCCTGCCTCAGCCTCCCAAGTAGCTGGGACTATAGGCATGTACCACCACGCCTGGCTGATTTTTGTATTTTTAGTGGAGATGGGGTTTCACCATCTTGGCCAGGCTGGTCTTGAACTCCTGACCTTGGGTGATCTGCCCACCTCGGCCTCCCAAAGTGCTAGGATGACAAGCATGAGTCACCACTCCTGGCCTGGGTGTCCTTTTTATAGGGCCTCTCCTCTAAGCTGAGACAGCATCAGCTAGTGAGGCTGCCTCCTCAGTGCTTGAGTTTCAGCTCCACAGGGCCCCTCCTCCAGGCACCTGCATTTTAATGATTCCAACCTGTTACCTGTCTTCCCCCAGCCCTAAGGGTGGCGGCTTCTGACAGTGCTGTCTCCACAATACCTTAGCCCTCTTTTGCCCTTTCAGCTACCTTGTGAAAAAAATGTATACCTAGTTAACAATTATGTATGTATTTATTGTAGAAATAGGGTCTCACTATGTTGCCCAGGCTGGTCTTGAACTCCTGAGCTCAAGCAATCCTCCCCACTCAGCCTCCCAAAGTGCTAGGATTACAGGCATAAGCCACTGCATCCAACCCTAGTTAACAATTATTTATGTTAAATTTTCTGTTCCAATAACTGCTGTGGCTTCTGTCTCCTGACTTGACCCTGATGGACATGACTGCCTAAGAAATGATACATACCTGGGCCAGGCAGAGTGGCTCATGCCTGTAATCCCACACTTTGGGAGGCCAAGGCAGGCAGACTGCGGGAGTTTAGGAGTTCAAGTCCAACCTGGGCAACATAGCAAATCCCATCTCTACAAAAAAATTTTTAAATTAGCTGGGCATGGTGGTGCCTCCTGTAATCCCAGCTACATAGGAGGCTGAAGTGGGAGGATCACTTGAGCCTGTGAGTGAACTGTGATCACACTACTGCTCTCTAGTGTGGGCAACAGAGTGAGACCCTGTCTCAAAATAAATAAAATAAAGAAATGATACATGCTGGGCACAGTGGCTCATGCCCATAATCCCAGCACTTTGGGAGGCAGAGGTAGGTGAATCACCTGAGGTCAAGGGTTCGAGACCAGCCTGACCAACATGGTGAAACCCTGTCTCTACTAAAATACAAAAATTAGCCAGGTGTGGTGATGGGAGCCTGTAATCTCAGCTACTTGGGAGGCTAAGGCAGGAGAATCGCTTGAACCCAGGAAGCAGAGGTTGTAGTGAGCCAAGATTGCACCATTGCATTCCAGCCTAGGCAACAAGAGCGAAACTCTGTCTCATAAAAAATAAATAAATAAATAAAATAAAATAAAATAAAAAGAAAAAAGTAAAAGACATGATACACTAGGTATATCAATGAAAGGACAGATGGCCTGGCCCAGGGAGTTTATGAAGATTGACAAGCTAATAGCTGTCATGCTACTCAGAACCTAAGGAAGTTTCATTCTGTGCAAAAAATAAATAAAAATAAAGAATTTAGAATAATTGTCTATTGATATACAATGGACTGAAAAATTTTTAAAAATACAGACTTTGAAGTCAGTCATATGTAGGTTTGAATCCAGGCTCTTCCACTTACCCACCAGGTGGCCCTGGGCAAATTACTGAACTTCCCTGAACCTTCGTTTCCACATGTGTATCATATAACAGGGGTTGAACAGCTTCCTCGTGGGGCTGTTGTGAGAAGGAAATGCATAATGCATGTAAAGTGCCTGCCCAGAATGAAAGCTCAGTAAAGGGTAGTGGACCTAGGATATAGGAGGTGTTAAGAGGAAAAGACCAGAGATCATAAGACCTGAGTTCAAGTTCTGTGCCTGCAACTGACTAGCCAGTGACATCCTCTTTGTGGCCCTCCCTCTCCTTACACTGGTACCAAGACCAAGCGTGGCTCTGCAATGCTGCTCTCATCTTATCGGCCTGCAGCAAAACAGGCAAATAATGACAATGTCTGACATTTTTCATAAAGCTAAATTATTCTGTTTAAAGGATTACTATCTGGGATTTTGCTCTTCTTACTGTTTTGGTGTTAACATCTTTTTTAAATGAAATGACAGGATAGTAGAGTATTTTTTTTTTCCTTTCTATATTCTGATTTGACAACATAAGTTTGAACAAGAGCAACGAGCTGAGACTTGCCCAAACAGATTTGAAAACATATTGGAAAGCCTCGATAATTGACACAGTATTATTGGTGAATGTACAGGCAGACCAATGGAACAGAATGGCAAGTCCCAAAAACATAGATATTTAGTGTATTATAGAAGTGGCATCCAATTCTTTAGGGCACAGCTGGACTATTCTATAAATGGTATTGGCCTAGCTTGGTAGCTATCTCAGCAGAATAAAGTTGGATCCATACCTTGAACTGTGCACCAGAATAAACTCCAAGTGGATCCATACCTTGAACTGTGCACCAGAATAAACTCCAAGTGGCTTTCAGATGTAAACACACAACCAGACTATTGTCTAGTAAGTCCAATATTTAAAAACAACAACAACAATAACAACAAAAAAACCCTAAAAAGACTCAAAGATGACATGGGGAATTCTTTTATAATCTTGGAATAAGTTAGACCTTTCAAACTATGATTCAAAATCCAGAAGCTATAAAAGAAAAGACATTCAATTATGTAATGCAAATATTTATATAAGTAAATAACATTTATATAGAAAAAATTATATGTAAAACAAAAAACACAGAAGAAAAAGTCTTTTCATAGTAAAAATAAATACTACAAGCAAATCAAAAGGCAAGTAACAAACTGGGGGGAAATAATTGTAGGTGTTATCACAAAGAAAAGGTTAATTGATACCAAAGAGCACTTTCAAATCAATAAGAAACCAAAACAACCACAGAATGGTGAGCAAAGCATATGGACAATTTACAAAAAAAAAACACACAACAAATAGTGGCCGGGCGTGGTGGCTCATGCCTGTAATCTCTGCACTTTGGGAGGCCGGGGCGGGTAGATCATCTGAGGTTAGGAGTTTGAGACCAGCCTGACCAACATGGTGAAAACCCGTCTTTACTAAAAATACAAAAATTAGCCAGGCATGGTGGTGCACACCTGTAATCCCAGCTACTCGGGAGGCTGAGGCAGGAGAATCGCTTGAACCTGGGAGGCGGAGGTTGCGGTGAGCCAATATCACACCATTGTACTCCAGCCTGGGAGACAAGAACAAAACTCCGTCTCAGGAAAAAAAAAAAAAGTACATGAACATGAACATATGCAAAGATGCTTAGTCTCACTCATATGAAGAGAGATTTGTGACTTGACAATTTTGATAGAAGATATTTTCATAATTATAAGACAATATAAGAGATTGCTCTCTAGTTTCCTGAATCATCCCAGGACACCTACACGGCTGAGTTTTGTAAGATCAGAGTGTAGGGACAACCGCATAGCTGTATTTCTGATGTTGTTGTTTAAAAGACAAACAGGAGAGTTAAAGATAGGGCTTTCTGGGTTTTTTGTGTCTTTTAACTTCTTAAAAAGTCATCCTGAGAATTAAGTGCATCAAAGTTTCCATCCAGAGTGCCTCACATTTCAGTATAAGCTGGAGAAGGCAAAAAGCAATGCGCTCGCTGCCATGTGAATCTTCTCTCTTTACACCTGGGCAGCTTTCACAGAACTATGCTCCTACCTGAATACCTTACAGCATCACAGTGGGAAAATGTTTGTTTCTTGGCTTGCATTTGCTTTATAATTTAATTTTAATATTCTGCTTGGTGCATTTTGACATTTAATAAGGTCATGACAGAACACGGTGCTGCTGCACCAAACATCATCTTTTTCTTAAGCAAGCCTTGGACTTTGTTTCCCTTTTTACTGTTTGTTTGAACAAAGAAAGCTGATTTTGTAGTGAAACTAATAAGAAATATTAAAGAGAACAAGATTAGCTACAGAAAGAGTTAGTAGCCTTTTGCCAATCTCTATTTACTTAAAAATTTTTATTTCATGAAACCAAAAAGTAAAATATAAACTGAATAAACAAAAAAATTAATGAGAACAAGATTAACGACATAACCTTTTGCCAATATCAATCTCAATACTTTATTATTTCATGAAACCAGAAAGTAAAATCTAATAAAAATAACAACTGAATAAGCAGCAAAAAATTAATGAGAACAAGATTAACTATAAAAAGTAACTCTTTGTCAATCTCTATTTTAAAATTGTACTGTTTCATGAAATAAAGTCTGAGAGTTGTGGATGATTCTAAAATTCCCTCCAGCTCTGTGACAGACTGAATTTTTTTTTTTTTTTTTTTGTTGAGATGGAGCCTTGCTCTGTCACCCAGGCTGGAGTGCAGTGGCTCAATCTTGGCTCACTCTTGGCTCACTGCAACCTCTGCCTCCCGGGTTCAAGCGGTTCTCCTGCCTCAGCCTCCCAAGTAGCTGGGACTACAGGCGTGCACCACCACGCCCAGATAATTTTTGTAAATTTAGTAGAGACGGGGTTTCACCGTGTTAGCCAGGATGATCTCGATCTCTTGATCTTGTGATCTGCCTACCTCGGCCTCCCAAAGTGCTGGGATTACAGGCGTGAGCCCCTGCGCCTGGCTGATAGACTGAATTTTATTCACTCATCTGGCTAGCAGGTGGGACCATTGCAAACGTGGTCCCCAGAGACTCAGCTAATGAGCTTCTGTCCTTCAAGTTCACACCTTCCCTTGAAACTGGGCCAGAGGTGATGTCCTAACCCATGGCAGACCTTACTCCCACTAAAGTAATGAGCCATTGTGCCCAGCCGAGGGTCTGTGCTTTTAACCACGGTGAGGGTTGCGGGGGAAGCGCAAGTGAGCCTCAACTGCAATTATGGGCATCTCTAGATCTGTACTGTTAATGTATGAGCTATATGGAAATGTAATTAGATGAAATTAAACATTCAGTTCCTTGGTTGCACTAGCCACATTTAAAGTATTCAACAGCCACATGTCGAGAGTGGCTACCATGTTGGGCAGCACAGACACAGAACACTTCCGTCATCACAGAAAGTTCTACTAGACAGTCTGTTCTAGATAATTCTAGGAAGTATTAGCCAAACATAAGACACGAACTCAGCTGTCACTGCATGGATTTTTAATTAAATACCACTTCATAATGTTATTCACACCTAGTACTTTTTTTTTTTTGAAAAATAAGACATGCCATAAGTCGTGAAGTTAACAAAATATAAGCATCCGCACAGAATATATTCTAAGGTGACTTCATTTACACCGCTTCTCAGAGAAACACACAAGTAACCTTTTGTCTGCCCATCAGCCAGTGTTGGAACATGCCGGGCTGGTTCCCCAACACTAGCCTGATGGAGTCCTGTATCCGCGCAGCGCCGTCAAACTGGCTGGTTTCCACTAGAAAAGCAATGGAGAGTCAGCTCTCCCTTCTCTACCCAGAATTCAGCTCCACACTACAAGATCTGTATAACCTGAACCTTGATGTGACAGCAACTGAAGTTTAACCCAAGTTTGGTGACCTTGCTTTAGGGACCTGGGCTGCTCGGAAGGAGACCGAGGTGTGATATTTAACATTGCTTGCAACATTCAAGAAGACTTGGGGACGTCAGAGCCGTGAGTAACAATAACGAACCAGGGCTATGAGTGGAAACCTGATGCACCCCTTCCCCATCCTAACAGCCAGTGCTGCGTATGGCCATCAGCAGACAGTCCATTTATACCACGGGACAACGATAGGGAGGAACTAGCCTTCACATCAGCTGTGCTTCCTGACTACTCAAGTGACCTACGTGTGGCTTCCACTCAGGAAACCACCATTTAACTTTCTGCTCAGCCCTTTCAAGGCTCAGCTTGGTGGGATGACGCCACTGCCCCAAACCCTCAGGCAAGGGAGCTTCCCAGGCCTCAGCAGCAGTTCCTGGATCTGCAGGATCCCATGATCCACAGCCGACCTGAAATTACAGTGCACTTTATTTACTCATCTCAAGAAAGCCGGCTGGCCCAAGGCTAAAAGGCCCATACCAAAAGCAAGGGAAGGAGGGGGGCAGAGCAAGTTTGGGAGCGTATATATGCCCAAATTATTACTGATCACCTGGGTTTGACACATTGAAATAGCCTCCCTGCTCACCTTCTCTTTCTCCCTCCTGCCCCCACTCCCAGCTTTAGAAAAATCATTTGGGAAAGGAGGAATACACAAATAGCAGTGAAACCTGATTTTAATTTCTGCTTTTTGTTTTTTGTTCTTGTGGGCTCGGAGAAGGTAACTCATTCCCCCTTCTGATTCTTCCTCCACACTGAACAAGCCCTCCTTTTCCATCAGGGCTGATCCTGCCCTTCTCTTCCTCATGAACCATCAATGGCTCCCATGTCTTGGATACACTTTAAACTCCTTAGCCAGGTATTCAAGACTTTCCATGATTCGGCCTCCACTGCTTATATCCCTTTTTTTTTTTGAGTTTTTGAGACATGGGCTCATTGTCACCCAGGTTGGAGTGCAGCAGCATGATCATGGCTCACTGTACCCTTGGCTTCCTGGGCTCTAGCAATCCTCCCACCTCAGCCTCCTGAGTAGCTGGGATCACAGGCATGCCCCACCACACCCAACTAATTTTTTTTTTTTTAATTTTTAGCAGAGATAAGGTCTTGCTATGTTGCCCAGGCTGATATAAAACTCCTGGGCTCAAGTGATCCTCCAGCCTTGGCCTCCCAAAGTGCTGGGAAGCCACTGTGCACAGCTTCCACTACTTAACTTTGAGATTCGTCTCCCACCACCTTCCCTGGCTCTCCTTTCTTTGCCCTGCTCCTCTTATCTCTGTGCCTTTGCAAATGCTGGCCCCTCTGCCTCGGGGGTGATTACCCTACTTTCATATGCTTTATACAAATCTTAGATTTGCGACCCATCTATGAGTGGGACCAAAATCATCTCCACTTCTGAATACCCCTTTGGGCTCAGGGTCCGAACTTTGACAGGATCTCCATGATGGTCATTTTCTGTGGCCCACGACCACACTTCACACCCATCAGAGATTCCTGGGTATTTGTGCCTCCCTCTGCTGGCCTGGAGGGCAGGAACTATGTCTTATCTTTGTAGCTTGGGTCTTCCAAATGCTTAGCACATAGTAAATGCCTTATAAATCTTGTTGAATTGAGTTGATCCCCATCCTAAGGGAAGGGAGTCCACTGCCCGCTGCCGCCTTAGGTAGTTAAGACCACACAATACAGACGTGGTTAAGACACAATACAGAAGTGGTTATCACAGACAACAGATGTCAGTTTTTGAAGTCAAGGTATTAAATCAGTACTAAATCAGTATTAAGCACAATCCACAAAGATAAGTGATCTGTCACACTGGTCTATTAACACTGTTATCATGCCTATTAAAGGCTGTCTAGGGAAGCGGTGAGTGTAGCTCTAAGTAGTATTCACTGGATGGAGAATGCCACAGATCCTATGGGGATTATTTAACCTTCCAAAGGAACCCTAGGGAGGAAACTTTCTGGCAAGGTTGCATGGGGCCCTGGGGGTTTTAGCAGAACATCTTTTTAAATTCTTAAGCTTTCCAGGTGTGAACTCTCAGGATTGTGGCATTGTAGCAGTCACTGGTGGTACCAGTTAAGAATACAGACCCCTGGGCCCCACTCCAGTCCCACTTAAGAGTGTCTGTAGTTGGGGTGCAGGAATCTGCATTTTACACACACTTCTAGGGGATCCTTATGCCCACTAAAGTCTGCAAACCTTTCTCTGCGCCTCTCAAAGTACACCATCAGTCTAGGGGAGGACAGTCACATACGCAGCCAGGAAAAAAGCAACAGCCCTGTTTTTGAGAATGCTTGCTTCTCCCAGACATACATGCGTGGGGATGAGGACCCAGAGAGTCTCTATTGACTTCAAGGAAATTAACCAGTAACTTGAGCTTGGCTTGTTGCTCTGTAATGGAGAGACGGAGGACAGGTGAAGAGGCTGTCTCTGAAATGAGCATCCCCACCTTTCCAGGGGGCACTGGTATGCAGGAAAAAATAACATATAAGATGGCCAGATTTTCTACCTATCCCTTTTTAAGTGGTGAAATCACCTTTTGTAAGAGTAAGGGGGACTTTTCTTCCTTAATGGGCTGAAGCATCATCACCCTCTCCTAGCCTCCTTATTCTTCCCCTTCTCCTAACTTCCTAATTCCTTTGGGGGCAGGAGGCAGACAAACAAGTAGTCCTCACGGTACCAAAATCAAATTCGTTTTCAGAGTAGATCCAATTTGAACATATCAAGCACATCTTCCCTAGAAGGGCACAGATGACTGGAAGGCAGATGTACATTTCTGAAACACAAATGGCAGAACCTTCCACCCAGGGTTGGCCCAGCCTGCCATGTGAAGGCAGCACAAGTGCTATCACACATACGGCACCAGGAGTGTTGGGGAGAGATCAGGCATGCACGTGAGGTGGAGGAAGACGAGATTTAGAGGTGTCCAGCCTTTCGCTGGATTTGAGAATTAACAGCAGACTCTCCGTCTTGTCTTAGCTCTGAAGGATACAGCAACCTTTGGTCACTGTCGGAGGAAGCTCAGTTACCATCCTCAAGGATGGCAGAAAGGCTTTCCAAATCCTGCTGGGCTAATCCAGGCAGAAGCTGGATTCTATCCCGCCCACCTGGAATAATGCTTCCATCCCCCCACCCTCATCATCTGAAATTTCCAAGACCAAGATAACGCATCCTTTCCCAGGGACAAAGGCTTTCTGAGATCATCATCCATAGCGTTCTCAGTTAAAAACAAAATGAGACTTGAAAGGCAAGTTTTAGGATTCAGGGTTGAACCGCTGTCAGCCTGGTGGAGACAGTTATAAATAGAGGGAGGCGAGTCTCATTCCTTCTTGGTGTGCTCTAGGACTCGGTAGGGGACCCCAGAGGCACTCCTGGAGCCGTGCTCTTCTTGCATGACTGGCAGTGTGGCAGGAGCGTAGATCTCAGAAATGTTGTCATTGTTTTCCAGAGCCCCATAGGAAAAAGAAGCTTTGAGGTCAGGCTGGACAGTCATCCCTTTATCGTGCATGTTCTGCATACCTGAAATGAAATCCATTTTCCCCAAATCATTACGTGGTAAGGGGGCCAAGGAGGCCGCATCTCCCTCTATCCTGCCACAGACTAATTATAGTGCTCAGCAGCTAATCATGTGCATTGTCAATTTCCCGAATGCTTTAGATTTAAAAGAGAACACCCACAAATACACACTGGAACTATTACGGTTGCTAAGCAACAAGAGATGAATCTTCAGGAAATATGCACACAGACCAGCTGCTGTCAGGAGGAACCCTCAGTTGGCCTAAAGTGAGGTGGGAATGTCGGTGTGGGCCCCAGGTGGAATGGAACTAGCACTGTGCTTTGACCATGGTAGATGCCAACGCTTCACTGCTGAATTAAATCAGGATTCAGGAAACTCTGTTACACCGTCGAGGAAAGAGAGTAATTTTTGTGCATGGGCACCTGAAGGTGACAGAGGCATCATGATGCCCAGAGACAGCATCTTGGCCTTTAACTTTAAAGTCCCTGCTACACATATAGGGGAAGGTGAGATTTGCTTATTATTACTTCTGGGTACTTTGACAAGGGATTCCTATTTACATTTGAGGGCAAAGCCTTTAATCTTTAATTCCTTTATCTTTGTCCTACAATTCCCCTAGTCAGGTCAGGAGGGATGTGTTTTGTTTGTTTGTTCATTTATTTATTTATTGAGACAGGGTCTTGCTCTGTCGCCCAGGCTGGAGTGCAGTGGAACGATCTTGGCTCACTGCTGCCTCAACCTCTGGGGCTCAAACGATCCTCCCATATCAGCTTCCCTCCCGAGTGGCTGGTGCTACAGGTGCATGCCACCATGTCCAGCTAATTTTTGTGTTGTTTTGGTAGAGATGGGGTTTCACCATGTTGCCCAGGCTGGTCTCAAACTTTTGGGCTGAAGTGATCCACCTGCCCCCACCTCCCAAAGTGTTGGGATTACAGGTGTGAGCCGTTTCGCCAGGCTGGTTACTTTTGAGGCCAACTTTTCCTGCCAGGGAATTAAGACTCTTCAAATTCTGCCTTCAGGCCGAGTCATAAGAAATTGAATGCAATGAAACTATGATGATAATAACAGCTGACATCTAACTATTTAATATGCCCTGAGCACTGGGCTAAAGGACTTTCTTTTTAAAGGCAGAGTCTATGTTTTCCAGGCTAGTCTTGAACACCTGGGGCTCAAATGATCCTCCTGCCTCAGTCTCCCATAGCTGGGATTACACGTGTGAGCTATGACACCCGACTGGGCTAAGCACTTTAAATAGTAACGGTAACAACAATAGCAATGACAATGGTTATGTGTATTGAGTATTTAATTGGTGGCAGATACTGTTCCAAATAGTTACAAAGTTCTATCTCATTTGATCCTCAGGATGACTGATAAGGAAAACGAAGCAGCAGAAATGACGCACGTAATTTGCCTGAGATCACACAGCTAGTAAGAGGCAGTGCCAGGGTCCAAACTCGGGGCTTTCAACTCAGAAGTCCATACTCTTAACTGAATGCTATGTGGCTTCCCTATGTACCCGCACTTAATCTCCAAACAATCCAATGACAGAGATGAACTACTGTCCTCATATTCTGGAAAGAGATTCAGAGAGGTGAAGTAACTTGCCCAGGGTCACACAGCTAATGAGAGACCGAGGTGGGATCTGCCACCAGAGCCTGTGCTCTTATCCACTCTGCAAACGGCCCGGGAAGACCCAGTCCGTGAAAGGCCCTTCGGCTCCCTATTGCGTAAGACTTAACTGATGGTTCTTTGAAGGGCACAGTTTAAGAGTCTGTGGTTTGGATTTTGGGGGAGGGCAGAAGAGGGAAGTGGAAGAGCTGAGGAGGTGCCTGTCCTCAGGCAAGAGAGTTGGCTTAACAGGCCTGGTTTACCTTTTGGATTTTGTCAATGCCCTCCAGCCAAAGACCAACAGGAATACACCTCCAGTCTAACAAATGTGGGTTTATTGACACATTGCAATGTGAGAGGTGGAGGGGGTTAGAAAGGAGTTATTGTGGGGTTGGCTTGGGCTAGGTGATTTTGGGGTGGGTTCAAGGAAGTGAGGCTTTGCTTTGGGTTGGATGCTGTCAGGAAGCAGGGCTAATTCCGTCCTTGGGGATCTTAGTTTTTATCTAGAAGATGACTAGATTGGAGCTAAAGCTGTGACTGGTAAAGAAGTGGCTGTCTGTCACAGCCAGGTAAGAGGGATGTTTGGTGTTTTTCATGATTTGGACAATGTCCATTTTTTGTCTGTGTTTAGACAGGATAGCAGAGTAGTCCTGTTTGTGTTCTTTCATTTATTTATTTATTTATTTTTAACTTTAGGAAAAAAACCCTTTTCTTCCCATTCCACCTGCTTGTGTCCTGATCTGTCACAGCTGCAGAGTGGCCTTGCTTGCTGTTGATGTTCTGTGAAATTGTTTCTGCTCAACAGGAGAGGGCCAAGGCCCAGCTGAGAGTGCCAGGCCAGCTCCTGGAGGTCAGGGCCTATTTCTCGTTCTGATTTTTAAGAAGTCTTTCGGTGCATGAATTACTCAAAGGCTCTCCAAATAGTGATGTGGTACATTTCTGGAATTGGAATACCTCTTGAACAGCAGTTGTCTGTTGTGAAGATACGAATCTAGGTAGACAAAAGGCAAGGTCCTAATGCTGACCAGGGAAACCAAGTGGCTGGAAAAGCACCTCTGTTTAGGCTGAGACTGTTCAGCAGTTTTATTCTGCATGTTCTACCTGCCACCAGGTCAAACAAATGTGTGAAACTTTCAAAGGTTTTTAAAGCAAAAGGGAAGTGAAACCAAATGTAACCAGGCATCTACCATGTCCCAGACACCGCGCAAGAGGCCTTTACACATATGACCACTAGCCTGAAAGAAGGAATCCCAGTTACAAGTGAGGATGAGAGGCCTTGGAAGGTCACACAGCAGGAAGCTGGTAGAGCTGGGATTTGAATCCAGGTCATCTGAACTCCAAGCCCACGCTCTTCACAGGACAGAACACCTACAATCGGAAGCGTCCTGACAAGCCACTGCAAAGGCAGGGTCTCCCTGATTCAACAGCTGACTTCCCACTGGTCGCAAGGTACAAAGAAAAAGCTGAGAGCCACACCCACAAACAGACCACAGAATGTTGATATCTAAGATTACCTTAGGTTACCTCTGTTTTCCACCAGAAAATACATCTATCTATCTATCTATCTATCTATCTATCTATCTATCTATCTATATATATACACACACAAATACTGATATTGATATATACACATACATAGTTTATAAACACACAAACACACGTATACATACACATACTTGCACACACAGAGTTGACACCTCACCTATCTGGAATTCAGCTATCCAGCGCCCTCATCTATCCGGAACACAGCCGAGAAACAAGGAAGTTAGCAAAAAAGGAATCTGAGCAGCCAGATTAGACGTTTAAAAAGTTCATGCACCAAAGCTCATGCACTTAACTCCTAGTAGAAATCTTAGGCCCCCAACTCAGAGCTCCTTCATTTTGATTTTATTTGTAATTTGAACAAGTTGGGCTGAAGGAGCGCATTGACATTGAGTTGCTATACTCAGGCAGGCTGGCTACAGCAAGAAGGACAGACAACAGCTTAATAACAAGAGAGGAGGAACTAATATAAAAAGTACACACATAAACCCTGGGGCCATTTAATGTAGGGGCACACCAGTCAGCCCTGAGAACACACCTGCATCACAGGGTTATAGCATGAAAACCTCTTGAGTAAGCAGTCCTCTAGACCCTCAATGTGTTTATATTTTGTTCATGAGATTGTGTTAATGAAGGACAGGAGATTATGTTTTAGAGACAGTTCCATCTTGTATAAATAAAATTAAAATGTTGAGTTAAGTGCGAAAGCTAATGGTCACCAGCAACCTACAGAGTTTAGGTCAGCAAATCTGAGGTTGGTTCAATGTCTTAACTTTTCTAATCTGAATTCCTTTAGGCTAGACAGGCACTCTCCAGTCCTCCACAGGTCCCACCACTCCCTGCTGGGCAGTATTTGGCTGATTCACATGTTTATGTTACTGTCAGGGCTTACAGGCATTTACATTCGTGTTTCTCAGTATGAATCCTTAGCTCGCTATGAAATTAGGCTTTCCAGAATGATCTACTCCCTTGTGGCATCCAGCGAGTGAGATTATAATATTTTAATTTCATTCCACTCATTTTCCTTCCCCTCTCTGATCATTTCATTCCAACTAGATGAATGGATTTTTCCATTTGCAGGCATGAAGCCTGGGGCTGCAGATCCTAATTATAATGAGTATGAATCAGAATTTTCTTTAAAAGATCCCCAAATAGACACGGAACTGGCAAGATGTGCTCAAAACCAACTGAGGTGCCTCAGCCATTGCCTACCCTTTTGCACAAGATTAAAAAAAAAAAAAGAAAAGAAAAAAGACAGTGAGAGAACAGTCACATGATAAAGGCACAGCACAGCAGTTGGTTGTCTCTTTTTAAACAGGAAGTGCAGTCATTCTACATGGATGGTCAGCTAGACCCACGGGGCTTTAACCTTACCTGGCATGGCATCCATGGAAATATAGGGCTCAAATGGAATGGCCTTCTTCCTGTTACGCGTGATTAAGAAGACGCCCAGGAACGCGATGAGGCACCTGAGGAATGGAGATAAGACAGGAAGAGAAATAAGGCCAGGAGCAAGGTCAGGGAGGGACACACTTTCAGGCTCAGGTGATGCGAAAGAGGTAAAAAGGTTTGCAGGCTGCGGAGGAAGGCTCACCGCCCAAGGAGCCCTGAGAGGCTGCCAGCCTGGGATCAGCAGGGGCAGATGCAAGTTGAATAACAATAGCTGGAGTGGCCTCACATGCCCTACACTCTCCATGAGCTGTAATCAGAATAAATTAGACTCTCCTGGGCGAGCTTCTCATGGCTCTTCACTTCCATTTAATCAGGATTCTCGGAACCTTGCCTTTTAAAACTTGTTTTTTTTTTTTTTTAATTGAAGTCATTCGTTTCAATCACTACTGAAGTATAGATAGTAAAAATCAACAAAAATTGGAGCGTCCGTGTACTCTTGGTCTCACTCGGCCAGGCAGGGGTATAGCCTTCCAGGTTATTTTTTGTTTTGCTTTGTTTTTTCCCTTTTTCCTATAGCTTACATAAACAAGCATACTTTCCAAACATTAAGGTATCATTTACAAGCAGCAAAATGCACCAACCCTAGATGTCTAGATGAATGGATTTTACTTGTGGAATCATCACCCAGGTCAAGACAGAAAATACTTCCATCCCCCTCAGAAAGTTTTCCTGGGCCCCTTTCCATTTCATGCCAGCCCTTCCCCACTATCCTGACTTCTCTCACCATGGATGAAATTAGTCTGTTCTTTAATTCATGTAAGTTAAATCATACACTATGTACTCTTTTATGTCTGGTTCCTTTCATTTGATAAAATGTTAAGATTCATCTTCTTTTTTTATTTTTTATTTTGATCTCTTTTTGAGATAGAGTCTCACTCTGTTGCCTAGGTTGAAGTCCAGTGGCACGATCTCAGCTCACGCAACCTCTGCCTCCCAGGTTCAAGTGATCCTCCTGCCTCAGCCTCCCGAGTAGCTAGGATTACAGGTGCCTGCTACCATACCTGGCTAATTTTTTTCTGTGTCAGCACCTATGGACTGGCCTCAAGTTTTCAAAATGGCAGCATGGCACGCTATTATCTAGATATGGCATAATTTTTTTAACACCTGTATTCTACTGCTGAGCATTTCTATTATTTTCTTTTTTTTTTTTTTTTTTGAGACGGAGTTTCGCTCTGTTGCCCGGGCTGGAGTGCAGTGGCCAGATCTCAGCTCACTGCAAGCTCCACCTCCCGGGTTTACACCATTCTCCTGCCTCAGCCTCCTGTGTAGCTGGGACTACAGGCGCCCACCACCTCGCCCGGCTAGTTTTTTGTATTTTTTAGTAGAGACGGGGTTTCACCGTGTTAGCCAGGATGGTCTTGATCTCCTGACCTCGTGATCCGCCCGTCTCGGCCTCCCAAAGTGCTGGGATTACAGGCTTGAGCCACCACGCCCGGCCTCTATTATTTTCAATTGTTTGCTTATACAACTAATTTAAAAATTAATAAATAGCCCCATACATGTGTCTTTGCATCCCTGTTGAAGCATTTTTTCCAAGATAAATGATTAGAATGGAATACTGTATCAAAAAGTATGCTTGTTTGGATTTTTGTTGCTGTTGTTAAATTTTCCTCCCACATTAAAGTATGCTAACAGTGTGGTAGTGGGCTGGCCTCCTCATCCTCTTGCCAATGTGGAATATTAATCCTGTTAGTTTTTGCAAAAGGATGGTATCTCATGTGGCTTCAATATGCATTTCTTAGACCCGAGGTGAGGTTGAGAGACTTTTCATGTGTCAAAATGTGATATTTGAGAAATGCCAAAGAGATTAGAGTCCAAAAGAGAAGAAAGGGGAAGATAAAGCCCTTAGAGGAAGAAAATGCTCACCTCTGGGGAGAAAGCTCCCAAACCCCACAGCTCCTCTGACTCTAAAGGATGGGGCAGCTGTAGCAATAAGAGAGCAATAGAGAGCGGGGCAACCTGCTTGGAATTCTACACACAACATCTTGCGGCCGGCAAGCAGGACAGGACTCACCCCAGTGCAAACATGCAGATGTGCAGCACATCCTCCCCGATGAAGTCCAGGTAAAATATTGCACCTGCAGCAGCAAATCATAGAAAATACCGCTGAGCTGTTTTCAAGTCACCCATCTGCAAGTCTGTCTAGGATTTGGCTAAGCTCTCTTCCCTTTAGGAAACCAAAACGATCAAAACTTATTATGACTGTGCCTTACAAGAAGAATGGAATAAAAGCCATTCTTTTATTCCATTCTTCTTGTAAGGCACAGTCATAATAAGTTTTGACTTATTATGGGGATCAGGTTGTCAACTTTTTTCCACCTTAGGCCCCTCTGATCTCCATGTTTCTTAACTTACATTGGGAAAAATGGTGTAGAGTCCCCACGCACTCTTCCTCCAGCTTTCCCCAGTCATGTCTTCCATAACCACAGTGCATAATCAAAGCAGGAAAACGACAATCAACACTTACTAACTAAACCACAGACCCTAGTTACCAGTTTGTGCCTGCAATCGTCTCCCCTCCATCTTTCTTAAGATGGATAAACAAGGCTTTGTGCTTATGTTGTTAGAGCTTTCTAACCTCGTATGGCCAGTAGATGCCAAGTCTGTGGGTCTACTCCTGTGGTATGGGCGTGGGGTGGGCCTACTGCCTCTGCCCTGAGCCAGCCTTTGTCTGGAATCATCTCACCCACACAGGCCTCCAGCTGTATTCCTGAGCTCCTGATTCCCTGCCTTGACTTGTGTTCTCCCTCAACCATGGTGTTTGTGATTTCTTTCAACCTTGACTGGACTTCACGCTTCTTGACCATGACTTAGCTATGGCTTCTGGCTGCTCTGGGTCGATGCCTCATGGCCCCTGGTGCTGCTCACAGCATGAGCCCTGGAAGCTGTGTGCCTTGTGTGTGCCTCCTGTGTAGACAGGAACAGCGGCACCACTTGTCTTAAGTGCTGTGCAGAGCATAGGGCTTTACAGCCAGGCTTTCATCAAAGGAAAGCACTTAGTTCTTACTGGATTTTTTACTCTGAAGATTTCAATTACCTATCGTGCCATTTAAACAAACAAACAGCTTTATATGATTGCAGCCTCTAAGGCCACTACAGAAAGAAAATGAAAAAAAATTAGAGGTGAAATAGAGGAAAAGGGGGCTGTAATGCTAATGATCACTTATTGAGCATCAATGATGTTGCAATGCTATACATATTCATGATCTCTAAAATTATATAGAAGAGATGTGTGGTCACTTAGCCAGTGGGGGTTGTGGAGTTAGAAGATAGCAAAACTTGTGAAAGTACACACAGTATGACATAGGGCACATTTGGATCATTCCTATTACAATTCTCGGAGGTAAGCGTTATCACTCCCATTGTATGAATGTGGAGCTGAGGCTCAGAGAGGTTAAGTGATGTTTGCAGAGCTGATGTGTGTCTGTGCAGGTGTGGATACAAACCTGGGTCTCTCTGTCTGGAAATCCTGCACATTCTCCATGAACCCATATACCACTCTATGGGGAGAACGAGTCAGCAGAATCAGCCTCTCTCCAACCTGGGATAATACCCTGCTGCTAAAGTAGAAGACAGAAATCTAGCAATGGACCACCCTTACCTGCTGTGATAGCAATGGTTGTGGACAGAATGTAGCCCACGCTGGCAATCAAAGAGGAGTCATACATCTGTGAGGCTTGACTCAAAAACCTTCAAAACAAAAGCACTCCAGTCAGTGGGCTGTGGAGATGTTGGAAAGGCTAAGAGCTGACAACCGTAGAGTTTGGTTTGAAATATGAAGATGATACATTTAGGAACGTTCCTTGGGTTTCTAAAAATGCCACCCTCATGTTACAGGGCACCGTGTATCCCTGGTCTGGGGTCCATGCTTGATTCCCACTCTTCCCCTAGACACACAGCTAAGGCCCATCCCCATTTCCCAGCTGAGCCATGCCATCATGGTCTCACACCTTTGGCCGCATGGTTCCCGTCACCTGAAATGCCCTTCTCCTCACCCCCCTGTATCCCCACCCCACTAAAAAGAGCCATTCCTGCATCTCTTATACCCCTGCCCCCAGAAACTCTTATAGCCCTAATCACATTCTGCCTAGTGTTATTATTCTTTTCAACAAAATTTCTAATTTGAAAATAATGTGATCACTGCAATAAATATAGGAAAAAGAGAAAATTAGAGTCCTTCCTAATCACTCCATCTATGATTAAAAAAACTCTAATTTTGGAAGATATTCTTTGCCCTTTCTCTGCATAGTTGCTTACACCATGCTCACCACTCAATTGCTTTTATTTTTTTACTTCGCTTTGTGGCCTGGGCTGGAGTGCAGTGGCACAGTGATAGCTCACCACAGCCTCTCACTACCGGACTCAAATGCTCCTCCTGCCTCAGCCTCCTGAGTAGCTGGGTGTGAGCCACTGCATGCAGCTTGGCTGTACTAGTTTGTTCACTGGCTGTCCCCCAGCCAGGCCTGCGAATGCCTGAGGGCAGTGAGTGACTACCCTCACCGTCCCTGGGTGCTGAGCACCCTCAGTGGGCTGCACTGGTTAGTGAATGAGTAGCTCCTTAGGAGATGGGCGGGGCCATCTGAGCCATGTCTGTGACACCTGGAGTGCTCAGCGCAGGGCCTTGGACTGGCAGGGGCTCCCTGGTGATGACTGCAATTGTTGTAGTGGGACCAAAAATAATAATAACCAAAATAACAATAGCAAGGCCAATAATCATAGAAGCAGCTCATGTTTACTGGGCATTTCCCTAGAGATGTTCTCCATTCTCCTAAGAGCTTCCTGTGATTCTCTTAAGTAGGGACTGTTGTTCTCATCAGCAGGTGAAGAATCTGAGTCTTGGAGAAGCTGAGTAGGCAACAGCAGAGCAGAGCGGTGAGGGCATGAGCTGGGGAGCCAGACACCTGGGTTCAGATCTCAGCTCTGCCACTTCCTAGCCTCTTACCCTCTCTGCCTCAGTTCCTCATATGCAAAGTGGGGATAATATCCTCTATGTCAAAGGAGTGTTGTAAAGACCAAATGAGCTGGTTCCATAAAGCACTCAGAAAAGAGCTGGGCTCACACCAAACACTGGGCCAGCAGCAGCTGCTCCTATGGTCCCTGGAGGCCATGTAGCTGGTGGACCTTGGGTCTGAGCCTGAGCTTTCCAGGCTGAATCAGCCTCGTGTGCTGGTGAGTCCTGTGTACCTACACAGGTTTTGTCACCTACAACATTCCTAGAGCCTCCCCTCTTCCCAGGCCCTCTGTTGGGCTCCAGGACTCAAACGCAAACAAGACAGGCCCTGTCCTCAGGCTGCTGCCTTTTATTTAACTTCATGCTTAGGAAGAGGAGGGGGTACTTTGCCTTCCACTCAGGAAGATTTGGAGGTGATATATTGAAGGCAAGAAATGACAACTTTTCTTTCCAACCCAGAAGACAAGCAGGTGCGTCCTAGGGATGGCCATGCTTCCGAGGCCCCCGAGATGATCACCTGCCCCAGAGAAGATGGGAAGTAAGTCTGCTCCAACCACAAATTTCTCACATTCTGGCCAGGCGTGGTGGCTCATGCCTGTAATCCCAGTACTTTGGGAGGCCAAGGTGGGCAGATCACTTGAGGTTAGGAGTTTGAGACTAGCCTGGCCCACAACGTGAAATCCCATCTCTACTAAAAATATATAAAAATTAGCCGGGTGTGGTGGCACACACCTGTAGTCCCAGCTACTTGGGAGGCTGAGGCAGGAGACTCACTTGAACCCCAGAGGCAGAGGTTACAGTGAGCCGAGATGGCACCACTGCACTCCAGCCTGGGCAACAGAATGAGCCTCCATCTCAAAACAAACAAACAAAAATTTCACATTCTGAGGCAGCAGGGAAAAACCCATCCACTGCTGGCTTCATATTTCTTTCTTTTTTATTTTTTAATTCTTGTGCCTCAGCTTCCTGAGTAGCTAGGACTACAGGCATGTGCCACCACGCCCAGCTAATTTTTTTGTTTGTTTGTTTTGTATTTTTAGTAAAGACAGGATTTTACCATGTTGGCCAGGCTAGTCTCAAACTCCTGGCCTCAAGTGACCCACCCATCTCAGCCTCCCAAAGAGCTGGGATTACAGGCGTGGGTCACTGTGCCTGGCCTGGCTTCATCTTCTGAGTGACCCTCCAGGTGACAACTCAGCAAATTAGTAGCTCCTCTCTCCACGCTGGATGCCAGGCCCTGTGGCATGTTCGGCCCTCCTTGTAGCTTCACGGCATACGTCATCAGGCCCCCAAAAGAGAAGCAGCCCGAATGGTGGGGCTCAGCAGGAAAAGGATTTGTAACTCACGCAGCCTGATAGACGGCGGTTGCCACCATGCACACAAACATCACGTAGAAGATGGGGTAGTCAAGCTGCAGGTTCCCTTGAATGGACAAGACAAGCATCCCGGCCACAGCCTTGACTGTCACCACCGTCATGGAGCCTGCAGATGGGAGACAAGGGTGAGTGGGGAGCCTCAGGGAAATTCAGAGAGTTACGTCCGGAAAGCCAGTCTATAACCCCAAAGGACTTGGGGAGACAGAGGGGAGGGAACAGGAACAGAGTCAAGCCGGTAGTTTGCATGGTGATAAACACCGTTTGCACTGGGTCTCGTGTGCACCTCTCCCGTGGACTCCCATGCTCTGTGCTGACTACACCCTAAAGGAGGGAGGAAAGCCAAACTCCTGAAGGGAATCCTAGATGTCACTTCTAAACTGCCAAGCATGGGCAGTAAGTTCAGTTCTCTGAGGCTCAAAGTGCCCAGCACTGTGGCCAAAAGGATCCCTGAGTGGATCAATGAACTCACCAGTCTCATAGCAACCACAGGAAAAACGTGTGCTGTGTAAACAGCTTAGGAGTTGTTGGGGTTTTTAGTGCTCAGTCACTTGTATTTTTTTGTTGTTGTATTTTTTTTTTCCTTTTTGCGGAGAACAAGGTCTCGCTATATTGCCCAGGCAGGTCTTGAACTCCTGGGCTCAAGCTATCCTCCCACCTCTGTCTCCCTAAGAGCTGGGATTGCAGGCGTGAGCCACCGCACCCGGCTGGTCGCTTGTATTTTTAAAAACATTTCTCCAGTGTTTTGGAAGGCACACCCCTGTGCATATGTGCAAACATTTCCAATATGTGTGTACTTATTTTCAAATTAAAGTCATGTGACCCTGTACTTAAATGGTATGCACGTTATAAAATTTGTACAGGAGTATAAATTAAAAGGCAGAGAAAAAAATGATTGAAGTTCTAATATTCTCTCTGTGTACCCAGCGGAGCATCCTGCTCACCTCCCTGTGGAGACCCTCGCTCTACCCTACTGTTCAGAAATGGCTTCTAACTACAGACCATCAGACTGCCCTGCCAAACAGGAGTTAGAGACAGCCCCCAAGAGAGGTCCAAGTGAAGTCCTGGTCCCAGCTGCTCTGCTTTGCTTTCCTATTCTTCAGCTTTGGTTTATTTCGCTTTCTCCTGCCAATACCCACCCCCGCCCACAGTGTCTCTTGGGCTCCTCACCCATTAGGCTACAGTTTCCAAACACCGGCAGCCACTTAAGCACTTGTCATCAGGGAGTCCTCCTTAGTGAGAAGGGGATCGGCCAATGGCCTCAGAACCTTCTGGCCTTCCTACGTAAGAGGAGAGGATGTTTCAGGGCCGTGATCCTTCCCATCCACTTTGAAAACAAAGTCATTGAGGAATGAAGGACTGATTCATGCTATGATGTGGGTGAACCTCAGAATCATCATGCTCAGTGAAAGAAGCCAGTCACAACAGGCCACAAAGCATATGACTTTATTTATGAAGGAGTTCAAAAAGGCAAATCTACAGGGACAGAAGGTAGCTTAGTGGTTGCCTGGGGCTGGGAAAAGGGGAACAGGGAGTGATTGCTAATAGGCACAGGATTTCTTCTTGGGGTGACAAAATGTTTTAAAATTAGATTAGGATGATGGTTTCACAACTCTATGAAATACTAAAAACCACTGAATTGTAAACTTTAAACAGGTGAACTTTATGGTATGTAAATTATATCTCAATAGAGCTGTTAAAAAATTAATTAATGAAACCCTGTCTTCAGTGACAGATATCTATTTGGCTGATGGCTTGTGACCGTGGTAGGGTGCACAGTAGGAAGGTTGGAAGAAAAATGCACATGCACATATTAGGCACCTGTGCACATCTCATTTAACCCCTACTCCCTTCTGTGACTTGGATGTTCTCATACCCCCCTTTAGAGAAGTGGACGGTGCGGCTTAAGGAGCGAGGGTCACTAGCCTGAGGCCTGAGACACAAGACCAGCGCGGCAGCAGGCTCCACCAGCCCTGACACCAGCCTGCTCCTCCACCTCTGTCCGCTTCTCCTTCTCAGGAAGGATGGATTCCCCACAGCTCTATTTAGCTATAAAATTATATACAGTTCTAGCCCGGCACAGTGGCTCATGCCTGTAATCCTGGCACTTTGGGAGGCTGAAGCAGGGGGATCACTTGAGGCCAGGAGGTCAAAGCTACTGTGAGCTATGATTGTACCACTGCACTCCAGCCTGGGTGACAGAGTGAGACTGTCTCAAAAAAAAAAAAAAAGGAAAAAAAAGGAAAAATTAATATGCAGTTCCAGCCTCAAGGTGATTCAGGAGCTCTCTCTTCCACAGCACCCATCTTTGAATCCAGAATGAATTCCTAAGCTCTGGTAGGTTTTGCATGGATCTTTTCAGGGCCCAATCACTGGGGCGTGTTCTACTTCTGCCATCTCTGAAACAACGTAACTCACCTCATCCTCACTCTGCTTAATTCTTCTTCATTGGAATTGTTATTGCCCAAACTTACATAACCTATGAATTCGGCTAGTCGTTTACTGCTATTTTCTCCCTTTAGATTGGAGGCTCCTGGAGGACAGGAGTTTGTCTCCAGTCAGCAGGGACTCAGCTCCCCAGAGCCACTGATGGAGACAGAACAACCTGAGCCAGTCTCAAGCAGCTTCTGTGTCCAGGGGCCAAAGCTCTGCAAACAAAACCCACATCTCCATTTGGTGCTTCTTGGTGGTGGCAAAACTCAATCATCTAAATGCCAACTTACCGAGTAACGCCACCAAGAGAAGAATCACGACAATGTTGTTGGCGTTCTTCTCCTTGTAGAAGTAGAGCAGCAAGCAGAACAGAATGATCTCCACCAGCTGTGGAAGGCAGCGAGCAGGGGGTCAGTGGGGACCACAGAGGTAGGCGAGACCGGGAGACCCTGGTGGGCTGGGCCATCATCAGAGTTACAGGGTTGAAAGGGAATGACTGAGCTATGAGTCAGCATTTCCCAAACTACTGTTAGACATTCAGGGGAAAAGGGAAACACAGAGTGAATCTCTCTAATCCCTGGCTAGTACTGAGAAGGAATTCCCCGTTGTCCTGAGGCTGAAGCTTTGAGGGTGAGGTGCTGCCCTCATGTCCACTCTTTCTTGGAGGGCCAAGATTCATCAGGCTGAGAAGGTTTCTTTCCACTCCACTGCTCCATGGGTATCCCCATTAAAACAATGGGTCAGTCCAAGAGGGAGACACTTGTTCACCAAGCTCTTTGGTCAAGAATAAGAAGTCAGGTGCGGTGGCTCACTCCTGTAATCCTAGCACTTTGGGAGGCTGAGGCGGGCGGGTCACCTGAAGTCAGGAGTTTGAGACCAGCCTGGCCAATATGGTGAAACCTGGTCTCTACTAAAAATAGAAAAAAAAAATTAGCTGGGCGTGGTGGCATCTGCCTGTAATCCCAGCTACCCAGGAGGCTGAGGCAGGAGAATTGCTGAGATTGTGCCACCGCATGCCAGCCTGGGAGACAAAGCGAGGCTCCATCTCAAAGGAAAAAAGAATATGAGTATATACTCCCTGTGCCCCCAGCCAAGCTTCCAGTGTGAGGTTTAACAGAATAGAATGAGGAAGGCATGTGGAGTCAGGGAGACCTGGGTTTGACCTTGGATCTGCCTCTAAACTAGTTGTGTGACCTTGGGTAAGTCACTTAACTTCTCTAAACCTTAGTTAACCCTGTGGGAAATAGAGATAAGAATTCTTTTTAAGGAGTCCATAATCACAGCTTACACTAAATGACGTCTCCTTGTATGCCAGGTAGTGTTCTAAGCATTTTATCTACCTTAATCTCAAGAAATCAGCACAAGAACTCTAGGAAGCAGGTACTACCACGATCCCGTGCATGACACAGAGGAATTTAAACCTGGACAGTCTGGCTCCCAGGCCCATGCACTTTCCTGCTAGACTACACTGTCTGGAGATGGGCGGCCCAGTGCCTGGTGTTTAGAAGTGCTCTATCAGTAGAAACTTACCATTAGACGACGGCAAGTCCGAGTTTGAGAAGCTCCCCCTCCTCGCGTCGACAACTTGTCCTTGCCACCCCTTAAAAGCCCAGATATTTGCTAACACTTTCCCAAGCAGTTGAGCCAGCCCTAGCACCCAGTGCAACGAAAGCAGAAAACTTTGAAAACAGCCTAGTCGCATTTGCCTACCCCAAACCCCTTATCAAAGCTGATTTAGTATAAAAAACAACACAGAAACATTAATGGGCATTTTGAAACATTTAAAACATTCCTTCTAATTAGAGACCACTAAAACACAGCTGCTTTCATTTCCCTCTGTTTCTTCTTTGTCTTTGTTCCAGGGAATCCATATTTTATCGAGTTGTCATTATAGTCAATGCACAATTTTGGACTGGGCTGTTTTTAGTTACCATAAACAATCTTCATGTTGTATGAAGTTGTCATAATTATCTTTAATTGCTGCAGAACACTTCATCAAGTGGATGTGTTGCCAGTCATCAACATTCCCAACCACTGTGCCTGCATTTGAGGGGCCCCAATTGTTCAGCCATTCTCCATGATGCTTTTTTTCTTTTTCTTTTTTTTGAGACACGGTCTTACTGTGTCACTCAGGCTGGAGTGCAGTACTATGATCATGGCTCACTGCAGCTTTGACCTCCAGGGCTCAAGCTATCCTCCCACCTTACCCTCCTTAGTAGCTGGTACTACAGGCACGTGCCAACACACCTGGCTAATTTTTAATTTTTCCTAATAGAGATGGGGTTTTGCCACATTGTCCACACTGGTCATTGTCCACACTTGAACATTGTCCAAGTTCCTAGGCTCAAGCAATCCTCCTGCCTCAGCCTCCCAAAGTGCTGGGATTACAGGTGTGAGCCACCACACGTGGCCCATTCTCCATGATTCTAAAATGAACGCGGGAATAGCACTGGATATTATATCATGAGATGGCTGTGCATATGCGGTGCCTCCCAACAGTCCATGAGTTCTGTGGGCATGTCTCATTTATTTTTTATAACCATAGTGTCGAGCACACAGCAGACGCTCAATAAATATTGACTGAATTTGGTTTGGCCAAATCTCTCCAGCTGGCAGCACTGCCTCCTGGTCATGATGAAGTAAGACAACAGAGTCATTCACTGAGCACCTACCACATTCTGGGTGACTTAAATGCTACTTCCTGGATCTCCCAATAGCAATTCTAAGTCCAGAGATTCTTGCCATTTTACAGAGAGGGAAACAGAGAAGGAAAGCGACTTGGCTAAGGCCACACAGCACTTAGAGGATTGAAGCCCAAGACTTCCTGAAAAGGCCTGTTCTGGGGTAAAGCTTTGCCCAAGGAGGCGGTCTTTTGCTCTGTCACCAACCACATCCTGGGGCTGGCTGCCAGTTGGGAAATGACACAGCCCCCATTTCAGGGGAAGTGATCCTCTGCCTTGTGAATAAACTGAGGAAAAAGGATGTTCCAGGGCCTCTAGACTCAGAGGAAAACACTGAACACCTTTGTTGGCAGGCCACGGGGAAGGAAGATGGCACCTGAGGCCAGGTGGGCCCAGCCTTCAAATCTAACTCTGCTTTTATGGACTCTGAGCAGGTCAGCTCACCTCTTAGAGCCCTGGTTTTCTCATGCATAAAATGGGAAGAACATTTACTTTATAGGGTTAAGAGAATCTGGGATGATATATAAAAATGTATTTAGCACAGTGCAGGGCATGGAACAAGAACGTACCAATAGCTTTATCAAATACTTTAGATGTTTTCCTTAATCAGTAGATTTATAGACTTAAAATGGGATAGAACTGGGGCAGAGGACTGAGCTCTGGCAGAGGGGTTAGGAGACAAAGTTTCCTGTGTCTCCTGGGCTTCTACCAGCAGTGTGATACTGGGAAAAAAAATAAAATAACATTCTTAAATTGTTTACAGTTTTAACTTTTTCTTCCCCTTACCATCAAAGTTTGAAATGGTTACTGTAGACATTTTGGATAATTCAGAAAGATGAAGAGGAAATAAGAACTGAGTCATAACACTATCTCCCAGAGCCAACCACTGATGCAATTTGCTTTCCCATCCAGGCCTTCACAGATATATTACATGACCATATCTATACCCACCTCTAAAAAACAAAACTGGCATCAGACTATATAATGGTTTTGATATTACTTAGGACATAAATACAACAAGCATTTCACCATGAACTGCATGCTCTCCAGAAGCACGGTCTTTCATGCTGGTACAATGTGCCACAATTCACGGGACGCCCTATTGCTGGGTATTCATGTTTCTGGTTTCTAGGACTTGATCTCCCTCCTGCCATCTCAGGGGGAAGGACTGGAGGCTTCTCTTACCATGTACAAAAGGAAAGGCCAGCTCACGAGGTGCTTGGTGACATTCTCGCCCGTCATCTTCTCGTGACTGTTGGGTGCAAATGTCACCAGCAGGTAGGTACCCACGACAGCCAAACCGCAGCCAACAAAGGACAAGACATAGCGCCCTGCGGGGAAGAGAGGCTGTCACGGACTCATTGTAACAACAGGCCCGAGATACAGTACACATTCTCAGCCACGAACAAACAGGCTTCTCCTGCAACATACCATGACCTGTTATTGTTTGTATTTTTGGTTTTTCTTTACTTTAAAAAATAAATGATCTTCCTTAATTTTGTTAAAAAAAAAAACACTTAATGTAAAAAAAAAAAAAACAACAAAACTTTAATGAAGTATAACATGCATACAAAAAGTGCTTGAGGAATTCTCCCAAAGTGAACACACTCATGAAACCAGCTCCCAGACGGAGAAAGAGAACATGAGTCAGATCCTGAAATTTCTCATTTGTGAAACTGATCGCTCGACCCCACCCTCAGGGTAACACTATCTTGACCTGTAACAGCACTGATAGCTTTTCCTGGCTTTGTGCTTTATATGAATGGACCCATACAGTGTGATCTCTTTTGTATGTATCCACTCAACATGTTTCTGAGATCCATCTGTGTTGTGGGGCACGGTGGCGGTTCATTCGTTCTCACTGTGTACGGTGATCCACTGTGTAAATACAACACAATTTATCCATTCTACTGCTGGGGGGCATTTGAGGAGTCTCCAGCCTGGAGTTATAAAAAATTATGTTGCTGTGAACATTCTCGTACACGTCATTCGAGAAACACATGTATGCATTTCTGTTGAGTATAAAATGAGGGGTGGAATTCCTCCATAGGATATGTGGATGTTCAATTTGGTAGTTAGTGTCAAATGTTTTTCCCAAGTGGTTGTCACAATTTACACTCCCACCAGTAGAGCAAGAGAGTTCTAGTTACATTCTTGTCAACACTTACATTTTGTCTTCTTCATTTTAGCCATTATAGTATTGCACTGTGATTTTAATGCACATTTTATAGGTAACATTTTAAAACTAAAATCACTTTATGGGCAAATAAACCAAAAAAACAAATAAAACAAAACATAAAGGCCAACCTTCAAAGCTCAACATGTACCTTTTAAAAATTACCTCATCCTTTCCCAACTGGTTATTTAACCTAATGTCAAGGGAACTATATAATAACTATATAACTACTATCAATATTCTACTCCACAGACCTGTCAGAGACTGTTAGTAGTCCAGGTGGCATGGCTCTTGTCTCTTCCCTGGAGTCTTGTCACACTCCTATTGAACTCTGTAAGGTTGGTGAAAAGCCTCCAAGGTCCAGCCCAGCCCCAGGCAGCCAAAAAACAGCTGACAGTTCTAAGCCACACTTATGGTGACCACAGGCCTCTGGACTTTTCTGGGATAGAACTAACTTTGCCTATTTCATCCCACTGTCTAGAGAAAATGTGATTCTATGTTAAACGTCTTTTATCTTTATTCTTAGTACTAGGCCTCGTAAATGTAGGAGGTGTTCAAAAAACGGTTGTTCAATGGTTCAATGAATGAATGAGCCACAGTTAAGCTCAACAAAGTAAGTCTGTTATCTAAAGTTTTCTTCGGGCAGGGATGGGTCTTACTCATCTCTACACCTGCAGTGTCCAACACAGGTCCAGCACTGAGTGAATGTTTGCTGAATGTAATGGAACTCCAGGTAAGACAGCCATGTTCAGCTGTGCAGGTTGCTTACTGCACAAGGGCACCTGGCTGAATGGGTGAGATGGGCTGAAATCCAGCCCATGCTCTGCTCATCAAGGCTTGTGCCTACAAAACTACGAATACCCAGAGGGGCCTTCTTTTTCCAAGTCACATAGCGTACTGCTTGCACTAGCATGGCTCTCATCCTAGGACTACCTAGAGTATTCCCAAAGGGATGCAAACTTCTATACTGGTCTTAGAACCAGCGCTAACCCCCCGCCCCATCATTAAGACTACTGAAATTCAGTCTGTCGTTTGGTCTTCTTGGCAGTAGCTCCAAAGTCTCTACTTTTTTCTTTTGGCAAAGTTCTGCTTTTTTTTTTTTTTTCAGAGTAAAATTCTTTTCTTTTTGGGCCTCTTGGTCCCACCTTGATCTTATTCTATATCAGTGATGCAGAGTGGTCCCCAAACCTGGCTGTATATCCACAACATCTTGGAAATTTTCTCTCCCTGAAGTTCTGTTTTAAAATTTTTCAGACGTACATTAAAGTTCAAAGAGTTGTATAATGAGTACCCATAGTCCCAACAGCTAGATTCTAAATCGACCTTTCATACTTGTTTTCTCACATATCTATCCATCTCCGTATCCATGCATTAATCCATCTTATTTTTGATGCATTTCAAAGCAACTTGCAGACATCAGTATACACTTCACCCTGGTGAGCTCTGCAAGAATGCCAATGCCCCGGCCCCAGCCCAGAGCTCAGAATCTCTGAGGACAGAGCTTGGGCCACCATCACCTCACTCCTCAATTCCTCAGTATGGCACATAAGGTCTACACATCAGCCAGTCCTCCACGTCTCCCTGATCTCACTCTCACTTTATTCATTACCCTCTGGCTACACAGCCTTACTGAGACTGGACAAACCAAGCTTGTTCCTGCCTCAGATCCTTGCACCTGTGGCTCCCGGTATGTGGAAAACCCTGCCCACAGACCTGGGGATGGATATCGCCTTAGCATTAACTGGATCTGGGCTTCAAAATCATCTCCTTGTGTAAATTAGTTCAATGATTGTGGAAGACAGTGTGGTGATTCCTCAAAGTCCTAGAGGCAGAAATACCATTTGACCCAGCAATCCCATTACTGGGTATATACCCAAAGGAATATAAATTGTTCTATTATAAAGATACATGTGCACATACGTTCACTGCAGCACATTCACAATAGCAAAGTCACAGAATCAACCTAAATGCCTATCAATGACAGATCGGATAAAGAAAATATGGTACATATACACCATGGAGTACTATGCAGCCAAAAAAAAAAGAACAATATCATATCCTTTGCAGGGACATGGATGGAGCTGGAAGCCATTATTCTCAGCAAACTAATGCAGGAATGGAAAACCAAATACTTCGTGTCCTCACTTGTAAGTGGGAGCTGAATGATGAGAACACATGGACACATGGTCGGGGACCAACACACACTGGGGCCTGGTAGAGGGTGGGGGTTTGGGGGAGGGAGACCATTAGGAAGAATAGCTAATGGATGCTGGGCTTAATACCTAGGTGATGGGATGATCTGTGCAGCAAACCACCATGGCACACATTGCCCTACGTAACAAACCTGCACATCCTGCACATGTGCCCTGAAATTAAAATAAAAACTGGGGGGAAAATCACCTCCTCAGAGAGTCTGACCCTGATCAGTCTAGGAAAGTGTTCCCATCTCCCCAGTCCCCAAAAGCATTCAATTTTCTCTGAAAAACTCACTACAACCTAAAATTATTTCATTTAGTTACTTGTTTATTGTTATCTCTCCCCTCCCCCAACACATACACACACACACACACACACACACACACACGACTATAATCTCTGCGAGCAGAAGCCCCATCTATCCTACTGCTGTGTCCCCAGCACCTATAACACAACATGGCACTCAGTAGATGTTTTGGGGGGAACGCTTCTTCCCAACTCCTTGGGTTTCCATGTGGAGAGACCTCCATTAAAGTGACACTTCTGCCTCTTGCCCTGTTGGTCTACATTTCTCAACTTGGATGGAGCTAATCTACTTAAAAATTAAACACTGGGGGTTTGATCTTTTTTCTTCCTTCTCTGGCCCAAACTATGTGAAGTAATAATTCTTGCTAAGTGTCTCCACTCTGTAAACCCAAGTGTTTCTTGGGGGGACCCACCCAAGGTCTGACTGGGAGCTGGAGGGTCCTGTGGGGAGAGTGCAAGGACATTCCCTTGGCTGCTCACCTAAGCAGCTTCATGCTTTAATCTAGCTCACCTAAAATGCCCTAATCTAGCTTTTATTAGGAGTAAAGCATGACTTCTGATCGCCTGTGTTTGACTCCCATTGCTTTAGAACTTGGTCAGGGAGAGAGGGTTTCTTTTTTGGGCCTCCTAAAATCCCAATAATAGATGCTCAAAATTGATCCAATGGGGTGGATAAAAGTCCATTTTCAAAAGCTTCACCGATGATTCTGATGTGTGGCCAGGCTTGATAACCCCTGATTAAAAACTCCAGCTTTCAGGAGCCTGTTGAGGGCAGAACATAGAACCACAGAGGAGAGCAGCAGGCAGATAACCTCTGAATTAGAGTGAACTGGTTTTACAATTTAAAAATAAAAGCATTCATATAAAATTAAGGACACAGTTCAAATCCCTGAACTTACTCAGAAAGTCTTTCGGTTTCCACTTTTCCTTGATGAATATGATTCCTATGATGGCACTAGCTGAAAAATGAAGCACAAAGAAAAGGGAATTGAGGCTGCTGTCAGTGAAAGGGCATCCCTTCGCCCAGGCCCTCTGTGTGGCTCCTTTGCGTTGGAACTTGGTACTTCCTAACCTGTCACTCACGCTGCCAAGAACTTAGTTCCTGTGTGATTCCATCTAGGAAAGGGAGGCTCAGAGAGGAGCCTTCCTTCCTGAGGATTTCCTACAAGGCCAGAAGCATTGAGTACCTGCTGTGTGACAGGCGATTTACACAAGTTATTTCTGGCATGTTCACCCTTGGGGGTGGGTACTCTCATTATTCCTATTTGACAAATGGGGACACTGAAGCTGAGAGAGGTAAAGGGCCCACTCAAGATCATGAAGGTGGTAGGGGAAGGCAAGACTTGAACCCAGGACTGCAGGAGGCCAGGGCTCTTACTTCTTCCACCGTAACACCCACCTCTGACATTTCCCCGGCTCTTTCCTCTTCCTGGTTCTTCCATGTTCACAGATGTACTCAAACACCCCTGGGACTGCCCAAAAGAATAGGGCTGGCAGTCACTGTGAACAGACCTGGATCACTCACTACCCTAGTTCTGCCTCTTCTGGCTGTGTGTCCTTGGATATGTCACTTCACCTGAGTCTCAGTTCTCTAATCTATGAAATACGGTGTTAGATCCAGCTGGCACCAGCTCATAGAATGTTAAATATTTTGTTAAACATTCAGAAAACCATCCGCAGTTTGAAATCAGCCACAGTAGGAGTAATAATGTCTATACCATATAAACTGGCAAGTGCTACAAATCAGGTCTTCCTTTTCTCCTTTCCACTTTTCCATCCCTTTTCTCCATCTCTCCCTCTCCTCTTCTTTTTCTTCTCCTTTGTCTCTCTGAGAGGTGGTTTACCAGCACACCATTGAAAATTACTTTTCTGAATGATAGGGGTAATTCAATGATATATGTAAGTCATTTGGCACACAGTCAATCTCAATAACTAAGCTAGTATTATTACTAAAAGTACCTGGAGCAGTGATGGTTAAGTCATAGATATCCAATAAGTGATAATCATTATTATTTTTAATATTACTCCTCACTGGATGACTTCAGAAGCTCTAGGGCCCCTTAATTCCCAGTGGCTGATATCTGAAGTTTTATCATTATAACTTGGCCTCTTTAAAAAAATAAAAGAATTTGGTTATTTGAACCTTATTAAAATTCAAAGACTAATATTTAAAGCACCAGTCACTTAGACACTTATTTCTCATTGGGAAAAAGGTTTGGGAGCCCTCTGGAGATACCTGCAGTGGGCAGAGCAGAGTGATAAGGCTACAGGTATGATCACATAGAGGGGCTGGGGAGTAACATAACAGAAACACAGAAAATGGTCCGGAAGTAAGACAATAGGGACAGGCTGAGACTCTGGCAAACTACTTGCCTCTGCTAAAGACATTCAAATTACATTAAAAAAATACTGTGTGGGAAAAAACACACGCCATGTCTGAGGACCTCATTGACTTTGTAAGCTGTCAGTTCACCAACCCTGGTTAGAAAAAACAGGGCCTTATGACAGGATCAGGGAAAGTAAATAGGTTTCTTCTCCTTTGCCAACTCCTGATGATTGGTAGTGACTGTTGGAAACACTGAGAATTCTGAGGCCCCATCTCTGCTCTCTGGGAGGGAGTGCCATGATTGATTAATGATCTCTGCCTTGAGCACAGGAAGGGAGGGGCACATAGTTACCATGCATCTGCCATCCCTTGTATAGAAGAGAACCTCTTAACTCAAGGAGGAATAAGACCCAAAATATGACTTTCCCCTTTAAGAGCAGAGGAGAGCATCTGGGCAGAGTAGTGCTTGCCAGTAAGATAGAAAGAAATATTTCAAAGCAAGTTCATTATCCTGGCTGCTATGCATACAAAAAAGCTATTGTTCACTAATCTACTAACATATTTTCTTTAAGAAGAAATTCTTTTTTTTCTAATTTTGTTTTGCTTGTGTTCTCATGAACATTAAAGCTCCCTTGTCTTTTAGTTGGTTCAAAAGTTCTGATACACTGGTTCAGTGATTATGGAAATCATAGAAAGCCGGCAGATGAGAAAGTTAATGGCCAGGTGCAGTGGCTTACGATTGTAGTACCAGCACTTTGGGAGGAAAGGCAGGCAGATAGTTTGAGCTCAAGAATTTGAGACCAGCCTGGCCTGGCCCCAACCCCTACAAAAGCTTAATTGTGTTTGTGAAATCAAAGCTCACTGCAGCCTCAAACTCTAGACTTAAGAGATCCTCCTGTTTCTGTTTCCCAAGTAGCTAGGGCCACAAGTGCACACCACCACGCCCAGCTAATTGTTTTTCTTTCTTTCTTTTTTTTTTTTTTTTTTTGTAGAGATGGGGTCTCTCCATGTTGCCCCAGCTGGTCTCAAACTCCTGGCCTCAAGTGATCCTCACACTTCAGCCTCCCAAGTAGCTGGGATTACAGGTACAAGCCAGTGCACCCAGTGACAAACTTAATGTATCTTGACGGTGAAAAGATACAGGGGTTAAGGTTTATCCTCCTTCTTCTTTTAGAAATAAAAAGCAATCCTAATAAACTTTCTGAATCTTAAACAGATCCTGGAGCCACACAGCCCAGTTCATATCCCAGCCCTGTTACTCACTAGTGTCATTTGGGGAAAGTAATTTCATTACCCTGTGCCTTAGTTTCCTCATCTGTTAAATGGGAATAACAACACCACCTTTCTCAACAGGTGGCTGGAAGATTAGCAGAATTAATATCTGTAAGCACTTACAGGGCCTGGTGTGTCTGAAGTCCTTTGTATTAGGTTATTACTATCCAAGCTAAAGCTGGTTTGTTCAATGGACACCTTTGATCCTGGCAGTGGCACTCTGGTCACACAGCTGGAAGCACCCCAGGGGAGGGTGGGGCAGCCCTGGTCTTACCTATCACGGAGACTGCGCTGAGGGGCACGATGAGTGACAGCGGTGCGAAAGCGTAGGAGGCGAACACACCCAGCTCACCCAGAAGCATCAGGAACAGGCCCAGCCACCATGTCTTGGTCTTGAAATAGGCCCGGGGATCCTTGGAGCCTGCCAGGCGGATGTGGCAGTACTTCTAGAAACCCAAGAAATAATGTAATTTGCTCATATGTTTGGGGGAAAAAATGCTATGATGTAGTTACCCTAAATCTACTCCCGACTTGAAAATAAATTGGGAAGACTTGTCAGGTTCTTGTGGAGTGCTGACTCACAGAAGAGTAAGACAGTAGGGATCTAAATACTAGACGGTTATTCTAGGACAGTAGTACTCCAACAGGCTGGGAATGCTTATAAGCCCCTGGGAAGCTCTGACAAAATACCCGCCTGGGCCTCATCCTGAGTCAGTCCCAGAGAGGTGTGGGTGAGCCTGAGAACAGGCATTTCTAATGCACGTCACAGGCAATGTGCAGTCTCAGAGTGGGAGCCATAGTCTAAGGATCCCATGTGGCCTGGTCCTTGGGTCGACCTCCCTTTCTCTGCAGTTTCCAGGACTCCTCATGTTTGGATGCCCGAGTGTACGGCACACTCCTTCCTGTCTACATGGCAGCAGCTCTCACTGGGCAGTTGTGTGGGTATCAGTGGACCTTGCTCTCCCTGGGGTGGTTACGTGGCTCAAGTATGGTCAATATTCTTTTTTGGAGAAATGTGAACCTGTGACATGGAAACTGAGGTGGTAACTAACAGGCTAGAAAGTCACATTGACTTAAAGGACCAAGTCTGCCATTTGGGGAGGATCATGATGTGGGCTGCCCAGAGGCAGATAAATAACCAGAGATGCTGCCCTGGAGAAATAAGAATGAATCATTCAAGTAGCTAAGAGACCACATGGTCTCAGCGACACATAGAAACATACACACCCCAGAGCTGAGATGCATAGGGTACAGGTGTGTGCCCATGCGTGTGCCCACAGGGATCACAGTCTCCTGCCTGCTCCAGGGCCAGGGAGAGCAGTTCACTGCAGGCAGAAGCTGGGCAGTGCTGGTGGAGTGAAGCCGGCCAGTGTGCTGTGGGATTCATCCTGTTAGCAGGTATCAAGTCTTATTTGGGTTTCCCAGAAGCAGTCCCTGAGACAAGAACGTGGGAGCAGGTAGTCTGTATGAGATGATTCCAGGGAGCTCAAGTAAGGGAGGGGGAAAGTGAGGCAGGGAACGGAGATGAAAGGTGGTTCATGAGCGAATTAGTCCCGTGGGCAACTGAGGCTCAGTCCCACAGGGGACCCTCTGAAAAACCCTGTGAATCTCACCTTAGAATCATCCTAGCAGAGGATAAGAGCCTGGGCCTTGTATTCCCTGCCTCCCACCCCTCCTGGCAGAAGGCAGCCTCCAGGGGCATTAACTGTCCCACTCCCCCAGTACAAACCCCAGTTGTGCCTGCATGCCAGTAGCACCAGCTCCCCGGTGCCCCCATGAGAAGCTCATTAGCTATCAACTTGCTCCACACCACAGCTGCTTGTGAACTCAGACAGGCCAAGGGGACCTGGAGGTCAGTAGGGGGGTCCCCAGCAGCTGTACAGGGCATCCCAGAGGCTTGTAAGTAATGAACAATGCTGTAATTCGAGTTGAGTTTGACAAAACTATGGTAATTCCAGCAGCTATGTGGCAAGGCAAAGAGAGGATGATACCAGAGCCACGGAAGCTAGCAGGAGGTCACTGCAAAGCCCAAGGAGAGATGGTGAGGACCTGGCTAGGAGAGTGAGGGCGGGATGGAGTGGGGCCACCAAATCAAGAGAAATCCTGGAATGGCCCACAAGGTATTGTCCCAGGTGCAGCCCAGGGATAGAGTAGGCAAGGCCCTGCAGAAAGGAGGCAGCTGGACCTGGATAAGACATCCTGACTTATCTGCTGTGTCTCTGCCCCCAGACAGTGCTGGTGACGGAAACTTACCTGGAGGTTAAGTGCAATGCTGACCACAAGGTGCCCAAAGATCGCCAAGAGGGCGCCAATCAGGTTTTCCTGTAAGGAAAGTTCACAGGAGTAGACATGATTTGGGCACAAGCCAGGGGGCCCCAGGACACTTTTGACACTCAACCATTTGCTGCCCCAAAACAAAACCAGAAAAACAGTATCAGTGACAAAGCCACATTCCAGACCCACAACTGGAATTTTACTACTCCAGGTTAATCTGGCTGCTTTGCTAGTTTATAAAACGCTGTCCCGAATTGGATACTTTGGTGGCCCAATCACACTGACCTGACAAGGTCGAAACCTGCTGTGCTATTCCCTTTAAAGTATTAACTTGCCAGCTGGGATTACAGGTGGCTCACATCTGTAATCCCAGCACTTTGGGAGGCCAAGGCAGGTGGATCACGAGGTCAGGAGATCGAGACCATCCTGGCTAACACGGTGAAACCCCGTCTCTACTAAAAATACAAAAAATTAGCCGGGTGTGGTGGCGGGTGCCTGTAGTCCCAGCTACTCGGGGGGCTGAGGCAAGAGAATGGCATGAACCCAGGAGAGCTTGCAGTGAGCCGAGATGCGCCACTGCACTCCAGCCTGGGTGACAGAGCTAGACTCCGTCTCAAAAAAAAAAAAAAAGTATTAACTTGCCATCATCTTGTGCAGAAAAGCAACATTCCAAAATCAGAATTTACAAGAGAAATACAGGCCAGAGAATACTTTTTGCTATCTTGTCAACAGAGTCTTCAATTTCCCAGAGGGATTTCAATGAAACTCTTTTAACTGGCTCACTTGCTTAGGGCATTTTCAATTATTCAATTTATAAAAAGTTAATTTACATCACCTATGAGTTAGGTTCAGACTTCCTGGCATGGAATTTTTTACTTTATAAAATGAGTACCAAACACATATTCATTGTAGAGTAATTAGGAAATACATATAGATAATAATAAATTAGACAAGGTAGCATGAGAAAAAAATGTAAAATAAAAATAACAATAACACCAAAACCATAATAGAAAAGTCACCTTTAATTCTATAACCCAGAGATAATGACTATAAACATTTTGGTTCTTATTCCTGCAAACATTTTCCTGTCCATAAATTTACATATCAATGGAAATGTTAATGTACTTTATAAAAATAAGATTACCATCTGTTTTATAATCTGTTTTTTTTATTTAGCATATTATGAACACATTTCCCTGTCAGGCATACCTAATTTGTCATTTTTATTATTATTAAATGTCAAATAACTCATTATTTTTGGATGTGTCATGTTTTATATCATAGCTTTGCTATTACTGGATATTTAGGTTGTTTCCTTTACTATTAATTTTTCATTTAATTTTACTGTAGACTCAGGGGGTACATATGCAGGTGTGTTACATGGGTATATTGTGTAATGCTGAGGTTTGGGTTTCTAGTGAACCCATCACCCAAATAAGTGAACACAGTACCCAATCGGTAATTTTTCAACTCTCGCCCTCACCCCAACCCTTCCCCGTTTTGGAGTCCCCCGTGTCTATTATGTTTCCTTTTTAAAAAACAATGCTGTGATTGAAGAGCCTAGTGCACACATTTTTGTGCATTTGTCTGGATTAGTCCCTTGGGACAAATTCTTTTTTTTTTTTTTTTTTTTTTTTGAGACAGAGTCTCGCTCTGCCGCCCAGGCTGGAGTGCAGTGGCGTGATCTTGGCTCACTGCAAGCTCCGCCTCCCGGGTTCATGCCATTCTCCTGCCTCAGCCTCCCGAGTAGCTGGGACTACAGGCACCCGCCACCTCGCCCGGCTAGTTTTTTTGTATTTTTTAGTAGAGACGGGGTTTCACCGTGTCAGCCAGGATGGTCTCGATCTCCTGACCTCGTGATCCGCCCGTCTCGGCCTCCCAAAGTGCTGGGATTACAGGCTTGAGCCACCACGCCCGGCCGACAAATTCTTATAAGTGGAATTGCTGGGCCAAAGTGTACTAGCATTTAAACCACACTATAGTGAGTCCCCAGTACACCCTTCAGCCTTATTCCACCACTGGACACCAAGGAATGCTCTATGCTGGCCATTGCTGCATCCTCCTTCCCAGCATGTTCTCTTCCCAACCCCAGCTGGCTCCCCTCCCTGGTGAAATCCTGCCCATTCTTCAAGGCATGGGACAGGCCCTAGGGAATCGGCAGTTAACAAGACAAACAGTCCTCCCTGTCATATGTTCAGTCCATCTGGAAAGACAGATAACTAGCAAGCTGCCCCGCAGTGGCCAGAGCTGGCCAAGGCTTCCTCCTCAGGACAGAGTCAGCAGTAATAGTGAAGTCAATCCTCCCTCGAAGCTTCCCTCTCCTAGATCGCGGGGCTTAGAGAGCTGAGGGCAGGTCTTCCCTGAGAAGGGGCAGTTGGCCAGGGACAGGCGAGGGCAGGAGGACTGAGAGGGAGGCCCACCAATTGAAATCACCATGGACAGTTGTCCTGAACTTCTCTCCCAACAAGGCTCAGGGCTGCCACAGAAGGGAAAAACGTGAAGCCAGGGGACTCCAGTCTAGTCCCAGCTCTGCCACCATGACCTCACCACATCTGAGATGTGTCCCCCACGTGGAAAAGGTCAGAGCTGGGAACTGATTCTGACTCACCTGATGAGCAGCAAGATGGAATAAAGCCACCTGCGGGCAGAACACATCCTTCCTGTAGGATCACAGGATCTCAGAGCTAAAAGGCTTGCTGGAGACCTGCCCAGCCAGGGTTTCCCCAGCCGAGTTCCCAGAGATGCTAATGGGGTTCCAAGGCAAGAAAAGCACCATGTAGTTAAAGGCAATGCATCCTCTACCCACTGCTGGGAGGCCCCCAGAGCATGTTAGAGGCTCTCAGAGGAGTTTCTCCTTGTCTCAGGTTCTCAAACTCATTTGGCTCTAGAACTCTTAACTTGGAATCCAGCCATGGGTGTCTGGAGTAAGTATCTATGACTCTCACTTGACTAACATTTTAATCCTTTCCTTTTCTTCTGATAAAGGGCACCCTGATTTTGCTGGGGAGGACTCTTCTCCACCCTCTCCCCATTGGACACAGTCTTATTGGAACTGTCATTCCCAGTGCTCCATCTTCCCTAGACACCATGGCCCAAGTGTGACCCAAGCCAGGCAGGCCAGAATCTCTTTCTCTGGGATCCAGATCTTGGACTGAGAAACACAAAGGCTGAAGAAAGGCTGGCTCCCTTCAGCCCAAGGTGAGGCCCGAACAAATCATTAGTTGCTGCTCCTCAGGACCCTGGAGCCATCCTCGCTCTAGACCTTCCTGAAGCCAGGAACAGTCCGGTCTCTTGCTTAAGAACTTGTTTCTGTTACTTGCAACCAAAAAGCTCAACAGAATCAACACTTTGGGGAAAAGCAGTTTGGGACATATTTATTATTAGTCCAACTTCTCATAAACATGAGTGAGGTTTTTTCTTCCCCTTTCTTAGAGGCATGGCTTTGGTGGACAAAAAAGGCAATCTGCTTTTCTTTTGTAAAAAGAAATATGTTACTCAAATTTAGTTTTTTGAAATAAAACCTTACCACAGAACTAATTATTATAAATCTAACAAATTATATTTACAAATATAATGACTCAGTTTCAATATTTTAATGCTCCTTGCACACACAAAAATTAGCTTATAACTTTCCATTTAAAAAGTCAATTATAGAACATCTCTTCTGGTAAGATAGAGTAGATGCACTTTTCCCTATTCTTCCTGCTATGTACAACTAAAACCCTGGTCATCACATATAAGACAAACATAAGGCCAGGCATGGTGGCTCACGCCTGTAATCCCAGCACTTTGGGAGGCCAAGGCGGGTGGATCACCTGAGGTCAGGAGTCCAGACCAGTCTGGCGAACTTGGTGAAACTCCATCTCTACTAAAAAAAAAACACACACACACAAAAATTATCTGGGTGTGGTGGTGGGTGCCTATAATCCCAGCTACTCAGGAGGCTGAGGCAGGAGAATCACTTGAACCCAGGAGGTGGAGGTTATAGTGAGCCAAGATCATGCCATTGCACTCCAGCCTGGGTGACAACAGCGAAACTCTGTCTCAAAAAAAAAAAAAAAAAAGACAATTCTGAAGGCAGAGAGAAGAAGGCAGACAAGTTAGAAAAGAATGGCATATGGTGAGCTTCTTGGGTATTCTGTATTCTTTTTGCCTCATACATCCCAAACTTATAGATGAAGCAGCCAGCACTCTGGAAATACCAACAGGGGTGGAGCAGGGAAAACAAAAGCCGCAAGAAAAGCCTCCTCTCACTACCAAAGGACAAGCTGATGGGAAGCTTGGCAAGAAAAACACTTTTAGACAATAACCTCCAAACTCCAAACACCACAAGGAACAAGGTACCTGTACGTCTGAATGTTTGAGCCAGCTACCCGCTAAGTTTATATGTTGAAGTCCTAAGCCCTAAGGGGATGGTATTAGGAGGTGGTGTCTTTGGGAAGTGACTAGGTCATGCAGAGGAGCCCTCATGAATGGGATTAGTGTTCTTAAAAAAGAGGCCCAAGAGAGGCTGCTCGCCCCTTCCATCATGCGAGGACACAGGGAGGAGGTGCCGTCGATGAGATGGCAGGCCCTCACCAGACACCCTATCTGCTGGTGCCTTGATCGTGGACTTCCCAGCTTTCAGAACTGTGAGAAATACATTTCTGTTGTTATAAGCTACCCAGTTTATGGCAATTTGTTACAGCAGCCCAAATGAACTAAGTCAGCCCCCCAACTCCCCTGCTGGGACTATCAGGAAAGGCTAAGTAGGGAGCCAGTGGCGAGGTATCCTCCTCCCCATGGTGTCAACGGAGAGCACACAGAGCGCCTAGACTTCTACCTTTGATGCAGAAAAGTTTTAAATTTTGATGAAGTCTAACCTATCTATTGTTTTCTTTTGTTGTTTATGCTTTTGGTGTCATATTTTGTGACAATAATAGCATCATGGGTGGGGGAGAGAGATGAAGCTATATAGGTGAGACATTTCATGTACTACTAAAATTAAGTTGGTGTTAATCTGAACTAGATTGTTATACGTTAAGGTGTTAATTGTCATCCTCAGCACAATCACTAAGATGATCACTCAAAATACATAGTAAAAGAATTAAAATAGTACACTACAAAATATATCTATTTAACACAAAAGAAGGCAGCAATGAAGGAACTGAACTAAAAGAGACAAAAACTGTTGCCTGATTTAAATGAACACCTTTATTTCCTTCTAAGAATTTTATAGTTTTAGCTCTTACATTTAGCTCTCCAATCCATTTTGAGTTAATTTTTATGCATGGTGTGAGGTGGGAATCCAATTTCATTCACTCTTTTACTTGTGGCTATTCAGTTATCCCTGCACTATTTGTTGAAAAGACTATTCTTTCTCCATTGAATAGTCTTAGCATCTTTGTTGAAATCAATTGATCATAGATGTATGGGTTAATTTCTGGACTCTGAATGCTATCCCATTGATTTATTTGTCTGTCTTTATGCCAGTACCATATTGTTTTGACTACTGTAGTTTTGTAGTAAGTTTTGAAATCAGAAGTGTGAGTTCTTCAACTTTGTTCTTCTTCCTCCAAGATTGTTTTGGCTTTTTGGGTCCCCTGGATTTCCATATGGATTTTAGGATCAGCTTGTCTCAAGGTAGTTCCTATAAATTCCCTTGGATTTTTTTCATTGACTTGTTGGTTATTTAGGAGGATGTTGTTAAATTTATACATATTTGTGAATTTCCCACTTTGTTTCTGTGAATTTCCTTTTGTGATTGATTTTTAATTTCATTCCATTGTGATCAGAAAACATACTTTGTACAATTTCAATCTTTTAAATGTAATGAGACTTGTTTTCTGTCCTAATATGTGCTCTATCCCAGAAAATGTTCATGTGCACTTAAGAATAATTTGTATTTTGCTTTTGTTGAGTGGAATATTCTATGGATTTCTGTCAGTTCTAGTTGCTTAACAGTGTTGTTCAAGTCTTCTATTTCCTTGCTGACCTCCTAATTGTTCTATCCATTAGTAAAAGTGGTGTATTCGCTATTCAACTCTTTGGCTATTATTGTCTATTTCTTCCTTTGATTCTGTCAGTTTTTGCTTCACGTATTTTGGGGCTCTATAGGTGCATATATTTTACAATTGTTACATCTTCTTGATGAATTTACCCCTTCATCATAATATAATGTCCTTCTTTGTACCTTGTAACAATTTTATCTTCAATCTCTTTTGTTTAATATTAGTACAGCCACTCCAGCTCTCCTTTGGTTATTGTTTACATAGAATATCTTCTTCTTTTTTACTTTCAATCTATTTGTGTCTTTGAATTTAAAGACAATCTTTTGTAGCACATACTTCAATGTTTTAAAATATATATTCTGCCAATCTCTGCCTTTTACTTGGAGAGTTTAACCCACTTACATTTAATAATAATTAGTGATAAGAAAGGACTTCTGTCATTTTGCCATTTGTTTTCTATAGTCTCTTTTTGTTCCTCAATTCCTCCATTACTACCCTCTTTTGTGGTAGATATGTTTTCTAGTGTACCACTTTAATTCCCTTGTCATTTATTGTGCTATATATTTAGAGTTATTTTCTTAATGGTTGTGCTGAGGATTATAATTAACACCTTAATTTGTAACAATCTAGTTCAGATTAATAGCAACTTAATTTTAGTGTTATACAAACCTTTGCTCCTATATTGTTCCATCTCTCTCCCCCACCCATTATGCTATTATTGTCACAGATTTCTTAATTCCTTTTAAAACTTAATCATCTGATATGGGTAGACGGAATTCTGCCTTCCTTTCATTTAGAAATGATATCTAATTGGAGTCTCCATGTCTCTCTTTTCTTTCCCAATCAATAGAAGGAACTCAGTTTATGTTTCCTGAATACATGACTTAATCTAAGCACAAATCAATTGCAATAATTGAGAGAGTGCTGAGAAAAAGGTGGAATGTCAAAGGAGGAATTTACTCTGGGCACAAGACCTGAACTACTTGGCTTAATATTATGTAGCAAAGGCAGTATGGAAGGACCATAGCTAAAATTTAGGCTCTCAGACTTTCAGCCTGAGTTTTTTTTACATGCCTGGCCTGCTCTTCCAAACTTCACATGGCACCCGGCCTAAGGCAGAGCATACCCAACCCCCTCAACCAACATTTGTGGCTGAAGAGGACTGCAGAAGGCAACCTACAACGTACAGTATTTTGTGGAAACTAAGAGGACATCATAATCCTAAGGAATTGCTCCAGCACAATAAGTGTGTGGAGTGTGGTTATTCAGAGGTTAGGCTCTAGAGTCAGGCAGACCTCACCTTGAATCCAGCCTCTGTCCTTCATGACACTGTGACTTGGACATATCTTTGGGCATTTGTTTCCTCAACTGTAAAATGGAGTTATTAAGGGTACTTACTCCTCAGGGCAGTTGCAAGAATGAAACAAGATAAACCCATGGAAGTAACAAAGCATGATTCCTAGCACAAGTCAGAGGGTTTATGGATACAGATTTCTTTACTATGGGGCTTCTCAGAGCCTTCGATAAATACCTTCAATAAATATTAGCTATCATAGTTAGATTCAAACATCATTAAACAATAGGGCATCGTGAGAACTTCCTTCGTGTTAGGCACATGCCAGTGGGAGGTGATCAGTTTACTAGAGAGAGCTCAGCCTTTGGAAACTGACAGACTAGTCTTGTTGTAAAGATTAGAAATCATGACAACAATGATAATGATAAACTAACATTTATCAAGCACTTACTATGTGCCAAGTATTACTCTACGTACTTCAAACATACTACCTCATTTAATCCTCGTAACAACCTTTTAAAGCAGGTACTATTATCATCTAATTTTCCTCGGTGAGGAAGCTGAGGCACAGCGGATAAGAGATAGCTAGTAAGTGGCTGAAGAAGGATGGGAACCCAGGTAGTCTGACACCAGAGCCCATGCTCATAATTATTATGTCAAACTATGTAATATATAAAGCTCTATAACAGGCCTGGAACAGGGTAGGTATTGAATAAATAGTAACTGTTATGGGGAGCTGGTGAATTGGTTCTTGACCCAGTGACTCCCAGGCTAGTACAGAATACAGACACTTAAAATATTACAATCTGGCTGGGCATGGTGGCTCATACCTGTAATCCCAGCACTTTGGGAGGTTGAGGTGGGCAGATCACTTGAGGTTGGGAGTTTGAGACCAGCCTGACCAACATGGGGAAACCCCGTCTCTACTAAAAATACAAAATTAGTGGGGCGTGGTGGTGCATGCCTGTAATCCCAGTTACTCAGGAGGCTGAGGCAGGAGAATCGCTTGAACCTGGGAGACGGAGGTTGCAGTGAGCCGAGATTGTGCCATTGTACTCCAGCCTAGGCAACAAGAGTGGAACTCCATCTCAAAAAAAAAAAATTACAATCTATTAGAGATGGGCACAAGAAGTACAGAGAAGGGAAGAATGGCACTACAGTCATTTGTTCCTTCAGTGCCTAGTTTGTGCCATGCCCTGTCCTTGTCCTCACGTAACATACATTGAACTGACCATGTAATCACATTGTGGTTAGTGCTACACAGGAGAGGCACGGGGTACTCTACATGACAGGGACCTGATCTAGTGTGTGTATTGGGGGATGGTCAAGAAAGGTATCCCTGAAGAATGATTTCTGAAGGGAGGCCTGAAGACCTGGAGTGGTGGGGGTGGGGTGGGGTGGAGAAAGCCATTCCACAACGCATAGGAAGCTCCTGAGGTGGGAACAAGCAAGTACTTTTGAGGGAGAGAAAGATGGCTGGTGTAAGGGGAAAAGACTCAGGGAAAAATGGGATGGGGAACTGATTAAAGGGAACCCCCTTTAATCCAGTTTTAAAAGGGGTCCAGGGAAGATGGAAAGAAACCAGAGAAGCCCTATTCCAAGACATTGGACCTGGACCTGGGCTTAGAGAGGACAGGGAGGCTCTGAGTGATGCTATTAGGACTATGTTTCTAAAAGAGAAATCATTTCACTTGAACCCTCAGAGGTCATAAAATAAAAAAAGGAATAAAATAGAAATCAGGGTTGCAAGGACCAGAAGGCCATCTTCTGTGGACTGGGGCCAGAGATGTTCTTCCACGAGGTGATGCTGACAGTTTTAAGGGACTTGATCGCCTATCTTCATGTCCCTCCATGTTCTTTGCTAGCTTTTCGTTATGTTCCGCTTTCTCATTTCACCCTTCACTGCAGCTTTTTCCCATTTGATCAAAGAGAGGCTTGTCCTTCGTTTACCTTAGAATCGGACTCTGGTACGTTGCCAAGTTGTAAAACCACCAGGAAATCAAGGGGAATTCTGAAATTTTGTTTCCCACGTTTCTTTGGTGATAATCAAGATGCTGTAACACCCATTCCAAGAATGACTTTTCTTCCTTCTGTCATCCATATTCCTGTTAAGGCATGACACTGGAATGGGATAGTTTGGCCCTTGTTGGAATATTCCTAAGCCAGAGTCTGGTTTGACTGATGTTTGGACAATAAGGACTAGCTTTGTTAATTAGGTTACATTCCAGATCTGTTACATAGATTGAATGAGCTAAATTTGCTGCTCTAAGCTTTGACAAAAATATATTCAAAGTTTGTTATAAAATAAAATCATTTATACTTGAAATATATGTACAAATACTTATACACTATACTACATAATAAATGTAAAAATATATGTGCATTAAAGTATAGCATAAGCAAAGGTATAGTAAAAATAATGTTTCAATTTCCCTGACCCATTCTAGATATATCAGGTTAACACAAGGTGTCTTTAGGTGAAAAAAGTTACAGGCATAATTAATAAGCCCTTTTGGTAAACTTCACAGAAATTGTGAAAGCAAAACAAATCTTGTTGTAAATTAGGTGCATCCAGTACTTTGCTTTGAACAAAAATGAAGGTGGCTCCAATCATATTGTTAGCTGATGAAAATAGTTTATCATAACGTGATTTTTAGCATGTAACTTGGAAAGACTTTAAAGAATTTAGTGATACTGGAGCCTAGCGTGGTGGCTCATGCCTGTAATCCCAGCACTTTGGGAGGCCGAGGCGGGTGGATCACTTGAGGTCAGGAGTTCAGGACCAGCCTGGCCAACATGGTGAAACCCCATCTCTAGCAAAAATACAAAAATTAGCCAGGTGTGATGGCTGGCACCTGTAATCCTAGCTACTTGGGAGGCTGAGGCAGGAGAATCACTTGAACCTGGGAGGCGGAGGATGCAATAAGCCAAGATCGCGCCACTGCACTCCAGCCTGGGCAACAAGAGTGAGACTCTGTCTCAAAAAAAAGAAAAAAAAAAAGAATTTAGTGATACTGCTATACCAACACTCCTTCCATTCCAGGTACTTATACTAATGTGAATAAAGTTCTTAGCACTTTAGCTATGGGAACCAAAACTTGCAGTAGAATGGATGCTAAACTCTACCTCATTCTAGCAATCAGTAATATTTATCTTGAATACAGAAATTAATTTTTAAAGAAAGCCTCATTCTTCTCATTCAGATATTCATTTCTAATACACTGGTTTTTTTGCTTAATAATCATTGTAAAACTTTATACTGCATTAACAGCTTTCAGTCAATCATACCAATAAAAAACTCTTCTGATCAAATCAATACTTATGAACCTTATATCCAAGGAAATTTTAATAAATGAAATTTCACTACCTATTCTACATCTTTCTTATACAGAAGTATGAAAAATTTTTCACTGGGAGGCCATCAGACTGAGACAGCTGTAGGGCCTTGGGTTCCTATGTAAGCAAACTGAATTTCAATGTAACCAGTAAAATGAAACTTAAGCATAACCAATCAAAGCATCAACTAACCTCTAACTAGGGACTTTCCTCCAATCAGACCCAAATAAGGCAAGCACCTATCTGTAGCCAATCAAGCCATTTCTTTGCTTTGCTTCTGCACTCAACCTATAAAAGCCTGCTGCTCAGGCCACTAAAGCAGAGTTCTCTGAACCTCTTCTGGTTCTGAGTGCCTGCCTGATTCATGAATCATTCTTAGCTCAAATAACTCTGTTAAATTTCATTTGTCCAAAGTTTTCCTTTTAACGGAAGTATGGGAGGAGTCCACAAAACTTTCAAGTATTAAAATACACAATTTTGGAATAAAATTCTGAGGGAAATAGAATGGAAATACAAATTCAAGGAGAAAAGGGAATGATGTAAAATTTTCAACACTTAAAGAACAGCTTATATATTTTTCAGAAGGCTGATAGTGGGTACTGAATGGTCTTTATACCAAGGGCTTCAGTTAAGAGTATCTAACAGTTTTAAAAAATACCAATGTTTACATTTGGCAGAAACGGTTCAATCCATTCTCCTGCCTCAGACTCCTGAGTAGCTGGGACTACAGGCATGTGCCACCACGCTCAGCTAATTTTTTTTGCATTTTTAGTAGAGATGGGGTTTCTCCATGTTGGCCAGGCTGGTCTCAAACTCCTGACCTCAGGTGATCTGCCTGCCTCGGCCTCCCAAAGTGCCGGGATTACAGGCATGAGCCACCAAGCCCGGCCATTTCTGATGCATAAAGATGGTAGTTTCATATTAGTTTCAAAAGCTACCTATAACTGGTAGCTATTTTATTTTTACCGCAAGGGACCAAGATGAGATGGCCTTGGATGAATGGTTGACTAAATCCACAAGGATTTAGTCTGTGAAGGTGTTAGTCTGAGAATGTGTTAATAACTCACTACTGGTGGAAGTGCAGAGCTGCAGAAGGGCCGAGGGAGGCCACCGTGGCCACAGAGACAAGTCAGGGAGTGGGGCAGGGAAGGGTGGGACCCAGAAGTGAAAACTATAAACCTCACAAGGGTGAACCCATCTAGGCAGCAAAAACACTGGAGGCTAAAAGGTTATGTAGGGGCCAAGGGAAGACTTCCCCATTGCCCTCGGAAGGTTCGCTGAAAATCAACTGATGAAAGGCAGATTAATAGGAGAAAAGGCATATACATTGATTTGATCATCATTTTATGTGACATGGGAGCCTTCAGAGTGAAGACCCAAAGACAGAAGAGAAGCTGTCATTTTTAGTATGGACGGCTGTGTAGAAATATGATTGGACAAAGGGGCCTGATACAATGCTGATAGACTGAGTGGGGAACCCAGCCAGGTCTGTCTGTTGAGATTCTTCTCGGCCTCTCTGGGCAGCATTCCCTCCTTATATCAGGCAGGATCCTTCTGGAATGGGGGTCTTCTGACCTATGATCAGACAAAGTAGGTCTGATAATTTCCTTATGGCCAATTTTTACAAAGAAAAGTGGAAGAAAATTAGAGTAATATTTTAGGTTGTATAGCTGGCTTTGCGGAAGGGAAGTTCTGGTGTCTGTCTCTCTCTCTCTCTCTCTCTTTCTTTTTAAGACAGGGTCTCACCCTGTCACCCAGGATGGAATGAGGCTGGAACGCAGTGATGTGATCTCAGCTCACTGCAACCTCCATCTCCAGGGATCAAGCCATACTCCTACCTCAGCCTCCTGAGTAGCTGGGACTACAGGTGCATGCCATTACACCCAGCTAATTTTTGTATTTTTAGTAGAGACGGCGTTTCACCATGTTGCCCAGGCTGGTCTCGAACTCCTGGGCTCAAAGGCCGCCTCAGCCTTCCAAAGTTCTGGGATTACAAGCATGAGTCACCTCAGTGCCTGCAGGGATTCTGGTTTCTATGACCTGCCTTGGGGAAGAGGGACTGTAGTTTCTACGGCTAGCCTGGTGGAGAAGAGGGGCCAGAGAAAGGAGAGCAAGAGAAGGTCAGAGAGGAACTTTTGCTTCTGAGGCTTTCTTTTTCGGGTATGGTTTTCTGATCCCCAACAGTTAGTATGATAATAAAGGCTGGTATTGATGGAGCACATGGTGTGCTAAGCCCTTTCTATGCACCCTCCTCTTAGGGCCACAAACAACGCTATGAGATGGGTGTTACTATGAATCCTATTTTTAGCATCTAAGCCTGACTTCCAGCCTCTTGATGATAATTACTCCTCCAGACTGTCTCCATTGTGTTCTATGAAGTGTCCTTCAAAGGTGGCACAGTCAATTAGGAAAAAAACCATAATCTTATCAGTGCTGCATTTCCACTAAGGACACAGGTGGCTGAGGTTTCTTTTAAAAGCCATTTCCAATAACATGTGAATGTCCACATGTAATAACCAGTTAGAGACAGACATGATTAGCAATAGCCTAATACAACTCCACCTAAGCGTTTCAAAGGGTTTCATCAACATTAATTACGCCCCCAAACCCTTGTGAAGTGATGACGGGTCCAATTTTATGAGCATTCAAGGACAGGCCAAGAAGTTGCCACCAGCCCTGGGTTACATGGCTTGTACACACACCTACGAGACGCCCTGCAGTGCCTGACATAGGGCAATGGAAAGCAAAAATGACTCCCGCCAGCAAGCCCTTCCTCCAACACTCAGGTTGGAAACCACAAATGTGGGTGCCCAGTTCTGCTGCAGGGAGGGAATGGGTAGTGCCTGGCCAGCTCCCACCTCTGGACCCCACTGGCAGCCTTCTCAACCTATTCTGCTCCTCTTTTTGCTGAGGAACCACGCTGTATGTCTTCATTGGGGTTATTTTAGAGGTGGAGCGTTCACAAGTACACATGCACGGTTAACCCAGAACAGGGATATTCCACCTTGGAATCAGTGACTTTGTCCCTTAAGCAAAGACACGGCGCAAAGTGGAACATATGGTTCCCAGCTGAGAGGCAGGGGTGAGAACTGTCTTGGGCGGCCCCAGGCTTGGGCACTGCCAGATCAGGTTGATTCTTCTGAGGCAACACCCAATCAGGTTCCCAACTGTTTATCAAGTTGACAAGGCAGAGTAGAATAGACAGTGTCAACTGAGGTGGAAGAGAGGGAAGAAGGCAGGCAAATATCTCAGGAGCTGCTCCCGGTGGAGATCTGTTACCCAAGAAAGCCCAAGACTCGGCCAAAGTCACGGAATAAGCGACTGTCAGGGTCTTCCCACACCGCTCTGGTCCCAGTATTTTAGGGGTGAGGAAGTATGAGGCCTCCCAACTACCAGGAGCCTTATATTTAGGGTAACTATATGCCTTCCAAATAGGGAGACTCCTTGGATCACCTGAGATCAGGAGTTCAAGACCAGCCTGGTCAACATGGTGAAACCTCGTCTCTACCAACAATATAAAAATTAGCTGGGCGTAGTGGCACACGCCTGTAATCCCAGCTACTCAGGAGGCTGAGGCATGAGAATCACTTGATCCCGGAAGGTGGAGGTTGCAGTGAGCCAAGATCACGCCACTGCACTCCAGCCTAGGCAACAGACTGAAACTGCATCTCAAAAAAAAAACAAAAACAAAAACAAAAACAAAAACAAAAACAAAAACAGAAAGACTCTGAGAATGAAAGGGGGCTCTATTAACATATACAGGCATGAGGCACAAACCAAGACCATGGCCACTCTACCCGTGCTACAGTCTCTCAATGGGGAGGGTTACTGGCAAAAGAAATGAGGTAAGGGCAAAGCTACTCACCCCAGCTATGCTACCCATTGACTGTGTGGCCATGGGCAAGTTAATTAACCTCTCTGTGCCAGTTTCTTCACAGGTAAAATGGGGTTATAACAGTACCTATCTCATGAGAGATTTTGTGAGGATTAGCACAGTTCCTGTCCTATAAGTAAATAATGTTAGCTGCTTTTATTATGATGATTACAATAGTCATTGCTAATTGGTTATGAAAGGGTGGCTAAAGGACCTATATTTTATTGCCAGGAAGACTGACAGAGGTTTCATGGATGAAAAGGTGATACTTGCGCTGGAAGGCTGGGTAGGATTTTCCAAAGGCAGAAGCAGGGAGTGGTGCAGGCAGCTTCAGTTTGCTCATCCGTAAATTCCAGTCATTCTCATAACTACCCTAGAGGGCGGGTGTAAAACTTACCCACAGAGGGGTTACATGATTTTCCCCAAGTTATAATGCTAGAAAGTAACAGAGCTGGTGCAGAGAGCTATAATCACTGTGCACTCAGCCTGGGCCACACAGGAGACTCTGTCTCCCAGAAAAATAAGAAGAAAGGTAATAGAGCCAGGGTTTGAAGCCAAGCCTCTGATTCCAAAGGCCATGCTCTTAACACTCTGTTGTCTCTAATTTTGGGTCGAATTCTGTCTTGGGAGTAGACACTTGTGAAAATGTATCTTCCTCACCTCCCTCTTAGACTATAACCAGGGACAATCTGTCTCGATGATCTATATCAGGTGTCCAATCTTTTGGCTTCTCTGGGCCACGATGGAAGAAGAACTGTCTTGGGTAACACATAAAATATGCTAACACTAATGATAGCCGCTGATGAGCTAAAAAAAAAAAAAAATCGTAAAAAGTCTCATAATGTTTTAGGAAAGTTTATTAATTTGTGTTGGGCTGCATGCAAGGCTGTCCTGGGCTGTGGGTTGGAAACTTTATCTACATAGTTCCCGCCCCACCCAGCACAAGCTGGAGAGAGTAGGTGCTCAGATGAAATGTCTACTCGCTCAATAGAAGAATAGAGGCCTGACTTTTCCAGGCTGAGGTAAAGCTTCCACAGTGTCAATATCCTGCTGGGAGCTGCTTCCTGTAGCAGAGTGCCCTCCCCAACAACCAAAATTTATACCCTGATGGGCAGGGCAGAGGGCAGGGCTGCAACTCAAGGACAAACAGCTTGCTCCTAACTTCATCCCACCCATCAAGCTGGACTTAAGACTTGTCTCTCAATATTTTCCTCCTCCCAAAGGTAAGAGATGAGTTGTGAGCAGCCTGCCCAGCCCACATGACCACTTTTCTGAGACCTGCCTGTAATGGTAGAGCCTCAGAAACCATGTTTGCCAGGTGGCATCAGCTGAGTGGCACTCCTTGGCCATCACCAACTGGACCAGGTAGATACCTTACCCAAGCTGGCCACTCAGGTCTTCCCTCTTTTGAAGGGGAGGCATGAGTTCCAGCACCTTCCAAGCCCCACTGCCTTTTCTGCCACAGGGTTTCAGGAGCTACCCTGTCAGCCTTATAATAATTTTCCCTTTTGTCTCAGCTTCTCTGAAATGGGTTTTTACTCCTTGCAATCAAAATAGCCTTAACAAAATCAAGAAAGGAGACAGCTTTCCCTCAAAACCCCTCTCCCCATCCCCACGCAGAATTAACCACACCTTCGCCTCTACTCTGTGTACCTTCATCTGTTCCTCTTGGAAACCCCGTGGCATTTCGGAGTCACAGGCTTCCTACATGCCTAGTACATGGTCAGACACTGCGTTAGGTGCTTTTTCATTGATCCACACAGCTGTTGGGAGGGAAGGATGAAAACCAACATTCTACAGATGAGATAACAGGAGCTCTGCAGTGTTGCACCATACACCCAAGGTCACTTAGCTAAGAAGGAACAGAGTGGGGATTTGGATCCAGGTCCTCTTCTCTTTACCCCACCCAGTACTTCAGTCAGCTCGATCATCATCACAACCATGCCTGTCCCTCACCTCAATTCATACATCCTTGGTAGAGTCATCATGAATTATTCATCTTTGCTCTGGCAGGAAGATATTCCATACTAGGCAACTAAATTGATTTTGTGATTAAAATGGAAACTTACTAGAAATCTCATCAGGGAAAGTGCTCTGAGTTTTCTCAGATTCTTATATTTGTCCATTTGGCATCCATTCATCACAGGGCCAATTGTATTAACTGATTTTTTATATTCTAAGGAGCATGCCTCTCATATGCTAACTAACCATTCCAGAGCTGCAAACTTCTCCTTTATTAAACCCTCACACCCCAGGTCAATATTTCCCCTGCTCTAAATCAACCCAGGGCTACATACCAGACAACCCAGAGTTCTTCACCTCAGCCAGTCCTAAACTGTTCGCCCCGTCCTGCCGTGCCTTTCCCACAGAGAAACACAATAAAGGCTCTGATCTAAGCTTTCCCTACATGCCCTCCGCTTCTAACCAACTGACCTTGGTGTGTCCCGTGTGGCCCTCTGCAGCACGATGCGCCTCCTTCTTTTAGGAAACGTAAGCAACAAAAATCTTCTTCAATGGCATTAGCCATCCATGGAGTCACTCTGTCATGTCCACAAATTAAGGCCCAGGGAAAACTCAAGATAACAGCTTCTATCATTACATTAGAAATGGTGTAGACTCTGAATATCGAAAGCAGAATGGAATGTTCTGGTTCCTTCACAGAATGAAAGCACTCAGCACCTTCAATATGTAAGGCAGTATTCACTCAAGCTGACCAGCAGCTCCTGAATTTCCTCTGAAGTCAAGACTGTGCCACCATCAATGCGTTTTCTGATTACCCCTGCGGCGAGGGGAGTGATTAGCAGGGGCACAAGGAGACTTTTGGGTACTAGTAATGTTCTGTTTCTTGATTTGGGCGTCAGTAACATGTATGCTCCCTTTTCATTAAAATTTAACATCTAGAGCTTATGATTTGTATATTTTTCTGTATGCATACCATACGTCGATAAAAAGGTTAGTTAGAAAAAGTGTTTTTGGTCTTGAAACCCTGCTCCATTTTGCATAATGCTCTGTGAAGCACGTGGACACCTTCAAAGATGCAAACAGTAACAATGCCTACTTGAGAAGACTGTTTTGCTCACTTTGAATATCAGTGCTAAGACATGGTGGCCTGAGATCCTGATTTCTCAGGATGATGGAGTTGGTGCAGGAAGAAGCTTAGTAGATCATGCGGTCCAGAAATTCCCACACCTGGCTGATTATCGGATTCACCTGAAGAGGTTTTACAAAATGCACGTTCTGGGTTTCTAGCCTAGCTATGCAAAACCACAATTTGCAGGGGAGTGGAGATGAGGGGGTAAAAGGGTGAAGGCAGAGAGATGAGTCTGAGGCCTAGAAATCTGCATATTTTTGAGCTCCCCGGGTGTTTCAGGTGGTTAGGCAGGATTGGGGACCATCTATGAACTCTACCTCTTCATTTTACAGAGACAGAAACAGGCATAGCGAAGGGATGACACTTGCCCAAGATCACACAGCCAGAGATGACAGAACTGGGCCAAGAACTCAGGTCTCCCAGTTCTCAGTCTGATACTCTTCCCAACAGAGCCCTAGGTGAATACAGCAGCTGCACAGGAAGGGGAAACAACAGGCTTTCATGGAAAGAAGATCAACGGGTGAGATGCCAACACTGAAACAATCATGCCATCTTGGCTCTGAAACTGGTCTGCTTGGTGAGGTAGAGTCTGCTGAGAATGTCAGAGTCAATCTTTGCTCTAGAACGAGTCTACTTCCAGACAAATGTTCATAATTTCCATACATATTCCACCTGGCTGGTCAGATGGAATTAAAATGGCAAAAGCCCTTTAATGACCTGCAGAGTCCCCTCCTTGGGCACGCTGGGATGTGGTGGCAGCAGTAGGAGTCAGGACACTGGGGAGTCAGAGCAGTGCTGCAGTTAGGAGCATGGGTTCTGCAGCCGGTCTGACTCGGGTTTCAATTCTGGTTGCACAACTTACTAGTTGTGCTAGTCAGGGCCATTACTGAACTTCTCTGTGTCTCAGTTTCCTTGTCTCTAAAGTGGGGATAACAGCTAGCACTAGCACTTGACAAATGTTGGCCGTTATGTGTGGGTCACTGCCCAAGGGCTTCACGTGAATAAATTCATTTTATCCTCACCACCACCAGGAGGCAGCTACTATTCTACAGAGGAGGAAACCTGGACCTACTGTGTAGTGCTAGTGTGAAGATTACCCAAGGAAAGGCATGTGATGAACTCAGCACAGTACCTGGGATAGAATAAATGCTCAATAAATATTAGTCATTGTTATTATGATCATCATTATTATCTAAAATAATGAAGAGCTAGAGGAAGTTCTTTTTTTTTTTTTTTTTTTTTTTTTGAGACGGAGTCTCGCGCTGTGTCACCCAGGCTGGAGTGCAGTGGCGCAATCTCGGCTCACTGCAAGCTCCGCCTCCCAGGTTCAGGCCATTCTCCTGCCTCAGCCTCCGAGTAGCTGGGACTACAGGCGCCCGCCACCACGCCCGGCTAGTTTTTTTTTTTGTATTTTTAGTAGAGACGGGGTTTCACCATGTTAGCCAGGATGGTCTCGATCTCCTGACCTCGTGATCCGCCCGCCTCGGCCTCCCAAAGTGCTGGGATTACAGGCTTGAGCCACCGCGCCCGGCCGAGCTAGAGGAAGTTCTAGCTCTTCCTCTCAACTTGCTATAGGATCTTAAGTACGTCACTTCTCACCTCCCAGCCTCACTGTTCCAATCCATCAAATGAGAGGTTTGATGAGATGATCTCTAAAGTCTCCTTTAGCTCTAGGGTATTAGCAGTCACTGATCTTGTTTTCTTTCTTTCTTTTTTTTTTTTTTTGTTTGAGGTGGGGTCTCACTCTGTCACCCAGGCTGGAGTGCAGTGGTGCAATCTTGGCTCATTGCAATCTCTTCCTCCCTGGCTCAAGTGATCCTCCCAACTCAGTCTCCTGAGTAGCTGGGACCACAGGTGTGCACTACCACACCTGGCTAATTTTTTGCATTTTTGGTAGAGACAGGGTTTCATCATGTTTGCCCAGGCTGGTCTTGAACTCCCGAGGTCAAGCCATCCACCCATCTTGGCTTCCCAAAGTGTTGAAGTTACAGGTATTAAGGCACCACACCTGGCCTCTCTGATCTTTAAAAAAATAACTTTCAATAAATCCAAGTCATTGGATGCTGCATTGATAGGTGTTTAGAAACACTGAAATCTGACATTAAAACCCCCTTTTTAAAAAAGGTTCATTCCCTTCTGCCTATTCATTGTACCTGTATGACTATATCTAAGGAAAGGATGAGAGATCAGCACAGAGGTTTACACTCCAGGATGTTCACAGTTTACAGCCACTCCAGATTAGAGACAGCCTGAATATCCAGCAATGAGGATCTGTCCAGCAAATTTTGACACAGCAGCTCAACAGATTATTGGGCAATCATTCAAAAAGTATGCTTTCAGTCACTACTCGATGACATGGGGAAATATTCCACAAGCAAGGTCAAGTTAAACAACCAAGATACAAAACTTTATGTGCAATGTGACCCCAAATTTATAATACTAGAAAAAAACAAGGATCTATACTGAAATATGAATGAAAATTATCTCCAAATAATGGAGGTGATATACATACATACATGTGTGTGTGTGTGTGTGTGTATATATACATATATATATAATTTTCTTTTTTTTTTTGGCAACAGGGTCTTGCTCTGTCACCCAGGCTAGAGTGCAGTGGTGCAATCATAGCTCACAGCACCCTCAAACTACTCTTAGGCTCAAATTATCCTCTCGTCTCAGCCTCTTGAGTAGTTAGGATTTCAGGCGCATGCCACCACACGTGGCTAATTTTCAATTTTTCTGTACAGATGGGGTCTCACTATGTTGCCCAGGCTGGTTTCAAACTTCTGGCCTCAAGAGATCCTCCCACCTTGGCCTCCCAACGTGCTGGAATTACAGGTACGAGCCACCACAACTGGTCCAGAGTAGGTGATTTTTTAAAAAATAAAATCTACTAAGTGGGAATGCATTCCTTTTATTCCATACCTTTTATGGTGTATCTCTGCCTCCCTATTTTTACGTATTTTAATGAGCATCTCTTTTTTTTTTTTTTTTTTCCTTTTTGACATGGAGTCTCACTCTGTTGCCAGGCTGGATTACAATGGCACCATCTCAGCTCACTGCAACCTCCACCTCCAGGGTTCAAGCGGATTCTCCTGCCTCAGCCTCCAGAGTAGCTGGGACTACAGGCGGGTGCCACCACGCCCAGCTAATCTTCGTGTTTTTAGTAGAGATGGGGTTTCACCATGCTGGCCAGAATGGTCTCGATCTCTTGACCTCGTGACCCACCCACCTCCCAAAGTGCTAGGATTACAGGCGTGAGCCGCCGCTCCCGGCCCATCTCTTTTCTTTTGATTACACATTCCCTTGTCTGTGTGAAGGGCCTGCCTGTTTCTGCCAGTGACAGGCATACAGACCCCATATATATATATCTGTTAGCCAATGCAGAGCACTGTGTAACTTTCCTGTTAGGAAAATACAAATTCCCAAACCCCAAAAAAGCCCTTGCCTTGTAGGAGAAGGAAGTCTCGCTCAGGGCGCTGGCGCTACTTGTGGGAGGCAGCTGCTGTAGCTGCAGGGCTGCGCTGTGGGCTCCGTCCATGGTGGTCTAGTGGTGCATCCCGCTGGGCCGGGCTCAGGAGGTGGAGCTGCTGCTAGGCGGGGTCCAGGCCAGATGCCATCTCTCCTTGTGGTGTTCACTTCCCTCCAGCAGCCATCACTTCCTCATGCCAAAAGAATGCTTCAGGGCTCTTTTGGCTGATTTACAGCCTTCTCCTCAGCTTCACTTAGAGAAGTGCCAATCTCCGTGGCTCTCCCAGCAGACAGAGAGGGGCATGTTTTCCAGTTCTTGCGGTGCTCTAGGGTGGTGGAGAGGAACATTAAAAATGCATGGACAAGGAAACACTGAGCCCAGCTTTGTTACCTGAGAATACCATTCAGATAAAACATAACCGGCCATGACAAGTGAGTCCATTAAAAAAATTCTGCAAAATTCAATTCTAGCAGTTAAAAACAAGTTCTATCATGCCTTTGTCCTCCCCTTAATACAAACCTGACTCATCTATCTCAAAAGCTTTCTCTCTGGCTCTTAAATGTCCCCTTTCCTCCTCCACTCTGCTTCCTTCCTCCTATCGCACCCAACTTAAATCCTCCCTTTTTCCATAGCTCTTGAGCACAAGAAGAATACTAACTTCTCCAGGTCTCAAAAAAAAAAAAAAAAAAAAAAAAAAAAAAATCCACTACCACAAAAAGGGAACATTTAAGTTTCAACTTAGGAAGAAAAGAATCAGAAGAAAAGCTACCTCCACGGAAGACAGAAGAACTGGCCTGCTACTGAGGGTTGGCTGACACAGGTGAGGAAACACTGGTCTTGGAGGTAGAAAACCTGTGTGGCCAGGTAACTTTGCCTCTTAGAGATTCAGTTGCCTCCTCTGTAAAGTGGGGGTAATAACATGGCCTCAAATAAACCCAGCACTGATGATAATCCCTGCTAATTTCATTGGACTTATATTTTCAGTGCTTCCCAAACTGTTCCCTTTTTTGGAGACAGAATCTCACTCTGTCAGCCAGGCTGGAGTGCAGTGGCACAAACATAGCCTCCACTTGCTGGGCTCAAGCGATCCTCCCTCAGCCTCCCAAAGTGCTGGGATTACAGGTGTGTGCCACTTCTCAAACTTTTCTACCAGAGAAGAGAAAGTATACTCCTAGTGTCCTAGGAGGCATGGCCAAAACCCTACTTAAAAGTGTTAGGGGTTTCTTTGAGGACTTGTTATACATTTTTAAAAAAATGTATTGTACTGCATAGTCTATATTTATTTTAATAGAAAAATGTTTTAAATTGCTTTTGATGTGCCACGTGCTACCTGTTTTACCTTTGCCAGGTCATTTAACTTTTCAGCCAGTTTCTCCAGCTGTGAAATATAGATAATAATGTTCCCACCCCACATGGCAGTCTTGAGAATTTGATGAAATCATACATGTAAAATGCAGGCATAGCAAATGGTCCATGAATGTGAGTTGCTGTTAGGATTAATTTTATTAATTAATTTTATTCTCCCATGTTTAATTATTTATTTTGCCCATTCTTGTCTCTCTCATGCATTCATCCAACAAATATTTACCGAGGGCTTACTGTGAGCTAAACAATTTCTGCCACTCCCTGAGGCTTCAGAGAGCTGCCTCCTGTGTATTCTGTAGCTGTCAGTTCCTTCTGCTATCCGGCCCTAGGCCCAGGATTCAGTTGCCTCCTCTGTAAAGTGGGGGTAATAACATGGCCTCAAATATTCATGGTGTGAATAGCACATACATATGTGATGAGGCGAACACCATGTCCAGCACTAGGAAACAACAGCTGCAGGTTTTGCACAGGGACAGCTACAGAAACCATTTGGCTTGGTTTCACTTTGTCAAAGGGCCTCAGGATGAAATTATTGCTACTACCTGCAGACGAGGTTATGTATCCAGTATACAGACACGAGATGTAAGCATTCACCGGGTAACTTTATCAGGTAATTCACACCCCATAGCTAGACTTCCCTGCCTGCAAAACCCTATGAATATGGGTTTGCAATCTTGTGGAAAGCATAATTATTCACTATACTTTCACATACATGTGAAAAGCATTATTGCGTTAAATGTCTGTAACAATGTTTTAGCATTTGTAATAACCATAAGAGCCTTAAGAGTGGCTCAGGGCTCTTTCTACCTCTGAGAGGCCCCGAGAAGCATTCGACCATGAAGCAGTCACGAAATTGAGGAGCACACACTCCAGTGAGGTGTCTGCGGAATACCCTGTTCAGTTGTTCCCAGCTGAGATCTAGCCCAGAGCCTGACAGTGACTTGTATACATACCAACCAACTCACTAAATGCAGGCCAGTTAAGCACTGTGTGCGCTGTGGCCCCTTCACAGTCAAGAATGCCTTTCTAAGGCCTAATCCACCGCAACTCCAGAGCTCCAACAAGCAGATATACTCAGCCTCACCTACAGGAGGTCAGAGAAAGCCAACAGCCCTTAGCGACATGTCAGTCAAGGGAGTGGTGGGAACCCAGGCCTCTTAACATCCTTTAGACTAGTTAGTTTGCTCAAGTGCTTTTCTGGTTTTGCTTTTGTTTGTGGTGGTTGGCATTGCTGTGGTTTAATTTTTTTTTCTAAAAAGCAGCTTCCCTCTCTGCCTCAGGAACTCCCAGGCCTCTGAGACATTGCCTGCAAAGATAGAAGGGCTCTCCCTCAGCTGGGTGGGAGTCCGGACTGAAAGCCTGGAGGAACCCTTTGCAAGCTCTACTCCCTTATAAGACACATACTCTTTGCCTGGTGACTCTCTTTTCCTGATTTTGAAGCATTTCTCCAGGACCTACATATGCCCCAGAGGCAAGCAGTCACCTCTGCATTGTCAGCCACCCCACAATTAGAGCACGTGGTCACTGACCCAAGAAAGGAATGATAATTCACTAGGTGCTCTGCTTCCATTCCCACCCCGTTTATCTCGATGACCGATTTCACCAATCCCACCGAGCACGTTTTACAGACGAGAGAGCTGTGGCTCATGGCCGCTTAGGATAGCGTCTGTATTCGAATTTGCCTCTTTCCGAACAAATCAATAAAACACAGTCTTTCCCACCACCTGACGATTTGGCTTCTGGAGGTGAGCGCCAGTTCCCTGCCAAGCTTCCCGTTCCCGGACTTTGGCTCACGAGAAGGTTACATTTTTCCGTCCCCTCCCATTGAGCTGGAAACTCTACAACTCGAGGAGACAGCACCTCTGTTCCAGAAGCGGGCTTAGACCAAGAACGCCTCCCCTCATCCCACCTGCTAACTCCACCATCTGCTGCCGCCAGGAAGTCCGAGCCGTTCGGCACGAAGAGGAGAAATTCTGGCAAAGTTACTCCATGTTACTTCCTGGTTTGGTAGAGCCTGGCATCCCCTTTAGTAAGGTAGCCCATGCCCCTGTTCTTCTTAGCCTCGATACAAAACTGGAAAGAACATTCTGAGGCAACGGGACCCAGGTTGGCGAGGCTGGTGACAGCAACAAGGAAGGGTATGTATACTAGGGGACATTAGGTGACTTCGCTCTTTCCAGAAAAAACGAAGGTTAAATTCAATTCCCCTTCCTCCCAGTGTTAATCACTACTCACCGGCGGCGTCTCCTCTAAGGCCCACCTATCAAAACCTTCTGAGAAATGACTTGGACTCTTCGTGCAACCCGGAGGCACAGCCTCCTTCATCCCTTCCCAATTCAGAGCTGCCAAGATGCTGCAGTGTTTTGCTTTCAGAGGTCGCGATTTGATTTGCCAGGCTGCCTGCCAGTCAGAAGTTGGCAGACATTTCGCGCAGGCGAGTGGCTGCGAGGACGGGGGGGTGGGCGGGACAGCCCCCGACAATTGGCTGCGCCGCAAAGCTTGCTTGAAGGATAGGGGAGCGACCTGGGGCTAGAGTTTGGCGCTCACCTGGAGCGGGGACCCCCTAGCGGCCACAGGAAGAATGTTGCGGCGACTCCCCTGCCCCCTCTCCCGCTGTCCTAGAGAGCTCAGGTGATTGCTCGCCTCCACCTGCCCGGCAGGTGGGCCTGGTTTTAGCAGGCTACCAGGTGTCCTCCCTTCTTACCCCCATACCCACCTTCCGGGCTTTGCTCCTGCTGTTCCCCTACCCGACGCTCTTATCAACTATTGAAATCTAAAACGTCCTTGAAGACCCAGCGCTCCCTAAAGCCCTCGCGAGACTTGGGGCCAAACATATCTCTCCTTTCCTGCCCTCCTGGAACACCTGTTGGATACCAAGCCTCCCAGCAATCCTGAAGGTCCTGAAACGAGCCTAGCGCTTGGTTGTTTCTATAATGTACATAATTATCACAGTTATGATAATTAACATGCGCATGGAGTTTTACAGATGACAAGCTTCTCATCGCTCACACGTTGTCATATACACGCATTTGCTTTCAGATCGTCACAGCCATGAGTGAGACATGAAGCCTGTTTACATACGATGAAATGTCATTTGGACCTAGACATCTACAATGAGAAAGAGGCAGTTCTGGTCTCAGATTGCGGGGCAGAGAAAGCTCCTTGGGAACACGAGAGAGGAAAAAGCTGGTGCATTGTGGAAACTGCCCGAAGGCCAGCAGGGCTGTTGAGAGATTTTTCTGGGGGCGTGGTTGGGGCTGCTCTCTGAGGAATGGGCCAGGGACAGTTTATAAATAATATATTTGGGGCCCGGCGCAGTGGCTCACGCCTGTAATTTCAGGACTCTGGGAGGCCGGGAGGATCACTTAATCCCAAGAGTTTGAGACCAGCCTGGACAACATAGTGGGACCCCATCTCTACAAAAAAAAAAAAAAAAATTAGCCGGGCGTGGCGGCGAGCGCCTGTGGTCCCAGCTCCTCAGGAGGTTGAGGCGGGAGGATCGCTTGAACCCGGGAGGCAGATGTTGCAGCAAGTCAAAATCGCGCCACTGCACTCCAGCCTGGGCAACAGAGCAAGACCCCGTCAAACAAAAACAAAAAAACTCGGATTTCACCCTAAATCTAAAGGGGAGCCATTGGAGGACTTTAAGCAGGGGAGTGACAAGGTCGCTGTGACCACCCTGCCCTGAAGCGTCTGAAGAGGGTCTCCTGGAATACCAAGTGGCTGCCCTTGTATAGTCGCCCAGGTCAATCTATTTGTGTGTGTGTGTGTGTGTGTGTGCTGTTAGAAACAGGGCTTGGGGCTGCGTGTGGTTTCTCATGCCTGTAATCCCAACACTTTAGGAGGCCGAGGCGGGTGGATCACCTGAGGTCGGCAGTTTGAGACCAACCTGGCCAACATGGTGAAACCCTCTCTCTACTAAAAATACAAAAAAATTAGCCTGGAGTGGTGGTGAGAGCCAGTAATCCCAGCTACTCCGGAGGCTGAGGCAGGAGCATCGCTTGAACCTGGAGGGCGGAGGTTGCAGTGAGCCAAGATTGCGCCACTGCACTCCAGCCTGGGCGATAAAGCGAGACTCTGTCTCAAAAAAGAAACAGGGTTTGGATGAATGTTAATTCTCTTAGGTATATTCCCTGAATATACCTTTTAGAAGGTATATTCTAAAGCTTTTGGTTTATCATAAGATTTTTGAGGCATGGCCTAGATAAATCTCTTATTAGTTCCCCACCCAGCCACAGGTCCGGATGTAATTAACCTAAACCCTAAAATTCGGCAGGCTTCTCTGCGGACTTTGAAACGCCTCTAATGATTGGTCAATAACTTTTCACTTTAAAGAAACAGAGGATGCCATTGGCTAGAGTTACCTCCGGGACGGCGGAAGGTGGACTTGCGAATGTTAGGCCTGTGGTTGCCATAGCGACCGGGAGGTTGAGCTGGCCAGATTCAGCCGCCGGGACCCGACCAGGTAGGAGGCAGTTCCGGCGGGGGAACCGTTTCTTGAGGTCGTGGGGAAGAGGACACGGCGCACCATGTCCTCCGCGTGGGACGCCCACGGAGATCCCCCGGCCTCCGGGTTTTTGCGGAATTCCAGGGCCGAGCTAGGTGGAGCCCCGAGGGCGGGAAGAAGCCACCATGGTAGTTGCCCCTGCGTCGGGGCGTGTCCTCGGTGGTTCCACCCGAAAAGTGGTGACAGCTGGGGCTTGCCTGCTCCACCGACCTCCTGCGAGAGGCGTGGGCGTCCGACCCTTCTGGCTCAGCCTCCGCGAGTGCGCAAAAGTTGGAAGGCTTCAGTGCCTGGCAGTGGGTGGACGCCAAAGACCTGACCTGTCTTTGAACTGAAGCCTCCCAACTTTTGCGCACTCGCGGAGGCTGAGCCAGAAGGGTCGGACGCCCACGCCTCTCGCAGGAGGTCGGTGGAGCAGGCAAGCCCCAGCTGTCACCACTTTTCGGGTGGAACCACCGAGGACACGCCCCGACGCAGGGGCAACTACCATGGTGGCTTCTTCCCGCCCTCGGGGCTCCACCTAGCTCGGCCCTGGAATTCCACAAGCACCCCCAGCTCAGGGGGTGTCCCCCAGCAAACGACTTCCCTGCTCTGGGCCCTGGAATTCCGCAAGCACCCCAGCTTAGGGGGTGTCTCCCAGCAAACGACTTCTTTGCTCTGGGCCTCGATTTACCCATCTGTAAAATAAAAGGGTGAGATTGGAACCTGGTGGTTACTAGCGCGCCGCTAAATTTCCTTCCAGCTCACTGACACACTTTCTCAGCCTACGAAGACTATCGAATGGGTTATTTACCTGAGAGTGCTTTGAAAAAGTGTAGACTGCTTTCAAGATGCTTATAACTGAGTAGATAAAAATCCCTACGGTCGAAACTACTCAGGACATCCAAAAAAATTCCATCTAAAGTATACATAGTTTAGTACATGTTTGTATACCCTGTACAGTAACATGTATAGTGTAAACTATGTGATAATACTTAGCATATATAACTTTTAAAAACATAAAAGATGATAAAATGAAACTGTGCCTATAGTTGTGACCATGTGAGCTGTCCTTATGGAATCTAACTCCTGCAGGAAAGATGAGCTCATCTATACACACAATTGCCAAAAAGGGTCTACCTCTAGTATTCATTCATTCATTCATTCCACAAATATTTATGGAGAAAATACTATTTTTTAAAAAGTCTCATTACTATTATTATTATTATTTTTGTACAGACAGGGCCTCACTATGTTGCCCAGGCTAGTCTTGAACTCCTGTCTCAAGCCATCCTTCCCCCTCAGCCTCTCAAAGTACTGGGATTACAGGTGTGAGCCACCATGTCCAGCCAATGGAGCAAATACTATATACCAGGAAATAGACTGAAGATTCAGAGATGAACTTTCTTTTGGGGAAGATCATAAATAAATAAACATACAATATAATGTTGGGTAGTGAAAAGTGCTTTGAAAAAGCAGAGTAAGGGGCTAGAGAGAGAGATTGGTTAGTGCTGCTTAAGAGAGGGTGGTCAGGGAAGTCATCCCTAAGAAGGTTTGAACAGACAGTCTCGTGAATTTGGTGACAGGACTGCAGGATGATGCCCCAGTACGGTGAAGAAAGGAGCTCCCCGTGCAACAAGGAGGTATATGGCAAAAGCCAAGAAGGTCCCATGTGGAGAAGAAGATTAATCTTTAGGTGGTGAGGCATGACAACTGCCTTCAAATTCTTACAGACTAGTCGTATAGAACAGTGGCTTTCAAACAGTTTGACTGTGACTCATGGTAAATGCATTTTATATTGTGATCACACGCATATGACAAACTAAAACTTCACAAAAGACTACAGACTCTGACTTGCATTTTGAAAATCACCAATGTGGAAGAGAAATGAGACTTATTTTGAGTTGATTCCAAGGGTGGGAATTAGGACGGGTAGAAAAAAAAAAGAATCAGCTTTGATTCAGGAAGGAACTTCCTAGCAATTAGAACTGCCCAACAGTGAACTTCCCCCAGGAGTTTTTAAACTGTGTTCTGATGAAACCTAGCATTCTGTGAATATTCAAAAGAGTCAAATATTTGCCGCCCACCCAGGCATCCCTTATTTGCTTCATATTTTGAAAACTGTATATAATATTCTAACTTCAGAAACCGAACCAGGTCAGGCACTGTGGCTCACTGTAATCCCAGTGCTTTGGGAAGCTGAGGTGAGAAGATCGCTCGAGGCTAGGATTTCAAGACCAGCCTGGGCAGCATAGTGAGAAATTGTCTCTACGAAAAATTTTAAAACTAGCCAGGTGTGGTGGCAGGTGTCTGTAGTCTTCCAGCTACTCTGGAGGCTGCGGTGGGAGGATCACTTGAGCCCAGGAGTTTGAGGTTGCAGTAAGCTATGATTGCACCACTGCACTCTAGCAACTGGACAACACAGCAAGATCCTATTTCTAAAAATAATAACAACAAACCAATCATACCCACTCGGGTACTAAATGTCAAAATTTAGCAAGTTAATATTTAGTGTGTGCTGCCTGAGAGATTATTAGAGGTTAAGGAGTGAGTAGAAGTCAGACTTCCTGAGTCAAAGCCTGATTCCACCTTTCTTCTAATGTGACTTTGGGCAAGTCACTTAACCCCCCACCAAACTTCAGTTTTCTCATCTGTGAAAAATGGGGATTATACCTCACTGGATTGTTGTAAAAATTGCACGAGGTATTCCATAGAAGACATTTAGGACTCTATAGACTCAATAAATGATAGCTATTATTTTAAGTTGTTAATTTGATATCCCTGTGCATATATTAAAACCTACATTAATACAAGCCTGCTGCAGGACAGGCAGTATTAACCACTTCACATGGATCAGCCTGAGAGGAAGGTACTGTTATCACTCCCAGTTTATGGAGGAGAAAATGGGCTCAGAAGGTTAAGTGACTCATCCAGAATCAGAGCTAAGTGGCAGAGCATAATCTTGAACTCAGGACTGGATACTCTGGACTGCTGCACTGGCCCCCACCTAGGAATTGCTTAAACATATGTTGTTGATTCACAAGGTGGTATATCTTCACTGCTCTTTCTTAGATTCTAGGCCCGTGCCATCCTGTCATGAACAGTTATACAAGCAAGTGGACCAGTGAGGCACATTTGGGCAGTGCTCTGTTCACATCTGGCCTGCACCTGCTCTCATCCTGCCTTCACAGGTATGCAGTGAGAAGACTGGAATAGTGTAGTCTTTTGGTGGTAGGATTGGGGATTGTTTTTCATTTGTCTGTTTGTTTGTTTTGAGATGGAGTCTCACTCTGTTGCCCAGGCTGGAGTGCGGTGGTGCGATCTTGGCTCACTGTGACCTTCACCTCCTGACCTTCTCCTGCCTCAGCCTCCTGAGTAGCTGGGACTACAGGTGCACACCACCATGTCTGGCTAATTTTTGTATTTTTAGTAGACATGGGTTTTCACCGTGTTAGCCAGGATGGTCTCGATCTTCTGACCTCATGATCCACCCGCCTTGGCCTCCCAAAGTGCTGGGATTACAGGTGTGAGCCACCGCGCCTGGCCGTGGATTGGGGATTATTTAAAATTTTTTTGTAACATCATATTTTCTTAAATGCTGACAGTGTACATACATTATTATTACAGTAGTCCTCCTTTATTCAAGGGGTATATGTTCCAAGACCACCAGTAGATGCCAGTGAAACAGTGGATAATACCCAAACTGATTACTGTCAATCAGACTGTTTCCGTTCATATCTTCCACTCACAAATTTAATGCTTTTTCCATCTTGAGTAAGCACTTGTCATGCTCTGTGGCTACTTACAGTCTGAGGTGAAGCACCAAAACTAGCACCAATTTTTTTTCCCTTTGAAATTTCATGGATAAAAGTTTTGTACTTACTGTAGATCTTAGCAGCCTCAGAATACAGTTTTTTCTTGCCTTATTAAGTCAAGAACGTTCACCTTTTCACTTAAAGGAGGCACTTTACAGCTTCTCTTTGACATGTCCAAAGTGCTGGCATCAGTACTCTTGTGCTTTGGGGCCATTATTAAGTAAAGTAAGAGTTACTTGAACACAAGCACTGAGACAACGTGTCAGTGGATCTGACAATCGTGATGGCTACTGAGTGACTAATGGTGGAGTAGCAAATACAGCTTGAATGTGCTGGACAAGGATGATTCACATCCCAGGTAGGGTGGAGTCAGACGATACGAGATTTCATCACATGCCTCAGAATGGTGCATAATTTAAAGCTGATGAATTATTTATTTCTGGAATTTTCCATTTAGTATTTTCAAACCACAATTGACCATGGGTAACTGAAACTGGAAAATGAAGCTACAGACAAGGTGGACTACTGTATAATAGGAAGCTTACTATTTTTCTAATCACTCATAATTCAGGAACACTAATGCATTTTTTAATAACAGCTTTATTAAAGCTAGGGCAGTAGATGGTTCTTACTAAAATGGTATAACATTGAGGGGTGGTAAATGAATAGTGGCTGCTTTGGTTATTTTTTGAGACAGGGTCTCACTTTGACACCCAGGCTGAAGAGCAGTGGCATGAACATAGCTCACTGCAGCCTTGACCTCTTGGGTTCAAGTGATCCTCCTGCCCTGGCCCCTAAGGTAGCTGGGACTACAGGTGTATGCCACCATACCTGGTTAATTTTTATATTTTTTGTAGAGACGGAGTTTCACCATGTTGCCCAGGCTGGTCATGAGCTCAAGCTATCCCCCAACTTCAGCCTCCCAAAGTGCTGGGATTACAGGAGTGACCCACCGCACCCAGCCCTAGCGGCTGCTTTCATAGACACTAAAAGACCTTGTTAAGCTGGATTGGTGATTGTACTTTGATCATTATTGACTTGTTTCTGTTGTTTTGAATCTCTTAATTTCTTGAAGAATGTCAATAATTCTATTAAATATCAAATTTTTGGCATAGATTGTCCACCAAAAAAAGTTGAGAATTGCTGCTGTGAGGATTACAGACTAAAGTAAGGAGAAATACTGTGGGGAAAGGGACTAGTAGAGCATCAAATCATTTATTCAATCCTTTACTCATTAGTATATATAAATGGTATAAGTTCCTTAGGGAAAAAAATGGGCAAAGTGAAACCCAAGTCTGCTAATGAAAAATAATTGCTATGGAAATTACATTGTGCCCTTGCTATTAACAACTAAAAAGTAGTTAAATATGTTAAACAACTCACAATGGACAACAGGCACAGTATAATAATCCCTGAAGGAAGAAAAACAAGGTGAGTCCTACAATTGCCCCCATTTAGTACTGGGGTCAGTTTTTAGGTCATATTGTAGGAAATCCAAATGAATTCCAAATGAGTTGAGAAGATAAAAATAAGTCAGAGAGGCCAAAGAGGCTAGAATTTATAGGGAGAACCCTAAAGGAAGGAGCTGCACCAAAAATGTTCAGAAACCTGAAAGAGAGGTCTCTTTACATTTTTGGCTGAGCAGTAATCTGCACATGCATGAGAATGTGCTAAGATGGTCATTAGCACATTAACATAAGATTCTCATGCACATGCATGAGAATAAACTAAGACTGGGGAAATACCCACCAAAAGACCATAGGCTGAACAATTTCTGGGGTTTAAACAGATCTGGGAATGTTTCATGTTACCATAAACCAGAATGGAGAGACATGGTATTAGATAGGAATTGGGTAGAGTTCACAGAAAGGTCATGCCTTAGTAGTGGGGATAAATTATTCCCAGAGTAAAAGCTGCTCTGGACTTGCCGTAACAGTTTGAAAGCTTGAAAGGGTCAGATGGATCTACAAGTTACTGAAAAGTGTTCCACATCCTTTACAGGAATATGTCAAAACCCAGCACTCAGCAATGTAAAATTCAAAATGTCTAATATCTAATACAAAATTACCAGACATGAAAAGATACAGGAAATTATGACCCATATCTGAGAGGAAAATCAACCATAGGAACAGACTTAAAAATGACATATTATATAATTAGTATAAAGAAACCTTAAAGCAGCTATTATGAATCTTACAAATATGCTCAAGGATGTAAAGAAAACTGAACACAATGAGGCTAGAAATGGAAGACATGGAAAAAGAGCCCAAATGTAACCTCTAGAAAGAAAAAATACAATATTTGAAATAAGAATACAATAGATGGGATTTGCAGCTGAGTAGAGACTTCAGAAGATCAGTGAACTTGGCTGCGCATGGTGGCTCATGCTTGTAATCCCAGCACTTTGGGAGGCTGAGGCAGGTAGATCACAAGCTCAGGAGTTCAAGACCAACCTGGCCAAGATGGTGAAACCCTGTCTCTACTAAAAATACAAAAATTAGCCAGGCATGGTGGCGGGCACCTGTACCCAGATACTCGGGAGGCTGACACAGAGAATTGCTTGAAGCTGGGAGGCAGAGGTTGCAGTGAGCCAAGACTGCACCACTGCAATCCAGCCTGGGTGACAGAGCGAGACTCCATAAAAAAAAAAAAATCAGTGAACTTGAAGACATGACAATATAGACTACCCAAATGAAGGGCAGAGAGAAAAGAGACTTAAAAATAATAAACAGAATATCAATAACCTTTGGGAAAATATATCTAATATAACTGTAGCCCCAGGAAAGAAGGGAGCAGAGGTAGAAAAAAATTTGAAAAAATAATGGCTGAATATTTTCCAAATTTGATTAAGACTATAGCCTGCAGATTAAAGAAGTTCATTAAAACCAAACCCAAACATTAAAGACATAAAGAAAATTATGCCAAGGTACCATGAAAATAAAACTGCTGAGAGGCACATAGAGTTGTCAAAGTAATAGAAATAGAAAATACAATGGTGGTTGCCAGGGGTTGCAGGGAAAAAGGAATGGGGAAATACTGAGGAAACACCATATTGTAGGAAATACTGGGGAAGTACCGTATTAGTTAATGGGTATAGCATTTGAGTTTTTCAAAATGAAAAGATTTACAGAGACGGATAGTGGTGATGCTTGCACAACATTATGAATTTCAATTCCACTCAGCTGTACACTTAGAAATGGTTGAGATGGCAAATTTTTATGTTACGTGTATTTTACCATAATAAAAAATTGGGAAAAATCAAATAGCTGAATGAAAGTAATACACAGAAAAGCTTAAAATTTGATGGATAAAAAAAGAATTATTACTTACAGAGGAATCAAAATAAGAATTACAGTGGCCGAGGCGGGCGGATCACGAGGTCAGGAGATTGAGACCATCCTGGCTAACACGGTGAAACCCCGTCTCTACTAAAAATACAAAAAATTAGCCAGGCACGGTGGCGGGCGCCTGTAGTCCCAGCTACTTAGGAGGCTGAGGCAGGAGAACGGCATGAACCCAGGAGGCGGAGCTTGCAGTGAGCCGAGATTGTGCCACTGCACTCCAGCCTGGGTGACGGAGTGAGACTCCGCCTCAAAAAAAAAAAAGAAATACAGTGGACTTCTCATCAGAAACTATGCATGTCAGAAGACAATGGAATAATATAAAAGTTCTTGGGAGAGGTAGGAAGACAAAAGAAAAAAACTATGAACCCATAATTCTATACCCAGTGAGAATAACTTTCAAAAATAAAAGAAAAATAAAGACCATTTCAGACAGACACAAACCTCGAGAATGCAGTATCAGAAGACCTGCACTACATGAAAAGTTAAAAGAATTTCTGTAAATAGAAGGACTATGACACTAGAAAGAATCTTGAATTTACACAAAGAATTGAAAAGCACTGGAAATGATAAAGTTAAAATACATTTTTTTCTTATTTTAATTTCTTTAAGAGATAATTGAGTGTTTAAAAACAATATGAAATTAATAATATATGTAGAAGTAAAATGTATACAAAAGTAACAGAAAAGATGGAAGGTAGGAAATGGAAGTGTATTGTAAAGTTCTTACATTATATGTGAAGTAGCGTACTATTATTTGACTGTGATAAATTAAAGATGTATACTGTAAACCTTAAATCAATCACTATACATAATTATAGCTAATAAGTCAGAAATGAAGATAGGGATCATAAGAAATATGCACTTAATCTCAAAGGATCCAAGAAGAAAGAAACAAAGGCCCATATAACAAGTAGGAAATTGATAGGTTTAAGTCCAGCCTTATCAAGTGCTACATTAAATGTAAAAGTTCTAAACACTCCAATCAAAAGGCAGAGTTTGATTAGATTAAAAACCAGGACATAATATATGTTGTCTTTAAAAAAACATCTTTAAATATAAAGACACATTCCTTCCAGCAGAAGTGTGAAGAAAACTCAATAATTATATATAAAGATACAAGCAGGTTAAAAGTAAAAGGACAGAAAAAATAGAGTGTGCTAATAGTAATCAAAAGAAAGCTGGAATGGCCATGTTAATATCAGAAAAATAGACTTTAGAACAAGGAATATTACCAGGGATAAAGCAGGGTATTTCATAATGATAAAGGGGTCACTTCACCAAAAACATAAAAATTATAAATGTTCATGCACCTGGTAATAATGCTTCAAAATACACAACAACAATCGACAAAGCTTAAAAGAGAAATAAACAAATTCACAATAATATAATATGGGAATTTCAACACTTCTCTCTTAGTATTGATAGAATGAATACATTGGAAATCAGTAAGGATGTAAAAGACTTGAACAAACTATCAGCCAGTTCCACCTAACTGACATTTATAAAAACCGCCATTCAACAACAAAAGGAAAATTCAAATCAACAACAAAAAGATAACCAGAGAATCCCCCTGACTACTTGGAAATTAAACATCAGACTTCCAAATAAGCCAGGTATAAAAAAGAAATTACAATGAAAAAAAAAAAGATACTTTAAACTGAAAGAAAAATGAAAACACAACATGTTAAAATATATGAGATGCTACTAAAACGGTGCTTACAGGAACATTTAAGATATTAAATACATGTATCAAGAAAGAAGAAGGCACTGGGTGCAGTGGCTCATGCCACCTGTAATCCCAGCAATTTGGGAGGCCATGGTGGGCAGATCACTTGAGGTCAGGAGTTTGAGACCAGCCTGGCCAACATGGTGAACCCCCATCTCTACTAAAAATACAAAAAATTAGCTGGATGTGGTGGCAAGCGCCTGTAATCCCAGCTACTGGGGAGGCTGAGGCAGGAGAATCACTTGAACCTGGGAGTTGGAGGTTGCAGTGAGCCCAGATTGTGCCATTGTACCCCAGTCTGGGCAACAAGAGTAAAACTCCGTCTCAAAAATAATAATAATAATAATAATAATAATAATAAAAAAGAAGGATCTAAATTCAATTATTGAAGCTTCCACCTAAAAAGCTAGAAAGAGAAGAACAAATGAAACCCAGTGTAAGCAGGAAGAAAGAAAAGATAATCATAGAGGTCAATGAAATAGAAAATTTAGAAAAACAGTAGAGAAATATCAATAAAACCACATGCTGTTTTCTTTTAAAAAAATCAATACATTGGTAAACTTCTAGCCAGACTTGCCAAAAATATGTAAAACACAAATTACCAGTATCAGGAATGAAGTAGGGACATGACTACAGAATCTGCAGATATTGCAAGGATGATAAATAACTTTATGCCAGTAAGTTTCATGACAGATGAAATGGAAACATTTTCTTGAAATATACAAATTACCAAAGCTCAGTTAAGAAGAAATAGATAATCTGAAGAGCCTGTATCTATTAAGTTAATGAACTTTATCATTAAAAATCTTCCCACAAAGAAAACTCCAGGCCCAGACGGCTTCACTTGTAAATTTAAGGAAGAACTAACATAAATTTTATACAAACTGTGCCAGAAATTAAAAGAGAAAAAAAACACCTTCCAACTCATTTCATGAAGCAAGCATTACCCTGATGCCCAAATCAAAGACATTTTTAAAATGAAAAAGAAAGCTACAGATTAATAGCCCTCGTGAACACAGATGCAAAAATCTGTAACAGAATTTTAGCAAATTGAATCCTTCAGTATATAAAATATATGATAATATCTTATGACCAGGTAGCATTTATTCCAGGAACACTAGGTTGTTTTAACATTTGAAAATCAATCAATGTAATTCAATTAATATATTCACAGAGAACGATTATATGATCATCTCCATAGATGCAGAAAAAGTATTTGATAAAATTGATCACCTATTCCTGTTAAAAAACTCTTAGGAAACTAAGATTAGAAGTGATAACAAGGTTTTATTAAAAAACCTACAACTAACATTGTACTTAATGCCGAAAGACTGAATGCTTTCCCACTCAAGCCAGTAACAAGACAAAGATGTCCACTATTGTCACTTCTGTTCAACATTGTACTGGATGCCCTAGTCATTGCAATATTACAATAAAAAGAAATAATAGGCATACAAATTAGAAAGGAAGAAATAAAATATTTTATTCATATATGACATGATTACATATGTAGAAATTCCTAATTGACAAAAAAGCTACTAGAACTAAAAAAAAAAAGTTTAGCAAGGTTGCAGGATACAGTATCAATATATAAAAATTACTTAAATTTCTGTACACCAGCAATAAACAGTTAGAAATTTAAAAAATTTTAAGACCATTTTTATGACATAAAAATATGAAATACTTAGGAATCAGTTTAAGAAAATATGTGCAATATTTGTACACTGATAACTGTAAAATATTGCTGAGAAATTAAATAATATCTAAATAAATGGAGAGTATACCATATTAATGGAATATAACACTCAACAAAGTTAAGATGTAAATTCTCCCTAAATTGTTCTATAGATTCAATGCAATCTCAATCAAAATCCAGGGAGGTTTTTTTTTGTTTTTTGGTTTTTGGTTTTTTTTTTTAGCAGAAATTGACCTGTAAGTTATATGGTAAAAGGACTAGCACAAGAGCTAATATAGTCATAATAATTTCGAAAAATAAGACAAAGTTGGAACCACCTGATTTTAAAACTTATTCTAAAGCAAGATCGTGTGCTGTTGGTATAAGGATATACACAGAGTTCAAAAGATCAGAATAGAGAATCTAGAAATAGCACTATATATATCTAAATAAACACATACACACCCAGTAGATTTTTGATGAATGTGCCAAGATAATTCAGTGAAAAAAGGATATTCTTTTTAGCAGATGGTGCTGGATTAATTGAATCTCCAAATGTGATAAAATGAACCTGACCCTTACCTTAATACCATATACAAAATTTAATTCAAAATGGATCCTAGGCCTAAATGTAAGAGCTAAAACTATACAACTTCTAAAAGAAAATGTAGGAGAAAATATTTGTGACCTAGGCAAAGGTTGCTTAGATCTGACAAAAGAAATCTTAAAACCTTAAAAGAAAATTTTGACAAATTTGATCAAAATTTTAAAATTTGCATTCAAAAGATAATGTTAAGAAAATAAAAAGGCAGACATCAGCTGGGGAGCAAATATTTTCAAAACATATATGGTAAAAGGCTTGTATCCAGAATGTATTAACTTTTACAACTCAGTAATAACCCAATGAAATCCAATCGTTTTTGGTTTTTGTGGTTTTTTTTTTTTTTTTTTTTTTTTGAGATAGGCTCTTGCTCTGCTGTCCAGTCTGGAGTGCAGTGGCGTTATCATGGCTCAGTGCAGCCTTGATTTCCTGGGCTTAAGCAATTCTCCCACCTCAGCCTCCAGAGTAGCTGGGACTACAGGCTGGCTAATTTTTTATTTTTTGTAGAGACGGGGTCTCACTATGTTGCTTACGCTAGTCTCGAACTCCTCACTTCAAGCAATCCTCCTGCTTCAGCCTCCCAAAGTGTTGTGATTACAGGTGTTAGCCACCATGCCTAGTCCCAATTTTTTTGTTTTAAAGGCAGAAGATTTGAATACACTTCACTAAAGAAGATAAATAAGCACATGAAAATGACACTGAGATACCACTGTAAAATCACTAGAATGTCTAAAATTAACAAGATTGAGCAAACACATGTTAGTGAAATGTAGAACAATTGGAACAAAGTACTGATCTATGCAACAATATGGAATAATTTCAAAAGCATTACACTAAGTGAAAAAAGACACAAAAGAATGTCTACTCTATGATTGTACTTGTGTGACATTGTAGAAAGGCAACAATTGTGACAGCAGAGCAGTGGTTGCCAGAGCACTGGTTGGGAGGGTACTGACTGCAAAGGGACACAGGGAGCTTCTCAGCATCATAGATAGATTAATATCTTAATAGTGGTGGTATTTAACTCAACTGTAAACATTTGCCAAAACTTGGAATTGTACAACTAACCCTGATTAATTTTATTTGTATATACATTGTATCTCAGTAAAGCGAAATTTAAATAAAAATAGGCCAGGTGTGGTGGCTCACACCCATAATCTTAGCACTTTGGGAGGCAGAGGCAGGCAGATCACCTGAGGTCAGGAGTTTGAGACCAGCCTGGCCAACATAGTGAAACCCCGTCTCTACTAAAAATACAAATTACAGGTGGTGGGCGCCTGTAATCCCAGCTACTCAGGAGGCTAAGGCAGGAGAATCACTTGAACCCGGAGGGGGAGCGGAGGCGGAGGTTGCAGTGAGCCAAGATCACGCTGTTACACTCCAGCCTGGGTGACAAGAGCGAAACTCCGAATCAAAAAATAAAAATAAAAGCCAAGCCTTCGGTAGTTCTGTCAGCAACATCAACAGTGACTTCTTATGCAGTTCCTATTGCAGGTAGCACAGCGTGCTTGGGGCTTTGGGTCACTGGACTTGGTAGATCTCAGCCGGCACCCATACCATTTCTGTCTACCCTGTAGATAGAACAGAACCCATTTGCAATAATTAACCAATGTGAAATGATCTCTACAAATGCTGTGTTGTGCTGTTTCAGGTGCTTAGGAGAACATGCAGTAGAGCTTTTCATCAAACAAATGGAACTCGTCATAGTATTTTGCTAATATGGACAACTCTGCACAGAAAAATGAACTCACTGGCAAACATCCCAGACGTGCCATTGAAGTACAGAAAGGTACACGTGTCTTTGCAGGGAGGAGATAGCCCCTGACATATGCTTATTTTAGTACATAAGAGCAAATTTTGGGGGAATAGTAAATCCTGGGTTATATCCACAGGGCCATCCTTATAGGCATATCAGATAGATGATTTTAGGCCCTACTGTTTCAATTGTGATGATTAGAAGAAACTGTGAGAAGAAAGGATGAGAGAAGAAGGAGGAAGCCTCTTTAAAAATAAAAAACAAATAAACAAAACCCAGACTTGTTATTTCCATGTATCTGGTAAGAATCTCTATCCTCAAATTTAGATATGTAAGATATCTTTTTTTATTTCCTGGAACCCAACTTGAGGTATGACTGCAAACCCCCATTCTGCTGGGTTGTTGGAAAGGATAACTCCAGCCATTATCAGCATAAATCCTATCTCCCTCACGGCTGTTTCAAGCTTGGAACTTTCCCGATAGTTAGTGTAATCCCGGGAGGCTGGGTTGGGGAGGGGAGGAATACTCAGGTCATTGGTCGACCATCCACATTGGTGAGATCCCCAGTGTCCCAGCTCACGTGCTCCCTTTGGTTTTGCTAGTTTTCTGGCAAACTAGTGTTCTGGTTTGTTAGTGTATTGTGGGCCATACCTGTGGTTTAGGAATTATTGCTGAGACTGGAAACATCATTTTGAGTCCTCCTAGGCTCTAGCGCTTTTTCTTTCAAGGCTATTATCACCTCCCTGGTGGGCTTCCAGAGTCACTGCTGGTCTCAAATCCAGAGGAATCTCTCTCTCTTCCTCCCATCCTCTGATTTTGCACTCTCTTTTTCTTCAATATTTCTTTAAATTGAAGCATAAGTATACATTCAGGAAAAGCGCACAAATCCTAATTGTATAGCTTAATGAATATTCACAAAGAAGACACCACCTGTGGAATTACTTCTCAGACCAAGAGAGAATGTCAGCAGCATCTCAAAAGCCCTTGTCCCTTCTCAGATATGATCTCCCTTCCCCACAAAAGTAAACACTACGATTATCCTGACTTCTCACATCATTAACAACTTTAGTTTGTTTTTGAACATTATGTAAATGTGAATCATACAATATGAACTCTTTTCTCTCAGGCTTTTTTCACTTATGTTTCAGAGATTTAACTTCATGTTGTTTTATCTTATGTATCAGTAATTTGTTCATTTTATTATTCTTGTTTGAATATACCACAATTTATTTATCTATTCTACTACTGAAGGACATTTAGGTTGTTTCCAGTTTGGGGCTATTATGAATAAAAACTTCTGTAACTATTCTTGTGCTTGTCTTGTGGGACACATATTTATGTATTTCATGGGTCTATACCCGAGGAGTGGAACCGCTGGGTCATAGGGTATGTTTAGGGTAAGCTTAGTTGATATTGCCAAACGGTTTTCCAAAGTAGGTGTGCCAATTTTACCTCCTTACAAGCAATATATGTGAATTCCACCTGCTCCAAATCCTCACCAACATTTTAAGCTCATAATAGTTTTAATTTGCATTGCCTTAGATCAATGAGATTGAGCACTTCTTCATGTTGACTGGCCTTTTGGATATTCTCTTTGGAGAAGTGACTGTTCAACTTTTTTGCCCATTTTCTTCTGCTGGGTTTTTCTTTCTTTCTTTTCTTTCTTTTTTTTTTTTAAATATATATTTATAGGCGTTCTTTAAACCATTCTGTCCTTATTTATAGGGGTTCTTTAACTATTCTAGAAACAAGTCATTTGTTAGCTATAGGTAAATGTCTTCCCCTATCCTGGGACTTTCCTTTCCACTCTCTTAACAATGTGCTAAGAAACGGAAACTCTTGATTTTAATATAGCCCAATTCATCAATCTCTTTATATTTAGTGTATATGTCTATTCTATTAATACTTAAGAAATCTTTGCCCATCCCAAGATAGTTTCTTCTAGAAACTCTATTACTTTACCTTTTACATTTAGATCTACAATTCACTTGAAATTGTTTTTGTATGAGGAAGACACCCAAGTCTGTTGTTTTCCATGTTGACCCAGCACCACTTATTGAAAGGCTGCTCATTCTCTACTACTCTGTATTGCTGTTGCTATCTTTGTCATAAATCAAGTGTCCAGGCATATGCAGCTCTGCTTCTGGATTATTTATTCTGTTCAAATATCATACTGTCCTAGTTACTGTAACTTTATAATAACTCTTTAGTAGCATAAGCCCTTCAACTTTGTGCTTCTTTGTTTATGCTGGCTATTCTTGACCCCAGTGCATTTCCACATAAATTTATTTTACTTTTTTATTTTTAATTTTTATGGATATGTAATAGTTATACATATTTATGGTGCACATGTGATATTTTGATACAAGCATACAATGTGTAATGATCAAATCAGAGTAGCTATAAAAATTTTACAATCAGCTTATTAATGTCTTAAAAAAATCTCTACTCTCATTCTAATTTGGATTACATTGATTCTAGAAATCAATTTAAGGATAATTTACATCTTTACAATAAATATTAACTTTTCTAATCCATGTATAGATCCTTTTAAGTTACCTTAAATTGTTCTCAATGTTTTAGAGTTTTCTTTGTAGAAGTCTTACATATCTTCGTTATATCTATTCTAGGCATTTGATTTTTATGCTGTTATAAATGGTAATTTTAAATTTTATTTTAAATTGTTTGTTGCTGGTATACAAAAATATTAATTGATTTTTGTATATTGACCTTGATTCTGGCGACCTCACTAAATCCAACTATTACCTCTTATAGGGTATCCATAGATTCTTTTGCAATTTCCCCATATTCAATCTTGTCATCTGTGAAAATGACAACTTTATTTCTTCCTTTCTCATCCATATATTTTATATTGTATGTATTTTTAATATATTTTATGTAGGCATTTGTATTGGCTAGAGACCTTCAGTACAGTGCTAAATAGAAGGATGATAGCAGTTGTACTAGTTTCACTCCCTATCTCGAGGGAGAGCTTTTAATATTTCACAATTTGGTATCACATTTGCTATAGGCTTTTGTTATAGACACCTTTTATCAGATTAACAAAGTTTGCTCCTATTCCTAGTTTGCTAGAGTTTTTCTTTTAATCATCAAAGAATATTAGATTTTATGAAAAGCTTTTTCTGTATCTACTAAACAGTTACTTCACCAAAAAAAAAAAGATATACAGAGGGAAAATAGCATATGAAGGAATGCTCAGCATCATTAGTCATTAGGGAAATGCAAATTAAAACCACAATGAGATACCATTACATACCTAATTGGATGCCTGCGATTAAAAAGACTTCCCATTGCTGATGAGAATGTGAAATCATGGTAATTTTCATACACTAATAGTGGGGATGTACGAAAGTACAATGACTATGAAAAATAGTTTGGCAGTTTTTTAAAAAGTTAAACATCCGATCTAGTCATTCCACTCCTAGGCATTTACCCCACAAAATGAAAGCTTATCTCCATTTAAAGACTTGTAGATAAAATGCTAATAGCAGTTTTATTTGTAATACCCCAAAACTGGCAACAACTCAAATTTACATCACCAACGAATAAACATCATGTTTTTATACAACGGAATACTACTCAACAATAAAAAGCAATGGAGTATTGATATATCAGCAACAGAGATGAATCTCTTAGTAATTACGGTGAGTGAAAGAAGCCAGATAAAAAGAGTACCTGTTACAGGTATATGATTTTTGTTTTTTTTAATCTATTGAGATACTCATTTGGTTTTTCTTTTTTAGTTCGTTAATATGATGAATTATATTGATTTTCAAATGTTAAACTATTTTTGCATTACTGGGGTTGGTCATGATGTATTATCTTTTTATATATTGTGTATATATATGTTTATATATCGATTTGCTAAAATTTTTCTAAGAATTTATGTATTTACGTATATGAGGGCTCTTGATCCCTAGTGATCTTTTTCCCTCTTGTAATGACACCGTATAGTTTTGGTATCAGGTAGTGGTTGCCTCATTGAATGAGTTTGGAAATGTCTTTTCCTCTTCGGTTTTCTGGGACAGCTTGTATGGAATTGATAGGTGGAGTGTTCTATAAATGCCAATTAGGTCAGGTTAGGTAATAGTTTTGTTCAAGTTTCATATATCTTTACTGATCTATCTACTTGTTTAAATTATTGAGGGAGATGTTTTGAAATCTCTGACTATAATTTTGAAATTTTCTATTTTTCTTGCAGTTTTATCAGTTTCTGCTTCTTATATTTTCTATCTCTTTTTATTGGGTGCATCAGCATTTAGGACTCTTAGGTTCTCTTGAGGAGCTGACTCCTCATAGTGATCCCATTATGAAATGACTGTCTTTAATGCAGGTAATATTTTTTGCTCTGAAATCTACTTTATCTGATAATATCTATCTTTTGCTTAGTGTTAGCGTAATAAATCTTTTTCCATTATTTTACTTTTAACTTATTTCTGGGTTGATATTTAAAGTATGTTTCTTGGAGGTAACATATAGTTGGGTCTTTCTTTCTTATGCAATCTGAGAATCTCTGTTTTTTAATTGGGATATTTAGATTATTTATGTTTAATGTGATTATTGGTGTATAAGTTTGTCTGTCGTCTTGTGACGTGCTTTCTATTTGTCCCATCTGTTCTTTATTTACCTTTTCTCTGTCTCTTGTGTTATTTTTAATGCTTCAATTTTATCTCATTTGTTAGCCTATTAGGAATAACTCTTTGTAGTATTTTCCTGGTGGTTACCTTAAAGCAATGATTGGCAAACTTTGCCCCTTGGACCAAATCTGACCCCCTGCCTATTTCTATTAATAAAGTTTTATTGGAACACGGCCACCCCAGTTTGTTTATGTATTATCTGTGGCCGCTCTTACTCCATAGTGGCAGCACTGAATAGTTGCCACAGAGAATAAATAGACTGCAAAGACTAAAATATTTACTATCTGGCCGGGCATGGTGGCTCACACTTGCAATCCCAGAACTTTGGGAGGCAGAGGCAGGAGGATTGCTTAAGTCCAGGAGGTCAAGGCTGCAGTGAGCTATGACTGCACCACTGCACTCCAGCCTGGGCAACAGAATAAGACCCTGTCTCAAAATATAGATTAATTAGATAGATAGATAGATAGATAGATAGATAGATAGATAGATAGATAGATAGATATAGATGGATAGACAGATATGTACTCTCTGGCCCTTAGAAAAAGTTTGTTGATCCCTACATACTTTAGAGTTTATAGTATATATCTTTTTGTTGTTGTTGTTCTTTTTTTTTTTTTTTGAGACTTAGTCTTGCTCTGTCGCCCAGGCTGGAGTGCAGTGGCGCGATCTCAGCTCACTGCAAGCTCCGCCTCCCGGGTTCACGCCATTCTCCTGCCTCAGCCTCCTGAGTAGCTGGGACTACAGGCTCCCGCCACAATGCCCAGCTAATTTTTTTGTATTTTTAATAGAGACGGGGTTTCACTGTGTTAGCCAGGATGGTCTCGATCTCCTGATCTCGTGATCCGCCCGCCTCAGCCTCCCAAAGTGCTGGGATTACAGGCGTGAGCCACCGCGCCTGACCTGTTTTCTCTTTTTTTTTTTTTTGAGATCGAGTCTTGCTCTCTCAGGCTGGGGCGCAGTGGCACAATCTTGGCTCACCTAGGCCTCCCAGGTTCAAGCGATTCTCCTGACTCAGCCTCCTGAGTAGCTGGGATTACAGGCACCTGCCACCATGCCTGGCTAGTTTGGTGAGGAGGCCACCCAAAGTTCTGGATTACAGGCTACCACGCCCAGCCTATAATCATTACTTTTTAAATGTTTAAAACGTTATATTTAAATTATTCAATTTATACTCATAATTTTATGTTTTCTATTTACCCACGTATTTACTTATTTCCAGAGCTCTTCGTTCCTTTATGTGACTCAGATTTCCAAGTGGTATCGTTTTCTTTGACTTGAAGGGCTTCCCTTAACATTTCTTGTAGCTCCCGTTTGCTGATGATTAATTCTTTCAATATTTATATATTTTTTAAAGTTTTTATTCTGCTTTTGCTTTTGAAGATGTTTTTACTGGGTACAGGATTCTAGGGTGACAGGTTTTATTTTTATTTTTTTTCCTTTTAGTGCCTTAAGGGTGTTGTTTTCAACACCAATCTGCTGTCATTCTCATATTTGTTTCTTCACATATGACATGTCTTTTTTCTCTGCCCAGTGTTAACATTTTCTTCTTGTCACTTTTTAAGCAATTTGATTATGGTTGGCCTACGGTGTCGTTTTCTTCATGTTTCTTGTATTTGACGTTAAGTGACTTTCTTGAATCTGTGAGTCAATAGTTTTTTTTTTTTATCAAATTTGGAAAAATTTCAACCATTTTTTCTTGAACTATTTTTTTTCTGTTTCTTCTCTCCTCATATTTCTTTTTTTGAGAGCCTGATTACATATATATTAGGCTCCTCAAAGTTTCCATACAGCTCACTAATCCTTTTTCCTGTCCTTTTTCTGTGTTTTATTTTGTATAGTTTTATTTCTATATCTTCAAGTTTACTAATCTTCTTTTTCTCCTAATTTGCTATTCATCTCATCTAGTGTATTTTTAATCTCAGACATCTTGGTTTTCACATCTGAAAGTTTGATTTGGATCTTTTCATTATATCTTCCATGCCTACTTAATATGTTCAGTCTTTTCTCTGGCTTCTTGAACATATGAAATACAGTTAGTATAGCAGTTATAATGTTCTTCTTCACTAGTTCTATCATCTGTATCATTTCCAAGTTGGTTTTGACTGTTTATTTTCTCCCCACTTTGAAGTATATTTTGTCCTTCTTCCTCCTATTAATTTTTTATCAATGCCAGGTATTTTGAATTTTACCTCTTAGGTGCTGTCTATTTTTGTAGTCCCATAAACATTCTTGTGCTTTGTTCTGAGATGCAGTTAAATTGTTTGGAAACAGTTTGATCTTTTCAGGTCTTGCTTTAAAGCTTTGTTAGCTGGAACCAGAGCAGTATTTAGTCTAGGGGTAATTTGGCCCTATTTCTGAGGCGAAACCCTCCTGCATACTCTGTGTTCCATGAATTAGGAGGTTTTCCTGCTGTGACTCATGAAAACAGGAGCTATTCCTGGCCCCGTGGAAGCCTCCGGGATTGCTCACTTGAATTCTGCCAGGTGGTTCCTTCTCCAGCCCTGGGTAGTTTTCTCATGTGCATGTGTCGGTCAATACCCAGGAACTCACTCAGAGGACCCTGTTGCAGAACTCCATAGCTGTCCATCTGGGTAGCTCTCTCTTCTCCGGTACTCTGCTCTGTGAACTTAGCTGTCTTGGCCTTTCTGGACTCCCAGATCCATTTCCTCACCTCAGGAAGACCACGGGGCCCCATCTGGATCCCTTCCTCCTGTGCTGTGGTCTGGAGATTTCCTCCTGGCAGAAAGCTGGGGGCCATCTTATTGCCAACCTCATTTATTTTGCTTCTCTCAGGGATCCCTGTCCTTTGTTGCCTGATGTCCAGTGTCTTGATTGCTTTGTATATCTTGCCCATTTTTAACTTTCTTTTTCCCAGCTGGGAGGGCAAATCTAGTCCCGTTTCGGTTAGAAATAGGAATTTAGTCATCCAGAGTGTTTTTCAAAAATTCTACTTTTTTAATTGTTTCATCAAGAGGGCTGCTCTGACAAATGCCATTCTGTTATAGCCAGAAGCCTTGGATCTCCTTTCCAGTCAGGCAGAAACCTCTCCTTTCCCCAGGAGAGCGTCCTTCCAGTAACCTTTTTAAAGCAACTCTCTTTCTTTACTGCCTCCTCTGCACACTCTCTCAGCTGTTCTATAGGCTTCGGTTTTTAGAAACAAAAGCCAGTAAGTCTTGCAGCTGCTTCTGCCTTTGGATTTGCTGTATAGCTCTCTTAAAGCAAACAAACCCAAAACACAGCCATTCATCTGCTTAAATGGGGAGGGGAGGAGAAGAATACATTTACTGTATATTGATATCCCCAAATATTTTCTACTTAAACATGTATTCAGCTCCTTTTACTTGCTTTGTCCTCCACCCAGGCAGATTAGGCTCAAGTGTCCCTCTCCCCATTGTTATCAGTCATCTGTTTATTGAGCACTTGCTAGAGGCCAGCTCAGGAAGAGGAAGCACAGTTCAGAGCTCAAGAGCCTGGGCTCATTAGGCAAATCATGTTCACACCCCACCTGTTCCCCTTAAGTGCTGGGTGATTTGGATGAATAACTGAATCCCTCTAAGCCTCAGTTTCCTCATCTGTGAAGCTGGTTCATGATTGTACCCCTCGAGGGGTCCCTATTGTCTTCAGGCTTCCCACTCTGAAAAGGAGTATTGGTTTTTTTTTAAAAGTCAGAGATGAAGAAATGAGCCTTACTGATAGTCTCCATACACACCACCCTCTGCTATGGCTAACGCATACTTTCTTCTTTCCTTCCCTTGACTGTTTTTCCCCATTTCTGCACGTATTTTCTCTCTGAGGGTTAGGATTCTGGTGTTAAAATAATTTGGCTTACTGTTGTGAACAGCCTACAGAGTCAGGATGCACCCTCCCACCCAAAATTTGGTTTGGATGTCAAGACTTATGGTGCCACACACATGCTCATCAAGAGTGTAGGAAAAGGCTTATCACCCACATAGTGAGGCCTTCTGAGGACAGCAGCACCGCCTTCCTAACCTGATCCAATGATGGCTTGAGAGAGCAGGGAAAGGAGCCTAACTTGGGGGTTTTCTTCTTCTTCTTTTTTTTTTTTAGACGGAGTCTCGCTCGGTCGCCCAGGCTGGAGTGCAGTGGCCGGATCTCAGCTCATTGCAAGCTCCGCCTCCCGGGTTCACGCCATTCTCCTGCCTCAGCCTCCCGAGTAGCTGGGACTACAGGCGCCCGCCATCTCGCCCGGATAGTTTTTTGTATTTTTTAGTAGAGACGGGGTTTCACCGTGTTAGCCAGGATGGTCTCGATCTCCTGATCTCGTGATCCGCCCGTCTCGGCCTCCCGAAGTGCTGGGATTACAGGCTTGAGCCACCGCGCCCGGCCGACTTGGGGGTTTTCTTGTGGTTGGAAAGCGGGGCTGGACTGAGGGCAGGGGTTTGCATGGTCTGAACTTCCAGCTGCTGCCACAGGAGGGAGCACTGGGCTTTCTCATCCACTTGCCCAGTGTTGGGGCAGAAGGGAATGAGGGAGTGGTGAAGCTGAAGAGCTATCAGCCATCAAACATCAGAAAACTGGAGTCAGAGTCCGTTACACTTCCAGGTTAGAGTCTATAATCAACCTGCTAAGCAGACAGATGCCGCCAAGTTCTAGCAGTTGTGGAAGTCTCAGCAGGAGGGGAGTTTATACATCAGACATGCATTTACACATCACAACCTAGACAAATGAACTTTTAACTTCAGTTTCTATAGATAAGCCCTTTCTGCCTTTTAACCCCATGTCTGCTCAAAGCAGAAACGAAAACTTATGCCTGTCTTGTACAGTGCCCTGGAAAGTAAGAGCCAGCCCCACGCTGGGATTTCCCTAACCTCTTTCGATTTTAACGGCCTAATGCTGGTGTCTGAATCTAGGCCAAGGAGCAGTGAGGACCTTTCCTCTGTCCTCTGACCGCGCCTTGTCCAGGCTGCTCCCAGAATAGTTTTGCTGTTTCCTTCCTGCCTGGCAAGAATGTCTTTACTATCATCTCCTTGCTTTTCCCCGGGACAGCCTGCTTTAAGGACTTTATGTGACCACATCTCACTAGTGTAAGAGCTGGAGGGGGGAAGTCTGATAAATTGCCGAGAGGGAAAGAAAGTGGGGAATTTTTTTTTTGTTAATCCTGTTTCATGTCTATTTCCTGTCAAAAGGCAAGTTTCTCTTCTCTACCATTTAAAATAAAACTTTAATATACACCTTTGTGTTTTCCACATTTGTCAATCATTGTTTTGTATTCATTTTGATTTTATTTCATTTTTGTTGTTTAGGTTTTACTGCTGCATATCCAACACAATCCTCCATTCCTTTTAAATATCAAGCTTCAGTAATCCCAGAATCAGAAAAAAAAGGATTCAATAGTCAAGCCAAGAGATTTTCTCAAAAGAAGGTAATGACGTTGTCTTAGGGGTTCTTTCGTTTTAGTCTGGATTTTAGCCTTGCGGGACAGGCACGTTCTGTCTGGCTGCTGTGTCTTTCTGTGGACAGTGGAGGGCAGTGTGCTCCCAGGAGCCGCGGCACCAGCTCCACTGAGGGGCACCGACTGGACTAAGTGTAAGAATGAGCCTGAAAAATGGGACATCCAGGGAAAAAACAACTATGTCTGGATTTATGGCGCCAAAAATATTGAACTGGACCAAAACTATTTCAAGGAAAAAATATATTTTAAAAATAATTATAAAACTGAAAAATTGCAAAAATTCCCAAGTGTTATCAATTAAGTAAAACGTTAAAACAAACATCTTCCTCATCCTTGTGAGAGGAAATCACATGACTTCAAATAACACAAGAGGAAAAGAAGAGTCAAATACATCTAGAATTACCTTTGGAGGGCTGGGCATGGTGGCTTATGCCTGTAATCCCAGCACTTTGGGAAGCTGAGGTAGGAGAATTAATTGCTTGAGCCAGGAGTTTCAGACCAGCCCAGGCAACAAAGCAAAACCCAATCTCCACAAGAAAAAAAAAAGTACAAAAATTTGCTGGGCGTAGTGATGCGTGCCTGTAGACTCAGCTACTCAAGAGGCTGAGGAAGGAGGATCACCTGAACCTCAGGAGGTTGAGGTTGCATTGAAGCAAGATAGTGCAACTGTACTCCAGCCTGGGTGACAGAGCGAGACCCTGTCTGGAAAAAAAAAAAAAAATTACCTTTGTAATGAGCCCTGCCCTACTTTAAAACAACAACAACAACAAAAAAAAACAACTTCCTTAAACAATGTGTTATTAGCCAGGCGCAGTGGCTCATGCCTGTAATCCCAGCAGTTTGGGAGGCCAAGGTAGACAGATCACTTGAGGTCCAGAGTTCGAGACCAGCCTGGCCAATGTGGTGAAACCCCATCTCTACTAAAAATACAAAAATTAGCTGGGAGTGGTGGCGCATGCCTGTAGACCCAACCACTGCCTCTCCTGAGGCAGGAGAATTGCTTGAACCTAGGAGGCGGAGATTGCAGTGAGCTGAGATCACGCCACTGGACTTCAGCCTGGGCAACAGAATGAGACTCCATCTCAAAACCACCACTACCCCAACATGTTATCATATTCCTGTGTTACCCACCTCCCCCCCTTCCCTAAATCTTGCCGCATCTCTTTTCCTCTCTAACCTAGAAAGTTCTGCGTGGTTCCTGACCGGTCCTTATTTAAGCTTTGGGATTTATGGGACCTGACTTTCTCATCTCTCACCATCAGGGGCAGAAGCAACCAGAAGCAACTCACAGGCATCCTTAGAATCTAAAAAAATTTTCATTCCTTCATTCATTTAAGCAAGACCTTTAGAATAATGTTCTTTTGGAGGAGTCCTCATTTAACATGTCTTTTGCTGCTCTCTGAAAATGGTTTTCATCCTATCACCTTGCCCAGATGGCAGAGAGGGAATGAGGAGATCTAGGTTCTGAATGGAGCCAAGGCATGGAGTGAGGGGCCTTGGCTAGCCCTGGTGCCCTCAACCTGATTCCTCCTTGGTAGATGAGAATGCTGAACTAGAGAAAGTTTTAAGTTTCTTCCACTTCTGATATTTTAGGATTCTAAGAAAGCAAATAATAAAGAATACAGTGTACACACACAAATACACACACACAGTTTTAAATCACTTGCAGGTTTTCTCCAAAGACAATACATATTTGCTCAGGAGTTTTCTTCTCTCTCTAGTTTCTCTGTTTTAACTGTTTGATTCTTTCCCATTTTCTGTCTGGTTTCCCATTTGTCAATTTAATGGTAATATATTGTCCATCTCTAGGATATTTGCAGCGCAGCCTCCGATAAAAACAATAGCAGCCACCATTTACTTATCCTTACCATGTGTACTTTTAGACTGCCTTTTATCTCTAATCCTCGGAACAGTGCTGAAAGGAAGGGTTTATTATTTTAATTTAACACAAGAGGAAACCCAGGCTTGGGGAAGTTAAATGACCCACCCAAGGTCACACAGCGCAGGGTTTGGCACATAAGAGGCTCAAAAGAAATGTTTGCTGAATCAATGTTGAAAGAATTAGACCTCAACCCAGGTCTAGTTCACTCCAAAGCCTCTTGCTCTTTCCACACTGCACCACGCCTACCTTTGTGGCCCGCAGAGCTGTAACTTTGTCCTGTGAAAGTCAGCAAGTTTCTGAAAAGGCCTTAGCAAAACAGACCAAGCTGAAGACAGGGGAGGATGTCAGCTAGCGTGGATGGGCCCCGTCCCCCATGATCTAGTTCTGAGCACTCAAATTCAGAAAGCAAACGGGCTGACTTCTCAAGTTAGTGTTTGAAAAGATGATTGCTTCTCAGAACGTTTTCAACTGAACGAACCAAGGAGGCGGGTAGCCAAACCTACAGGCAGCATTGAATGAAGACAGGAATTGCTCAGAGATTGGGTTCCAACTTTTAAAATGTGGTCGTATTACCTGACAACATGAAAACTTTCATCTCGGCATTTGTAAACATTTTAGAAATAAGGATGGAATTTTATGGAAGGGGCAGGGGATCCATCAGTCAGGCTTTCTGTGTCCTACTCCGTCACTGACTGTGTGCCTTTAAACCAGTCACTTGACTTTTCTGGGCTTCAGTCTCCTTAACTGAAACATAAAATTTGGATTATATAATTTTTGAGGTCTCCTCAAGTTATAAAAACAGAAAAAAAAATCCTATTCTATGGTTCATTCTCATTTTTCCTGAGGGAAATAGGCATTGAGAAGTTAAAGATCTTGTTTAACATCACCTGATAATTTAGTGAGGCAATACAAATTAAAAACAGATTTTAAAACTCCAGGGCTTCGCCACCCTTCTTAAAGAATTAGTCGCACGCACCCTTGCTCCTGATCGAACATGGCTGCCTCCTCACAGTAGTCCTGTGGCCCACCTTAGCACATCTTTGACGCAGAGAATCAGTGCCCTTTGAAATGTGCACTTACCTTCTGAGGCTAACTTTGCAGTGAACCATCAGGGCCCCCTTGCCCAGCTCACATTCCCCATGAGAATCTTACTGCAGAGTACAAGGAATCCTTCACAAAGCTCAGTGTCTGGAATGGCAATTTTGGCTGCTAGAAATGAAGTCTGTTTTCCTGAACATTTTCGAGTTATTTACAGATGTGCTGGTAACTTTGCGTAGGTGAAGAGACACGCCTGATCTGTGTGACAGAGCATGGCCCGGCGGCCTGTTGGACATTTTCTACCCCCGCCTCCGTGTTTCTGTCTCCACTTCACCCTGGATTGTGGTCACTGTTTCCGAAACTGTGTACCCCTAAGGACACCACTTAATGTCTTTGCTTCTCTGTTTCCTCATCGTAAAAATAAAGATGTTGCAATAGGTAGGTAAGCCCTTGCCAAGAATGACTATTTCATGGTTCTAAACCTCATCCCTTCCAGGCTTGAATAAATAAATACTGGTAGAACATCGGTACCATGTGCTCTAGATGGGCACAACTTAAAAATGTATGTTAATACCATTACGTAGTAAATCTCCCCTTCCAGATGGGAAGCCAGCCAGTGGTTAATTTGTGATGAAATCATACAAAGTTAATATTGTTCACTTATTAACTTGATATGACACTAGACCAGGGATATTTAAATGAAAGGAGGTTCAGTTTGCAGAAGTCACCATGTTCAAGGGGACAGCCGCCCCAAGTGTGCCCTCAGCTGCATATCTGACCCACAGTAGGGTCTGCCCTGCCTCCCTGCTCTGTGAAGCCTGACTTCTCCATATCCAGTCACCAGCACCCCTTCCAAAGGGGTCTGCAAACACTGGGCTGGCACTCATGACATGCCAGGTCCCCCTCAAAGACCTTTGTACTTGTTACCTCATTTTATCCCCATAATAACCCTGTGAGCTAAATCCCATCATTATTCACACTTTTCAGATAATGATCCCGAGACGAAAACAGGGGGAAGTAGCTTGTGCAGTTGAGGCTGGGCAGAGTGAGGATGAATCCAGGTAGCAGCTCCTGGTCCTCAGATCCTGTTTCCCCAGCATCTTCCCCAGGTAGAAGCACCTCCCACAGTCCGTCTTATGCCCTTGACATGAGGTTAATGTGTGTGCTGTCTTACCTCCACCACCTGCCTAGGGGCTTCTTGGGCAGTGGTCATTGCTGTCCTTTCCAGACCCCACAAATCCCTCAAAAATGGATTGAATGACCCCAACTCAAGTCTGCACATTTCCCATCGAGTCACGACCACACATCCATCCATGAGCACTGTTGTGATGTGTCTCCTTCCTCCCATTCCTAGACCTTGTGAGCTGCTAACAGGTTGCGCCTATATCTTCTACCCTTAGCACAGGTCCTGATGCACAGTAGGTTTCAATCAGTGTCTGCTAAATTGCATGTTTGCCCCATTCCACTCAGGGGACTTCAAGAGGCTGCTAATAAGCTGCTCAGTCCCACTCTGAAGGTTTGTGACTCCCAAGGGAGGGTCCTGGGTCCATAGAGGCGGTAGTCATGCGTGGTGATGGTGGTGATGGTGATGATGATGGCGGGCTGCATCGGTGCTATTCCACCCGCTTTATGTGTATTGACCCCTTTAATCCTCATGCTAAGAGGCAGCGAAGGAGACAGCTGGTAGGGCATCCGGCACCGGGCTTCCATAGTATGCTAGTAAATGTGAGTTATCTTCCCGTCTCCGTCCCCATACGTGTTTTTGTTTTGTTTGTTTATTTGGTTTTTGCCAAGAAACCAAGGAGTGGCTACGTTCACACCAGTCACAACTTGGATTCTCGTTCTCTGGGATTTGCTCTGAGAGGCCTAAATTCATCCAAGTCACAGACGTCAGTTGCAGGAACTATTATCGCACAGGCGAAAGGTCTCTCCTAGGGTGCTATCCGCCCACCTCTAGAAGTTGCAGGAGAATGCTTGACATTCCCCTCCCAGAGACCTACTTGGGCATTGCACGAAGGTGGTGGCGTGCTGGTCAACCACCATTTACCCTCCTTGAAGAAGACTGCTGAGTTGTAGCATCTGCCCATTTTTGTGGTATAAATACTCCCACCCTGGCCAGTTTCAAGCCACCACCAGCAACATTTTGGAATTTTTAACAGTTTTCCTCACAAGCTGCCGCTGGCCAGCTCCAGCTGCTGCTGCCTGGAGGACTGTCCTTTTGCTTGCTAAGAACAAACAGGCAGCACTCCGTTCCTCCGGGCGAGGTGGTAACAGTCCTCTTCCCATTTGCCCTGGACTCAAGCCAGTTTGCAAAGTGGCAGAATTAAAGTGTGGTTAAAGCCCAGGAAGGTTGTGAGCTTCAGCAAATGAAAATACAAGATGTCCAGTTAAATTAGAATTTCAGATAATGGCAACTCTGTTAGTACAAGTATGTCCCAAATATTGCATGGGATATACTAAAATCATCATCTGCAGTTTATCTGAAATTCTAATTTAACTAGGCAGGTAGGATGGAGCAGGCATTTAGGTCTTCTATTTTGTCTGGAAACCCTAGCTCCTCAGACACATAAGCGTGCTTAGAAAATTCTTGCAAACTGATGGTCAGGTTCAGAGCGTGGTGATAACCGGGAGCTAGAGGTGTGTGTCTTCACTGTCTGCTATTTAAACCTAGAAGAGTCACAGTGACACTTCCTGCATCAGCTTTCCTAGATTCAGGGACTCCGGAAGCTCAAAAGCACCCCAAGGCCCAACACCTTGGACTTACAAATAAGGAAGCCCAGAGAGGTGACTTGCTCAGTATCACTTAGCGTGTGGCAGCACCGAGACTACAATTTCTGATTCATAACCCAGTGGGGATTATTTTAATCCTATACAATCTCATTTGAAAGTTAGTTTGGTTTCGTGGTTAAGAGCAGACTCTGTGGTCAGAGTGCCTCGGTTCTGGCTCTGACATTTACTAGTTAAGTGGGCCTTATCTCTTTTGGCCCCAACTTCTTTAAAATGGAGATTAAGTGAGCTAATAGTACATGTAAAGTCCTCAGAATGGTGCATGGCACACAATGAGCACTCAATAAATTGATGCTTGCCTTGAAAACAGCTGCCTAGAAAAATCTCTTCCTTGTCTCCCCATGGCCCTTCGCATCTGCATCCACAACAGCAGGGTTCTCCTGAGCTCTTGGACTGGGGTGCTGGAGTACCTGGCTCCGCAGTGCCTCCTGCTGCCTGCCTCACTCTCCATGATAGTCAGTCCACCGGGATCATTCTCACCTAAAGCAGGAAGCAGCTCCCCTGTCCCTACCTGCCATGGGGCAAGGGTGAAAGGGCTCACTGCATTTAAAAGGCAGCACAGAAGAACCTGTTAATTGCACTTTGACTCTATCCCCTATATGAAACCATAATTATACACTGCCCAGCCAGACTGGAAAGTCCTGGAAGGTACTGATGGTACCTTGGGCTTTCTACCCTAAGGCAGGCAGTAGGGACGGTAGACACAGGACAGGCCGGAGTGGCAGAGATTGGAGATGGCAAGCTCTGGAGTCGGGCTGTCTCGGTTCAGCTCCGGGGTTTGCCACTTACTAGCTATGGCCCAATGTCTCTGGGCCTCACTTTCCTTAAAGTGGCCCTGACCATATCTCACGGTAAAAAGCTTGTGTGAGGAGTCAACAAGACAGCACACACCATGCACTTGGCACTGAAGTCAGGTACTGCCACTTACCGCAGTGGGGCCTTGGGCAAATTCATCTTCATGTGCCTCAGTGTCTCCATCTATCAAAGGGGCAGTAATCCCTTCCTCACTGACTGATGGTGAACATGAGACCAACTTGGAAAAGCTTCTAGCACCAAGCAGGTACCCAGGACCCTCTTGTGACAGTGGAGCATCCGTAGCGTTTCACACCGCTCAGCCAGCTTCTGTCAACATTTACCTCCCCCTGGTAACTAGCATGGGAAATGCGATGAAAGCCCAATGAGCTGCCGCAGCAGAAATGAACTTGGAAATGACCTCTCACTTATTCCTCTCTCACATGCCTGCATCGTTCAGCGCTTGAGCCTCAAGAGCTAGCCTCTTTTTGTCTGAGAGTTAGAAATGGCCTGGTTTGGGATGAAGGTTGTTTTTGTTTCATTTTGCTTTATAAACAGAGACACTCCCTGGTTTCTCTTCTGAAAGGCTGAGGAGGAAGCTGAGTCAGGTGGGGTGGGGTGAACGTGAAATCGCTCACCCTTCCCTTGCCGTGGGTCTGGCTTACCCAATCACTGCACACTGCCTTGTACATCAGCCGCGTTCACTGTCCCACTTTAGGCCCATTTCTCTAATGACATGAAAAACAACTGTGTTCTTTCGGAATGCGGCAGGGCATAGTGGAAAGAGCAAGGGCTTTAGGAGTCTTAGCCTGGCTTGGAATTCCAGCCCCACCACTTGGTAACTGAGCCGAAGATCGGGCAAGTCAGGAAATGGTACAGCCAGGCTGTCACCCGCCAAGTGGTGGTAGCGCCTGTGCTGTGGGATTACGGTAAGGTTCAGTGTTAATGGATGTAAATCCTGTGGAAAAGCACAATGGAATTGAAATATCTCCATGACGCCACCTTCTCTTCCCTTTCAGAATGAAATCCCAGGTCCTGGATTCTACAATGTCATTCACCAGTCACCAGTGTCCAACAGTGTCTCATTGTCCAAGAAAGGAACATGCATGTTTCCCTCGATGGTGAGAACCACTTCTTTTGAGTAAAGCATTAACTGGTCAGTAATTTCCTTCGTTCATTGCATAATTATAAATTGGACATCTGATCCTTTCTCTCCAAAGGCCCATGGTTCTAATTAGGAGAGTAACTGCCTCCTCAAATTTCTTGCAGGTAATTTGGACCCTGTGTCTCTAAGTAACTTTTTCCCATCTCTACCCATTGCCAGGGTGGGAAGAGAAACCAGAGGAATCTTCAGGACTTGATCCTGCCAAACCAATTTTGTCATCAGTGAGTGGACTAAGCAAGTATTTTCCTGAGATGTTTAGGCATACCAGGAAATTGTTACTCTTACACATCTTGGTGTAATATGATTTTTACAATGCTTAATCTAATTGGTTGTCAAACTATTGAGAAATCTGATAGGACTAAAAAGAAAGCCAGCGGTGGGCCTGAAATGTACTGGCCCCACCCCATTCCTTCTCTTTGTAAGATATGGAACTTAATTTTGGTTGAGGGCTGTAGCAATCAAGCAGCTGTATGAATTGCCAATGACCCTGACCAGAGTTGGGCAAAGATAGGCTTCTTAAAAATATTTATACATTGTCAAGAAAAATAGATACAGCAAAATAGATAAATGATCAAGAAAAATAGATACAGCAAGGGGAAAGATACAAACTAGGGTAAGGCTACCTGAGGAAGAAAAGTGAAAAGTGGACAGGCATGGTGGCTCATACCTATGATGCCAGCATTTCAGGAGGCCAATGCGGGAGCATCACTTAAGCCCAGGAGTTCAAGGCCAGTCTGGGCAACACAGTGAGTCTCCATCTCTACAAAATAATTTTAAAATTAGCCAGGAGTAATGATGTGTGCCCATAGATCCCAGCTACTCAGGAGGCTGAGGTGGGAGGATCACTTGAGCCCAGGAGGTTGAGCCTGCAGTGAACTATGATTTCACCATCACACTCCAGCCTGGATGAGAGAGGCAGACTCTGTCCCCAACCCCCTGCACCAAAAAAAAAAAAAAAAAAAAAAAAAAAAAAAAAGTGAAAAGAAAGCAAGCCCAGACTCTAACATTAAATTAATAAACATACGCCATCTTTTTCCTTTAAAAGTTATAATAATTTCTTGCACAGATGTATTCTGATGTCTGACATTGGAATTGATTTTTTTTTAACCACACAAAGGGATCATTTAAGACACACTAAACATAGCCACGTCTTATTGGAATTCGAATTTGGCAGAGTTGGATACTCAAGGAACAGACCAGCTTTGGAGTTAACTCCCCATTACCGAAGAAGCTGAGTTTGTACATGGCCTCAGTAGGTTCACAGAACAACCATGCCTCTACTTATTTTTCTGCCACCAGCTCTGCTAGGAAAGAAATTCAAAAGAAGTGCCGTCTCATGAAGTCCTGGTGTAGAAGACAAGACTTCAGACCTGATCCTGCCTCAGCTGTGGATTCTTGACGTGACCTCAAGCACGTCACCCTTCTGTGTCCCAGTTGCCTCATGAAAGTGGAGACTCCCTGGAGGCACTGGGCAAATTAACATTGCAATGAGTGAAATACTCTTTGAAACAGCAAAGCATTATAAACATGCTAAATATTATGATTGTTACCACCTGAGTCACAAACAATACTTCCTGCAACACCTAGGTTTTCTCTCCGAGAACTTCTTTGCTAAATAATGGCACTGCCCATTCCTTCTTGGTGCCAAAAAAGAGACTGAATCAGAGGACATGATTGGTTGTCTACAAGGCTTTGCGTGCGGTAACTTTCCAAATGAAAAGCCGGACTATCTGGAGGAGAAGGGGCCCAAGGCAAGAGCTGAGTGTTACAGAACCTAGCCACACCTTACAGGCCTTTAAAAAATTCAGAACCAAATCCCAAAGAAGGCAGACTTTTGAGCTGTTGAGGCTTCCCCCCTCCTCCCTTTCACAAATATGGGAATTTGTATTTATAGTTACGTTACACTCAAGTATAAACACTTAAGGTCCTGTACCTGGGGATGGGTGCCTGAAGTGGTCGATGGAGATCTAGTAGGAGATCCCTGCATCTTACCTCATTCCTGTGTGAACTGGATGAGAATTTCATATCCCCCCACCCCACTGCCTCTTTCAGTAACTTTCACCTTTAGCACCTCCTCCACTTCTGGATCCCAAGACTTGAAGGGAATTAAAAGTAACTCTCATCAGAGAAAGATCAGAATGACCAGTAGGAATGTGACTATGGGTGAGGCTGACCAAAAAACTCTGTGGGTCTATAAATTTTTGAAACTTCCGCATGACTGTTGAAACAACTACACCCAACCTTTTGAGAGACCTGTCATCTCTCTAAGTCCGAATGATATAAAGAGCTTTATTAGTATATTCCAAATCTTTGCTCCAGAATCTTCCACAGTACTGACTAGGAGAAGTGTATGAGGCAGGTGGGTGGAGAGCTTGATGGCCTGTCTGTATTCGCATGCTGGCAGGAGTGGCTCTAGAAAAGTTAGTAGGTGCTGGAGAGAAGTTCATAAATGCCGGCGTATGGCCAGATTGGAGGCCACAGGTCTGGCAAGTAAACCAAGGGGTGTGTAGTGTTGGTGAGTGAGTGTTACTGTAGCCACACTCTGAGACTAATTCTATTACAATACTTTATAAAACATTGCCTCTACTGGAACTTTTTCGGGAAGAATTTTTTTCATTTTCAAAATGTAAGTTGTAGGTGTTCTAAACCAAAAAAGAGTCTATGATTGAAAGGGCTTGCTGTTACCCCAGGGCCATACCACTCGACGTTTTCCTCTTTAGAATGGGATCTCTGATCCATGTCATGTAGTGGAGGCCGACTGCTTGGGTAGGAATGCTGGTCCTCCACCTGAATTAGCTAAGGAAGTTCAGCTTCCTGATCTGTAAAAGTAGAGATAATCATAAGATCCACTGCTCAGGGTTGTCGTGAGGATTCAACACAAAAACCCACCAAAGGTATTGGTTAACTCTTGGCCAGAATGAAAAAGACGAAGCATGTTCAAGGCTGGGGTGACCTTACTTCTAGGAGCATCAGCAAATCCTTACACACTGCATGCGGCCACTTCTTATTAGAATTCGAGTTTGGCAGAGTTGGATACTCAAGGAACAGACCATCTTTGGAGTTAACTCCCCATTACTGAAGAGGTTGAGGTCGAGCTGGGGCTTGAACCCAGGTTAGGCTCTGAACAACTTAGGCTCTGGACAAGAACACTCCCACTTCTAGTGGTGCTACACCCACCCAAATGCTCGGGGTGGTCCATAAACCAGACGCTGAGGACCGTCACCACCAACCACAGAGTGAAGTAGGGGGGCCCTAATGCCTTCCTTTGGGCTCACCCATGTTCTGTGTTTGTGTAGTTATTGATTCCTATCAAGGGAGAAAATCCAGGGCAATGTTCTCAAGCTTTTGACCATTAAATAGTAGGAAATATTTTGTTTTATCAGACTCTAATACTTGCCATGCTATCTTAGGGGAAAGTGATGTTATCACTGAGTTTCTGTAACTTTTGTCCCTGTTCTTTTGACAAACATTGATTCTGTTTGTTTTTTAACTGAAGATAATTTATCGTGGCTTCCTGAAAGGAGTGGGATTGGTTCTGTTAAACAGTGAAAATACTGTAGGATTTGATGAAAACAGTAATTTGGTGGAGAGTAGGAGGCACGGAGGGACAACAAGCCCCCTGGAGCTTTGTTTGAAGCAAACTCGTTGCTTAGGCAGTTCAGATCATTTAATCTTAGAAACAAGATGTGAGATTTTACTCAGAAGAAAAGCCTAGGCTGAGAAGAGCGTCTAAAGCTTCCTATCACGTAAATTACCCAACAGCTGATGAGTCAAGGGTAAGTGGCCTGGAACAGGATTGGGTGGAAATGCATTTATGGCAAAATCATTTTTGCCAAGTCCCAAACAGAAGATGAATAATTTGAGTTAGTTTACAGAAGCGAGTACAGGTCTGAACTTGTGTTTTCCAAGGGAAGATCCTTAAAGCCCGAGGTCAGTTTATCGTTGTTACCTGCCAGAGTTTTGCCTTTTATAAAATGCATTTAGACCTTGTGCTGGTCACCATCTCTTTGACATCTGTCCTTCAGAGCCACAATATTATGTGACAATGCTGATTCCTTTGGTTGTCTCCTTACAGCGCGCCCGATTGGACACCATCATTTCTAAATACCCTGCAGCGAATGCATACACTATCCCATCGGATTTTATTTCCAAGAGAGACTTTAGTAATTCATGTTCCAGCATGTTCCAGTTGCCAAGCTTTATGAAAGTTCTCAAATTTGAAACTCCTGCACCAAACTATTACAATGTAAGAACTCTGCCTTTGCTTGCTAAATATAGATCAAATGAATGGCTTACTGAAATAAAAGGAAGAGGGGATCTTGGGGACATCATATTTTAATGCAATTGTCAAGCCAGTTAGCATTTGTTGACTACCCAATGGGTGCCTAAGGCTGTACAAGTCTCTTTCAGGAAGTTTGCAGGCCCCGGAGATCAGGGCGGGCAATGTGGAGGCCAGTATGAAGTGGGGAGGCCACTGCCCTGAGAAACACATATTCTAATTACTCTCATCCTGTAACCTTTCTGGGACATAGTTTTCTCATCTGTAACAGTGTGTGTATTATTTACCACTTTGTCTGCAGCCACTAGTGATTTACTTTTTAGGTTCTTCTAGGGAAAATAAACTTTCATATCAGAAAATAGGTGTTTTAACAGTTGTGCTCTGCTGTGCCAATTATGATCGCTTTGTATTCACTGAGGCAGAATGGCATGGATGGTTAAGAGATGGATTCAGGAAGGTTTGGTTTAGCTCTCGTCTCTGCCACTTTCTAACTGCGTGGCCTTGGGCAAGTCCCTTAACCTTTCCAGGGCTTAGTTTATTGATCTGTAAAATGGGGATGTATGTTCACCTCATCGTGTCAATGCAAATATTAAATGAGATAATGTATGCTGCATGCCCAGGACAGCACCAGTCACACAAGGACCACACAATACATGGAGATTGGTAGGGCTGTCTTTGTTAGTACATGAAGGGTACTTACTTACCCTTAAATATGAGGCAAGTAAGTCACAGCCCCCACAGTACAATGGAATCAATTCTACTTGCCCTACAGGGTTACCACAAGGCAACGAACATGAAAGCACTCTGAAGTGCGTAAGACATGAATTGTACTTAAGATATTAATGTTACTATGCCATTTTCCAAGCTATTTTGGTTTTATACATTTATTATGCCATTTCCTTTTTTCCTTCATAATATTTATAATTAATAATTATCTTTCTGACTACAAAGATCCTGCCCACCTTCTATGATGGATTCAAGCAATTATAATGTGTCCCAAGTAATATAAGTGCCTGCTAGGCCAGCACTGTCCACTAGGAGTAAAATGGGAGCCACAGACATCATTAAAGATTTTCTTTCTTTCTTTTTTTTTTTTTGAGATGGAGACTCGCTCTGTCACCCAGGCTGGAGTGCAGTGGTGCGATCTCGGCTCATTGCAAGCTCCGCCTCCCTGCCTCATGCCATTCTCCTGCCTCAGCCTCCTGAGTAGCTGGGACTACAGGCACCCGCCACCACACTCGGCTAATTTTTTGTATTTTTAGCAGAGACAGGGTTTCACCGTGTTAACCAGGATGGTCTCGATCTCCTGACCTCGTGATCCGCCCATCTCGGCCTCCCAAAGTGCTGGGATTACAGGCATGAGCCACTGTGCCCGGCCTCATTTAAGATTTTCTAGTAGCCACATCTAAAAAGAAAAAGGGGCAGATGAAGTTAATTTGAGTAATATAGTTTACCCAACAGATCCAAAATATTATCATTTCAACACTAATCAATATAAAAGTTATGAATTTTATATTTGAGGAAGATTATTTTCCTTGTACTGAGTCTTTAAAATCCAGTATGTGTTTTATTCTTCCAGCACATCTTAATTTGGGCCAGCCACATTTCCAGGGCCAATAGCCACATGCAACCTGTGGCTACTATACTGGGCAGTACAACTCCAGGCAGTCTTCCCTCGGCATAATCAGAGCCTGAAAATAATGATGATGATGAGGAGGAGAAGGATGAAGCCCTTCTCATGTACTAAGTGTGGTCTATATATTATTATATATATTATTAATATATTATATATATATTAATCATATTTAATACTCACAAGTGAATCCATAACGTGGATTATCTTGTTCCCAGTATAAAGAAGTGAAAGCTGAGGCTCAGAGAGGTGAAGGGACTTGGCCAAAATTCCCCAGCTTGAAGGCATCATTTGCACATCAGTGGGCACTGGTGGATGACTGGGGTGGAAAGCTGGGGAAAGGTCAGAGTCACCTCGTTCCAGCCCTGACAGGCTTCCCTCCGTGGATCCTATTGCTCCTCCGTGCCAGGCTGGTGATACAGCTTAGATTCCAGTGGGAAATTCAGAAAAGAACAGGTAAACAAACAAAATAATTACAAACTGTGATCAATTTGAGGGTCAGCTGGAGCCTGAGGGAGAATATGTGGGAGATATGGAGGTTGGCAGTACCACATACTTTAGACTTGGTGGTCAGAGAAGGTGCCGAGGCTGAGACCCAAGGATTGAGGAAGAGCCAGGGTTGGAGAAAGGGCATGTGCCAAGGTCCTGGGACAGCAAGGAGCTCAGCCCACGAGGACCTACAGGAAGGTCGAGTGGCTAGTGTAGCATGAGCAAGAGGAGGGGGAGAAGGGGGCACCAGACAGGCAGCGGCCAGTTCACACAGGGCCCTGAAGATCCCAGGAGGAAGTTTACATTTTGTTCTCTGGGTCCTAGGAAGCCCATGAGGGGGTTGGAGGTGTGGGGTGGCGTGATCTGATTTTTTTTTTTTAGATGGGGTCTTGCTCTGTTGCCCAGGCTGGAGTGCAGTGGCACAATCTTGGCTCACTGCAACCTCCGCCTCCCCAGTTCAAGTAATTCTCCTGCCTTAGCCTCCCAAGTAGCTGGGATTACAGGCGCATGCCACCACGCCCGACTAATTATGGTTTTGTTTTTTTTTTTTTTTTTTTTTAGTAGAGATGGGGTTTCACCATGTTGGCCGGACTGGTCTTGAACTCCTGACCTCGTAATCCACCCACCTCGGCCTCCCAAAGTGCTGGGATTACAGGCATGAGCCACCGCATCCAGCCATTCTGATGTGTTTTTTAAAAAGTTCCTTCCAGCTGCTGTGTGGTGAATGGACTGCAGTGTGGGTTGGGGGTTCTGAAAAACCAGTGAGGAGACTATTATGCTGACAGGAGAGATGGCAAGGTGTGGTCCAAGAAACTGATCAGAAAGGGGCTTAACCATTGCCCGTTTGCCAATCCCAAGTGGCAACCAGGCTACTAGGGAGACAGATACAGGAACGGACTGTCTGTGTGGATGCCCCTCTCTGCAGCCTCCCAGTTGTAGCTGAGGGATGCCACCGTCAGTGTTTCATGCGCCATTCTCCCCAAATCGCTGTCTATTCCTTCACCCGGCTTCCTGTCTCCAATGCCCAGCACAGGTCCTGGGATGCAGTAAGCATCCATCAGTGTTTATGATATCAAAGGAATAACTTTCCAGTAATATACAGTTGTTAATCTAGAAAGGACCACTTCCCAAGTCAGAATTGTGTCCTTCTGCCAACAGATACATTTAGGTGCATATTTTTTGTTCATTATTGTCTTAATATGACCCTGAAAATAATACACGCTCATCATAAAATATATTCAAGCCCTGTAGAAACCCATGAATTAGAAAGTGGAAGTCCCTTATAATTCTATTTCCCAAAGCAAACCACTGCGTTAGAAACCAGGTGCAGACTGGGCACAGTGACTCATGCCTGTAATCCCAGCACTTTGGGAGGCCAAGGCGGACAGATCACCTGAGGTCAGGAGTTTGAGACCAGCCTGGCCAATATGGTGAAACTCTGCCTCTACTAAAAATACGAAAATTAGCCAGGCATGGTGGCACACACCTGTAACCCCAGCTACTCGGGAGGCTGAGGCAGGAGAATTGCTTGAACCCGAGAAGCGGAGGTTGCAGTGAGCCAGCATCGTACCATTGCACTCCAGCCTGGGCAGCAGAGTGAGACTCCATCTCAAAACAAAACAACAAAACAAAACAAAGAACTAACCAGGTACAGTTTCTTTCCTATTCTCTCCTACCTCTGTCCCTCCACCAGTGTTAGCATTATGCTGTACACAGCACACATGCATTTTCTTCTTAGATTTCTTTCCATGGCAATACAATAAATCTGCTTCAGTCTTTTTTAACCTGCTGAATATTTTCCTGGCCCCATGGAGAAATCTTCCAGTGACGCACACTCAGCATATACAAAAATGTTCCCTTTTTCAGTTGCTTTTCTGTCTGGGTGAAAAATAAAGCCAACATGCTGTTTTGTCTACAGGTGGCTTTTTTTCAGGCCAGGAGAACAATGGTTGAGTCAACTGGTGAGGAATAGAAATGCAGTAATCCTGTTAGCCACACTGTGCTTTGAGGTCTGTCAAAGCCTTTCTCTGCCTTTGCTGCCACCATCCCTCACTTGTATATTCGAGTCCTCTTCCTTGGTACTGTGTTATTACCTTCTCTCCGGCAACCTGGCTCCTCTCCCCCACTCCCCATGTCCAGTAATTAACCTGTCCCATCTGGTCTCTTTGTTTGCCCTCTCTGCATGCCGTCTAGCCATTAGGGCCCTGGGAAAAGCTAAATTCCTCCACCTTTGTAAACACAAAATCAAAATGCCATCTGCATTTCTCAAGAAACATTTTTTTTGACAAAGGAGTATCACAGCAAATCAAACCATCCTGGCCCCAGCAAATAGTTTCACTCATTCAGCAAATATCCCCAGCAATCACAGGTTTAATTTGTATTGCCTCTGTTCTCCAATGAATACAGGAGACTGCAAATTGGCATTTAAAATATTTATGATTCATGTGTAACAGAAGAATGATCTCAGGGTTTTTTCCTATTATTTTTAGAGTTCTGGACACATCGCACACTCTCAAATGTATTTCATGAGTCAGCCAGAATGCTTAATTTCTGATCAGTTCAGGAAAGTCGAGACAAGGGAGTGCTTGCAGATGTGATCACAATGTTAAATGATACGACTTTCTTGTGTGCCCCAAATGCTGCATTTATAGAAGGGCTATTTGAACAGTGAGCAGTGCACCTAGGAATGAGGATGGGGATGGGTAGGACTGTGTGTCCTAAAAACAGTAAAAATAGTAGAAAACCAAGTGCAGTGGCTCATGCCTGTAATCCCAACACTTTGGGAGGCCGAGGTGGGCAGATCATTTGAGTGTAGGAGTTCAAGACCAGCCTGGGCAACATGGTGAAATCCTGTCTCTACAAAAAAATACAAAAAAATACAAAAAAATTAGCCAGGTGTGGTGGTGTGTGCCTGTAGTCCCTGCTACTCTGGAGGCTGAGGTGGGACGATTGCTTGAGCCCGGGAGGCAGAGGTTGCAGTGAGCTGAGATGGCACCGCTGCCCTCCAGCCTGGGCAACACAGTGAGACTCTGTCTCCAAAAAAAAAAAAAAAAAAGTAGCAACAAAGTGAAGATAATTTTCAGGTGTAGCATTACACACTTCAAAAAAAAAACACTTTCCTAGAGGTGATCTCTGTTGGCCCACCCCTACTCCCTGACGGAACTCCACAGCAAGTGGAGCCGACTGTCCAATCCGTTTTACAGATGAGAAAACTTGGTTTCAGAGAGGTTACAGATGCAGGACCACATAGCCTGTCCTTAGCAGAAGTGAGCCTGGAAGCCAGCCTGCAGCTAGCTGTGTGCTCTGTTCCTTGTTGAGTGACCAGCATTTTCTGGGGATCACAGACTCATAGACCACTTGAGCTGGGATGACGAGGAAGCCACAGCCAGTGTGACCTTTACAGCTCACATCTGTACATTTGCTAAGAAGGACGGGTTTCAGTTTGATTTTTTTTTTACGTAGATTTGCCACTTGTCCAGGCACGATGACGAAGACAAAGAGAGGAAAGGCACTGAGTACATTGGGTGTATTTTCTCCCCCCAGGCCTCTGTCTCTTGCTGCAAGCAGAGAAACAACGTCTGTGCCCGAGCCGGGTTTATGTCAAAAACCCAAAGAGGATCTTTCATTTTTGCTGAAAAAGGACCTCCCCCAGGTAAGCAGCTGCTTTGCCCTGGCCTTGACCTAAGGGTTAAGTGTCCCAGATTTGATTTGCAGGGCACCTACTTCTTCATAGGGAGTCTTTGGAAGGATTTAGTCTTTGGGTGGGGAGGAGTAGCAGGCAGGTACTGAACAAAGAGGAGAGGTGAGAAGACAGCCAGCTCTCCCCACCAGGAGGACAGGCTGGCTCTGGAAATGGGCCTCCAAAGCAGCTTCCGGGCCTCCCCTTTTATGACCTGGCGTACCTGCTCTGGGCAGCCAAGTGGAGAAGTGACTTCTCACCTCAGAAGTGTGCACATTTGTATACCCCAGGTGCCATCAGAGGCCACTGGGGAGGGGTGGGAGATACAGGGTATGACCATACATCCTGTTCCTTCTACACTCAGCTGCCATGTTCCTTTTCTCCTATGCCAGAGGTGACTTCATCATCTAGTCGTGAAACGGAGGAAGCAGCTCTGTTTCCGGGGCACCCACTCAATGGTTTCCATGCAGTCTTGCAGGTCTGCCCTCGTAGGTTCGTCCACTTAGCCCTGCTTTTCAGATGAGGAAATGGAGGCTCAGAGAGTTGAAATGACTTGCCCAGTGTCACACAGCCGGTAAATGGCAGACACAAGCCCAGAGAGATCTCACTAAGGAGCCCACGTCCTCCATCATTCCATTGTCCCTTCTGGAACCTCCAAGATGCAGGATTAACAAGAGCTTTCCTCCAAGTGTTTCCCCTGCTGGCCTTGGGGAAAGGTGTTGCACCTCTCCTGTGCTCTCTGACCGCCAGTCCTGGAGCACTCATTATGTTAGATTATCCCAAATAGGTCCCACAGACCACGCCCCACCCCCAGGATCCTTGGGCCCAAACCAGGAGGAGCAGGGAAGGTTTGCTTCTGCAATCACGCCTCTTGCAGAGGGGTGTGGATAAAATTGTAGTGCATGTCAGATTTCAGCAAATCCAGATTAAAGTTGAAAAGATCAATCTGAAGCTGAATAACAAAACCAGCGCTAATTAGGAGGCTCAGCCCCAGTTCATGCTCCCCTGCCTTGCGTCATCCATGGGCCAAACCCCACCTTGTCTGTTTATACAGAAGAACAAAGCCAGCATCCCTGGGGTTGGCCAGAGGCCCTGCCAGTGAGCCCTGGGATGCGGGCACCTCCACAGTCCACCACCTGCTCCTGCTCCCTCCCGGGGGGGATCCTGAGAAGCCCCCAGCCCCTTATAACACAGAACAGGAGGGGAAGTGCGGGTACTAGCATCTGTTAAGCTCCCCATGGGTGCCGGGGCCTTACATTCATTATCTCATTGAATGCTCCAAAGCCCCGTGGAAAAGGCACTCACCACGTAATCATGTGCTCAGAAAGTGTGAGCTCTTCTTACTTTATCCCCACTTCACCGACAGAGGTGATAGAAAAGCAGGTGGTGGGCCCGGTGTCCCACAGCTGGATTTCTTTTAGTTTTTGTTTTTGTTTTTTGGAGATGGAGTCTTCTCTGTCACCCAGGCCGGAGTGCAGTGGCACGATCTCGGCTCACTGCAACCTCCGCCCCCTGGGTTCAAGTGATTCTCCTGCCTCAGCCTCCCGAGTAGCTGGGATTACAGGCATGCGCCACCACACCCAGCTAATTTTTGCATTTTTAGTAAAAATGGCATTTCACCATGTTGGCCAGGCTGGTCTCAAACTCCTGACCTCAAGTGATCCGTCTGCCTTGGCCTCCCAAAGTGCTGGGATTACAGGTGTGAGCCACCACACCCAGCCCCACGGCTGGATTTCAATCCAGGCTCATCTAGTTCAATACCTGGTACCTTCTAACCCCCCACCCCAGCTTCCTGGCGGCTGGCTCTCTCTGGTAGTGGCAGCATAAATGCCTTCTATTCCTTGCTTTTGCTTTTCATTGTTTTCTGTATTTTGTAATTCAAGTGTTGCTATAACCTTTTTAGTAGAAATATATATATGAAACAAAGAATATGAGAGTTATCCAATATTGTAAATGCTGCTGACATCTGCTTTTTTAAAAATTTAAGTATATACTGGGAACTTTTTTTTTTTTTTTTTTTTTTGAGAAGGAGTCCTGCTCGTGATCACCTAGGCTGGAGTGCAGTGGTGCATCTCAGCTCACTGCAACCTTCACCTCCTGGGTTCAAGTGATTTTCCTGCCTCAGCCTCCAGAGTAGCTGAGACTACAGGTGCGCGCCACCACACCTGGCTAATTTTTTTTTGTATTTTTAGTAGAGATGGGGTTTCACCATATTGGTCAGGCTGGTCTCAAACTCCTGACCTCAAGTGATCCGCCCACCTTGCCCTCCCAAAGTGCTGGGATTATAGGTGTGAGCCACCGTGCCCAGCTGATACTGGGAACCTGTTTTCATGTTAGTAAGAATCCTTTCGGAACATCATTTTAAATAAATATATAGTATATTATTATATGCTGGTACCATAAATTAAGGAAGCAGTGTTGTCTTATTGGAAACTGTGATTGTTCTGAATTGGTTGCTAATATGAATAGAGTAGTGGAGAGCATCCGTGCGCAGCGCTACTGACAACTTAGGGGTGAGATGGCGTCCTCTTCACCCCAGTTTTGGTCATTCTCTTCTTCCTTAAAGCTTCGTACACAAATTCATTTTATTCTGTCACAGTTTCTCAAGACAGGGCATTGTGGCCTGGTGAGGAAGTGTGGGCTTTGGAGACAAGCAGACCAGTCTCTACATAGTGGTGCTCCATACATACGTGTTAGCTGGGCATGATGGCTCACACCTGTAGTCCTAGCACTTTGGGAGGCTGAGGTGGGAGGATTGCTTGACCTAACGAGTTCAAGACCAGCCTGGGTAAAATAATGAGACCTCGTTTCTACCAAAAAAGAAATTTTTTTTTTTTAATTTTCAGGATGTGGTGGTACATACCTGTAGTCTCAGCTACTCGGGAGGCTGAGATGGGAGGATCACTGAGCCCAGCAGGTTGAGGCTGCAGTGAGCTGTGATCGTGCCACTGCATTCCAGCCTGGGCAACAGAGCAAGACTCTATCTCAAAACAAACAAAAAAGATAGTTGTTGATTGCATGATATTTACAAAGCAACCACTATATGCTAGGAACTTAAAATATTATTCAACTATCATGACAACTCTGTTGTCAGAAGAATTATTATTCTTACTTTGTAGGGAAGGAAAACTGGGCTTCAGCAAGGTGGAGAGATTTATCTAAGTCCCTGGTTAGATGAATGTCCTTTGGCAAATTATTTAATATCTCTGAGTCTCGGTTTCCTCACGTTTAGAATGAAAGCAGTAATACTCATCTTGCCAGGCTAGTGCGAGAACTAAATCAGCTAAGTGTGTGCTTCCCGTGCCGTCTGTTCTCTGCTTGGTGAGGACTGTTTTTGTTTATCTCGGGCAGCCCTTCCACTTGACCATCCTAGACTGATGTTGCCTTGCAGCCATCAAGTGTGTTCTTAGGGGTAAGGTACTGCTTTTTATTTACTTGAGAAGAGTTCCTTATTCTGTCATAAAATTTCTTTCTCCGTAGGGCATTATGATATCAACGAATCCCTTGTGAAGCAGTCACCAAACACATTAATGTCTTGTTTTAAATCAAAAACCAACCGTGGATTAAAACTGACATCAACAGGCCCGGGACCCGGTTATTACAACCCTGGCGATTGCACAAAAGTTCCAAAAAAGACTCTTTTCCCGTGAGTCCCAATCATTCTGATCTTTCTTTTGAAAGGTGGTTGTGGGGAAGGAGCCCAACAAAGAGAAAAGGAAGGGGTGTCACTGCTTGGCAGAACACAGTGCCAGGCCACTCTTCAGGGGCCCTTAGTCACACACAATGGTGCTCAATAAATGTCTGTTGAATGCCTGATATTTATTGAGCAACTACTGTGTGCCAGGAACTTAAAATTGTATTCAATTATTACTATAATCCTGTTGAAAGAATTGTTACTCTCACCCCATAGAGGAGGAAGCAAGGCTTTGGATTTGGCGGGAGATTTGCCTAAGTCCACACAGCCAAAGTGAGGAGCCACAGGGAATTGGCTCAGGACGAAGTCTGTCCTCATTCCCTGTGATGCTGGATTCCCCCGGTGCTGACATTGTTGTATTTTTGTAACTAAAATCCTCGCTGGAGTGGCAGGACATTCAGAAGCAGTCCGGCTCTCGCAGCTTTATACTGATGGAAGTTTAAGCCCCGACTTTGGAGTTGGTGATACCTGCTGGATTTGTACTTCAGCTCTGCTGTTTTTATGCTCTGTGACCTTGGGCAGAGTTCTAACCTCTCTGAGCCTCCATGCCCTCATCTGTAAAGTGGGAATAATTCCTGCCTCATAGGATTGCTTTCAGAATTAAAAATATATGTTTGGCTGGGCGCAGTGGCTCACGCCTGTAATCCCAGCACTTTGGGAGGCCGAGGTGGGTGAATCACTTGAGATCAGGTGTTCGAGACCAGCCTGGCCAACATGGCGAAACCCTGTCTCTACTAAAAATACAAAAATTAGCCAGGCATGATGGTGCATGCCTATAATCCCAGCTACTCAAGAGGCTGAGGCAGGAGAATCACTTGGACCTGTGAGGCTGAGGTTGTGGTGAGCCGAGATTGTGCCACTGCACTCCAGCCTTGGTGACCGAATGAGACCCTGTCTCAAAAAAAAAAAAGGTAAATAAAATATATGTTTGGCATTGGCATTGCAGCTGGTGACTCAATATTAACACAGATTTTTAAAAATAAATACAGGGATTTGTGTTACCCTGTTTAATATCCTGCACATTTTATATTACTCTCACCTAAGAGTCTCAAACACTCACAGGGCTTATTTATTTCTCGAATGGTTCTAGAACTTCTGGAACTAACAGCAGTTAGGGTTAGTCCTCCTGTTACTATCTCAGCTCTCACCCTGGTGCAGCCCCTCCAGACACAGCTGGCCAATGGGAGGGCTGGCCAGGTGGGACCAACCATATATCCACCTGGGCCCCTCCGGAGAGATCAGGAAGGTGGTGGGAGCCATAGCCACAGTGGGTCAGAAGTCCAGGCAACCCAGGGAGGCTGACAACATTGGGCATAGTCTGATCATCAGCCTAGGGCAAGGGGACCACAGTTAGAGAGAGGTGAGAGTTGTGAATCTGCCAAGTTGAACTTAGAATCTGGAGAGGGGATTGAGACCTCCGCTGCAATCCACCAGAGGAGTCCCTTCTGCCCTCCAGGGCTAGGGCTCTGCAGGCTGGCCTTGTACAGGCTGTAGGGCTAGGGGCTGGGGCAGGCCAGTCTCCAGGAACAGCTCTCTCTCTGGAAAGTCTCTCTCCAGAGACCTCCCGCCTCCAGGCTGGCATGCAGCGTCTCTACAAGCAACTGTTCCTTTACTCTGCCAGAGGAAGGTGATCAAGAGGACAGGTGTTGGGGTTGGCCGACCAGAGTATGAATCCCAGCTCTGTACCTTCCAGAGACTTCTCTCTGAGCCTGAGTTTCATGTTATTAAGTAGAGATAAGAATCTTGTAGGGATTCCGTGAAGATTCGATGAGAAGATGTTGGAAAATAGCTATTACCGGCTGGGCGTGGTGACTCACGCCTATAATCCCAGCACTTTGGGAGCCCAAGGCAGATGGATCACTTGAGGCTAGGAGTTCAAGACCAGCCTGGCCAACATAGCAAAACCCCGTCTCTACTAAAAATACAAAGCTGGGTGTGGTGGCGGGCGCCTGTAATCCCAGCTACTCAGGAGGCTGAGGCAGGAGAATTGCTTGAACCCAGGAGGTGGAGGTTGCAGTGAGCCAAGATCACACCACTGCACTCTAGCCTGGGTGACAGAGCAAGACTTGGTCTCAAAAAGAAAGAAAATAGCTATTACCCTTATAATGATAGCTGTGGTTATTGTATATCCTATAGACATATTAGGCTATATTATACAATATGGCTGTTATTTGGCATGACAGCTCAAGCCCCCAGCCCAAATTTGGAAGCTTCTTCAAAGAAAATGGTGAAATAACATAAGAGTGGACACTTGGTTTTTAACTGTTTTATCTGGAGAAGTATCTTCTGGCTTTTGCTCAAGTTTGAGCAGATGGTTTGAGACCATTCTTATTTTATGGTGGTTGCATTTGTCAGTCATCAGGCTCTATAGATTTCTAGTTCTGTACTGGAGGCTCAGGTGAACAGAACACCACACCTCCAGCCAGCCTCATCTGGGAACAGCCTCGAAGCCAAGTGGAGGAGCCTGCAGCAAAATGCTGGGTTAGGTGGCCTCAGGGGTGTGTGGCCATGCACATCCCGTGGGGCCGTCTTCCCACTGGGCAGTGCAGCGGGGCTGCGTGTCTGGGGCTTCTAGGGATCGCTGGCTGTCTGTCAATGCTTCATAAATAAAAGGTCTCTGGTTAATAAGTCTGAGAAGCACTGCATGGTAACCCTCTGCCCCTGAGAACATCGCAGTCTGCACAGGCATCTTAAAGGCTCTGAGAAGGGCAGGGAACAGCTGATCACGTCTCCTGGGGAGGCCATGGAGGCGGCGTGGGCAGTGGATTGATTAGCGCAAACTCCAAAGTCAGTACCGTGGAACCTCCACTTTCCCCTCTCACCAGTCAGGTGGGCCTGGGGGAAGGGAGGTCACTTAACTCCCAGTGAATTCAAAGTCGTCTTTGGTGAACGGGGATAAGAATACCTCATAATGTGGTTGCAAGGATAAAAGGAGATAACCCACAAAACTCACATGGTAACTTGTATTTTTATCAAAGCAGGTGAGCAGGTCTTCTGTGTCTTCCTAGGGTTTCTAGTGTGGCCCCTTAGGGCAGATGCTGTGCTGGGGGCTGGCCGTTTGTTAGCACTGGCATTTCTGAGCTCCTTAGCTAAAGGTCACACCATCGGGTGTTCCTTGGCCATGGCCACCTTGCTGAATCAAAAGCTAAGAGGAGTTCTCAGCTACCAGGGTGTCTTCAGAAGCAAAGTGAAGTGTCAGCCAAGGTTTCACTTCTGAGGTCTTCAATATCCGTCACAGTGGTGACTCAATGACTTAGGGTGAGTCAGGGTGAGAGTTTTGGAGATCAAAATAGTTCCTCCTAGGCACTGCCTTCCAACTCATGCTCCCCGGCAAGGAGGTGCAACACTCAGGGTCATCTTTCTAACCCTTGATCTGCTTCCTGGAGTTTTAAGCCACTGGATTTGCACAGACACGCTGTCTTGTCACAGCTCGAGCTGAAAAATCAAGCCCCGTTGGCCCCACTCCAATTTTGGTAATTAGATTGGGCCCACCTTAACTTCCCCTGGGATTTTCAATTCGATATGGGATGCTTCCTCCCAAGCGGCTGTGATCTGTCACCCACCACCCTGTTAAATAGATACTGCATTCCACCCCAGAGGCAATCGGCTGCCCTTTAATGATGAGAAAAATTGCCCCTTTATCCCTCCCAACCCTGGGAATCCCTGAGGCAGAGTGAATGTGTGCCTGGGAGTGGCTGGAGGGTCTCGGATGCCTTCCCCAAGTGGCCTGCTGAGTCCTCTAAGACATTCATTATTCTTAGGTGATTTGCAAACAGCTCGCATTGGAAGCTGCAAACACATTTAATCCAGCTGTGGCCAACTCAGAGCCTTTGATAGATGTTTTCTTTCCACGGGGCAGGGCCAGGTTGGCTTTTATAACTGAGTAATGAGGCTCATAAAAGCCCTGGTCACAGTGCACTGTGGGCTGCCCTGGGTTTGATCTGGCCTGACCTTTGTGATTTGCCAGCCCCACCTCGACATGGAGGGACCAGCCCTGGATGAGGATGAAACTGTCATGTGGGCCTCAGATGCCTGGGCGCCTTTACTTGCTGCCAGCCCTCTGCTTTTCTCTGCACTTCAGCAAATGTTCCTAGGATAGGGCTGGGGGCCTCAAAGCTGAGGAAGACACATTCCCTTCCCTTAAAGAGCTAGGCAAGTAAAAGCCATAGAAAATGCAACATTATAAGTGCAAAGGAATAGCCAGAATGTATTCAAGGGCCGTATACTCTGAGCTGAGAGCTCTCAGATGCGATCTGCTGTCATCCTTCCACTTCTCCTCCAGGTGGGCGTGTCACTCCGAGTTTACAGTGAAGTGCAGGCTGTTTACCGTGGTGGGGCTGGGATTTGAATCCAGGTCCCTCTGCCTCCAAAATCCATCTCCAAAACCCATGTTCCTCACTTGAGTCACAGGATGGGAACATCCAAGACAGTCAGGTGCGGGGTGGTGAGATGGGTGTCGGTGGAGGAGAGAAGTTTCCCTGAAGGAAGTGAGAACGTCAAGAATTGAATTCAAGTTTGCGGGGAAAGTTGGTGTTCCTCACAGAAGGAACAGCAGGGACAAAGGCATGGAGTTGCTGAACTGTGTTGTGTTGAGTGTTTCTGGAAGGTAAAACGGAAGCAGCAGTACGTGGGAGATTAGGCTGGATTGAGAGGCCATAAATAGATCTTGCCTTTAACTTTTCATCAGGGTTTGTAAGTGGGGAGGGTCAGAAGCCAGTGAACAACCCAGGAACTCGCCGGTGGATGGAGGGTTGAAGGCAGTCTAGGTGCTCAGCGTCTGTCTCCTTGTGTCCCAATTCCTGCCATAACAGCTACAGCTTTCCCCATTCCATGCTTTTGCGCCTGCTGTTCCCTCTGCTGGAAATGCCCCTCACCTGAAGACTTTCTGGATTTCTGGGTGGATTTCTGGATTCATCCTGTTGGAATTAATGTCCGTCTGTCTCTGTTTCTTTCTGCTCTCAATGCAGTTTTGTTTGTTTGTTTTGGGGTTTTTTTGGTTGGTTGTTGTTTGTTTTTGGTTTTTTTTAACCTCTATTCTAACAGATTTCATGTTTTTAAACAAATGTTACAAGTAAAGCACTAGTTAATCTTCCTAACAATCTGGGTGGAAGTATTATTTCCACCATTTTACAGATGAGGAAACTGAGGCTTAAGGAGGTTAAGAGCCTTTTCTAAGAACACATAGCTGGTGAATGGAGAAGAGGGGATTCAAACCCAGTTCTGTCTGAGTGCAAAGCCCGTACTGCCTGAAGTTGTCACCAGTCATGGCTGTTGCTGGCAGCGGATTGTCAAGCCCTTAAGGACACTCGGGTCCGTGTCTTAGTACAGAACTGCCTGGATTCCCAAGCATGTCTGGCCCAGAGTCACACACATGGCTGGTGCTCATGAAAGATCCATAGAGCTAGGCTGAAGGTTCTGAGCCTCTCCTGGGCATACTGAAGGAATGGAAGGCAAGGGACCTCTCTAACCCATCTTGCCAAGAACACTGGTGAGTCATTAACTCAGCGTGCTCCAGCCTCCTGCAGGCTGTCCTTGGCTAAGAAAGCAGACACCTCATGGTGTTCTCAAAGAACAGGGTGGGAATCTTGGGCATGGAGTGACCCAGACCAGTTATGGGGTGACCTCATACAATGGTTGGTTCATTCCAGCTTTAATTTCCAGGAATCAAACCTGTCTCTCTATGATGCCAGCCACAAACTCATCAAATGTCTGGAGGTGTTTTGAAGGGGGAACCGCAAGCCAGAACAAGGAGAAGCCAGCTTTTATTTATAAGGGGAGAGGTTGTTGATTACACCCTATAACCAGTTCTTCCATGCAGATTCACAGCAAACAGGGAGGCAGCATGTACCCGCTTTCCCTGTGGGTACCTTTGTTCTAAATATAAGCATCCACGCCAGCTGCTCCTCCACCACAAGATGTGAACCCAAGCACATTTATGATGACTTTCAGTGTCCTCCCTGACAAGGGGGGTGTCCCCTGCCTCAGCATGACTCTGAGGTGGAAGGGTCCTAAATCAGTCTTTTACGAGGCTCAATTGCCTGTCTGTCACCAAGCAGCACACAGTGACGCTGACACAGGGATCATCAGAAGAATAACAACTATCTTTATTGAGCACCTACTATGTGCTGGTGCTCTACTAGGTGCTTTACATACCTTTTCTCTAGTCATCGTAACTCTTTTATAAAGTTAGTGTCATTGCTCCGTGCCATGCTGTGTATACTGACACTAAGCTATAGAGAGATCAGGGGCCTTGTCTTACAGCCAGGAAGTGGCATGACTAGAATTCAGCCTCAGGTCTTTGTGACCCTTAAACTCAGTCCCCTCCGCCATCATGCTTTCCTCCATATTGCTAGGTGCCAAAGACTTGAGTTCCATGCCAGCATTCCTATGAACGTGCCTATAACTTTGGATCAGTTGGATCTGGACACCAACATTTTTAGAAAACTAAGGAGGTTGAAGAAGATATCACTTGGGTCCCCTCAAGCTCTCTGTGTTTGAGAAGTTGTTGGCTAAAGTGCAGTAGTGCCCCCGTGGCCAGGAATCCCAAGTCCCCTCCTTTGCTTGGATGGGCTGGCTCCCTTGGTCGTTGAGTGCTGGGGGAGGCTCCTTTGGCCATTCAGTGCAGAGTACCTCCTCTCCCCTTTTGGTGAGAAGCCTTTTAGAAGAAGCCCTGGGTGTGAGCCAGAAGGAGGCGGCCCTTCTATTGCATGGTTGGGAGAGTAGCATGATTCCTGTAACAAGCCCAGAAATCTCTGACAACCCAGTAGAACTTTGAATCAAGGCCTGATGAAAGGTCACAGCAGGAAGGGACCTCAGAGGTCATCTTGTCTAATTCCTTCCTTTTACAGATGGGGAAACTGAAGCCCAGAATGAATTAATGACCAAGCTGGGACTCAAGTACAGGTCCTATTTCTCTTTCATTTAATGTCTCAATATCAGAAATAAAAGATAGACTCCCTTTCTTTTTTTTTTTTTGAGACGGAGTCTCGCTCTGTCGCCAAGGCTGGAGTGCAGTGGCCAGATCTCGGCTCACTGCAAGCTCTGCCTCCCGGGTTCCCGCCATTCTCCTGCCTCAGCCTCCCGAGTAGCTGGGACTACAGGCGCCAGCCACCTCGCCCGGCTAGTTTTTTGTATTTTTTAGTAGAGACGGGGTTTCACTGTGTTAGCCAGGATGATCTTGATCTCCTGACCTCGTGATCCGCCCGTCTCGGCCTCCCAAAGTGCTGGGATTACAGGCTTGAGCCACCGCGCCCGGCCGATAGACTCCCTTTCTTGAAGGAGGGGAAGATAGACCTGAAAACAATGACAGTGTAAGTGTAAGGGTTATGCAGTCTCTTGATTTCCAGCCCAGTGCTTTTCCACTCATGCCTCCTGCCTCCCCAGGATGATATTTAGTAGGATTCTGGAACATCAATGTTACAGTGGCCTCTAAAGACCTGCTGGTCTTGGGATGGCAAATCTCTGGGCTGTGGGATGCTTCTTTCTCTTCCCTGATCATGGCAGACATCACAAGTGGCTCACCAAGGCCTCTTCGCATTGAGTCATGTGAGGCCTCAGTTTCTTTCACAGAACTCCAGTTAGGCACTACCAATCAATCAGAGTTGGCACATGAGATATACACTGCCTGCCATTTCTGATTAGCTCCACGTCTCCAACAGTGCACACCGAGCTCTCACTGTGTGCCAGGCCCTGTCCTAAGTGCTGTGTTTTAGGTGCATCATCTCATTTATCCTGACAACCCTGACCTCAAAGTAGTTACTATCATGATTGCCATGTGCAGATGAGGAAACAGATCCCGGGGTTCCCAGCTCACTACCAGTGGAGCTAGGACTCTGCCCAGGTGCCACGTCCAGTCCTCTTGCAGACAACCTGGTGCTGTGCAGGCCTTGGCTGCGTCTAGAAACTATGCCTTCCCCACTAGACTGCCTTAGTGACATCTTCCCGTTTTTATCTTTCCCAAAGGAAAAACCCCATCCTGAACTTCTCTGCTCAGCCTTCGCCTCTGCCCCCGAAGCCGCCTCTCCCAGGTCCTGGTCAGTATGAGATCGTGGACTACTTAGGCCCCCGCAAGCATTTCATCTCGAGCGCGTCATTCGTGTCTAATACCAGCCGGTGGACAGCGGCACCCGCTCAGCCAGGCCTGCCTGGCCCAGGTCAGAGGATTGTTTTAAATGATTATAAAAACCAAATCTTCTGGAATTGTCATTCTTGGGTCGTCACATGCCTCTGATTTATAGGTTGTTTCCCAAATAGGTGACAGGGATGAGAGTAGTTTGGAAGCGTTATCCGTTCACATTTTCACAGTACAAAAGTGTTTTGTTTTTTAAGGTGAAGGGGCTCTTAGAGATGGTCCAGGCCAGGGATTCGTACTGAGGACCATGAACATGTAAAAGGCTCAAAGATAGTCTTGAAGGGGTCTGTGACTCTGCAGTTGGCTGCAGACTTGGCACATACAGACATTATTTTCTGGGAAAGGAGGCCGTAGCTTTTGTCAGCGTGTCAGAAAAGTTCTTTTTCTTTGTCATTATTAATTTTTTTTACTTTTTTTTTTTTGAGATGGAGTCTCGCTCTGTCACCTACGCTGGAGTGCAGTAGTGCAATCTTGGCTCACTGTAACTTCTACCTCCCAAGTTCAAGCAATTATCGTGCCTCAGCCTCCCGAGTAGCTGGAATTACAGGCACATGCCACCACACCCAGCTACTTTTTGTTCTTTTAGCAGAGACAGGTTCTCTATGTTGGCCAGGCTGGTCTCGAACTCCTGACCTCAACTGATCAGCCCGCCTTGGCCTCCCAAAGTGCTGGGATTACAGGCGTGAGCCACTGTGCCCAGCCAGAAAAGTTCTTTTTCTTAAAAATATTTAAACTACTGGTCTAGTGTGGCCAGGTTATTTTACAGCTGAAGAAGCCCTGGAGAGCAGGTTGGCCACAGGTCCGTGGCGAATTCATGGCGGGCAGCGCCAGGCGTTTCCCCATTTGTGCCTTGTTTGTTAATGAAATTAACCAGGGATTGTCCAATGGAGCAGCACTTTTCAGCCATCTAGCGCCACACCCTTTTTACAGGCAAGCATAAGTAGGGATCCCCTGTTATATCTGGGATCTACCTGGGAGCTAATATCATGAGGGACTCACTCCAATGGGCAGTCTCTGTGCTTCCTGACCTATTTGTAGCTCTCTATAGAGCACTTTTGCTATTACCACACCCTGACCATGGCCAAAGCACTGGGGACTGACATGTGTGGCAGGTGGCACAGGAGGACGAAGGCAGAGCTACGATGGCCGCCAGCTTGGTTACACTCAGCCTTTCCATGAGTGTTGACGATGCTCCTGTGCTCGGGAGCCAAGATGACCTAGGCCCTGGGTTTGCCCCCGGAGGCTGCAGTCAGGTAGGGAGACTCCTTCTGCTCCATACTCACAGGTGAGACTAACATAAGGCAGACTGGGCAGGGAGAAAGTCACTCGCATAGCTTTGGCCTTGCAAATGTGGTGATAATCACACCAGCAAGGCTATAGAGGTTTGATCTGGGGCTCATCTGGTCAGTCAAGGAGAACTCAGCATTGCAAACATGCATATGCTCTATACAAGGGGTGAGCTCCAGAGAGGGCAGGGCATGGGTGGGGATCCTGGCTTGACCCTGCTCGGCCACATCCTCTAGAAGCATTGCCCGAATGACTTTTCCATGCCATTTGTGGTGCTAGGCACCTGGCACACAGAGACAGGCAGCTCCTGCTACTCTGATCACCCATGCCAAGGTGGGCTTCTGCGAGGGGTTTCCTGGGCACATGTATGTATCGGCATCTGCCTTCTCAGCTTCCAGTAAACTCAGATATACCTGGACTGCCATGGGCTCCCCTCAGCAGCTTCCCAAGTATAGGAACAGAGAGGTCGCACACAGGACCCTCATTAACCAAGTCAGTATCAACATGAGAGTTTCCGGTCGCCTGGGGCTGTGATTCCCAAGCCCTGTTCATCTCCTAGAGAACCACGTCTGCAATTGTCATGCCTTCTGCTTTTATGGAAATCCCTGAACTAAATAAAACAAGACCCCATGAAGCTAATACTTTGCTTCAAGAATATTGTTTTACTCAATTTCTTTTCGAATTTCATAGAAAATAGTTTTGTAAATTTTGTTCTGTTAAAGAAGTTGAAAAGAATTAAAGAAGGTAGGAAGCCAGAGTTTGACTCCTGCCTGGGCCCGTTAAGAGCCAAATAACCTCGGGCCAGTTCCTTCCACTCTGTCTCCCCTCGTGTAATATACAGGGGCTGGCACAGGGGTCCCCAGGCCTTTCCAGCTCTGAGGTAGAATGCCAGAGACTGCAGCAATGGGCCTTTTCTCTCTTAATGCCTCCTCCTCTCTCTCCCCTCGCAGCCACGTACAAGCCAGAGCTCCCGGGAAAGCAGTCCTTCCTCTACAACGAGGACAAGAAATGGATCCCGGTGCTGTAGGGATGTCACACAAGGTCGAGGAGAACCCCTGCCATCAGCCCGTCCCGCCCAGCTTCCCCAGGACATTCCTCAGGAGGATACTGACCATGTGTGTGGCAGCTTACAACTTGGGGGCCAGCTCTACCACTCTGGCCTGGCTCTACCACTCTGGCCTGGCGTGCTAGCCGAACTGCTGCCATTGCCTTTGTTTTGAGCTGGAGACATTGCTCCCTGGAGACTGCACCCCAGCCCCACGGACTCCAGTGGGTTCCTGAGCAGAAGGGAGGAGTGGACAGAGCCCCTGGCTGCTTCCCCACGCACCCATCCAGGCTGGCTTCCGGCATGACTTCCTGCCACAGACTGAAGGGACTCCTGAGGTGCAGACTTCAAGGAGGAGCAGTCCACCCTGAAGGTGGCCAAGCCTGGAAGCCCCACCCTTCCCTGTGTCATTCCTTCATTCATTTACACATTCATTCATTCCCTCACTCCTGCCTTTCTCATTTGTCCCTTTCTGACCTCACTCACTCACTCACTCACGGTATATCTACTGGGCGAAAGCTACCTGCAGGCAGGTGATGCTTTTTCCAGCAGTCCACAGGTTCCTTTCTAAAGTGACCACCTGTTTGGAAAGGCCTCTCTTTACTCCTTTTAGACCTTTTTCTTCTTTGGAGTGGGAGATCATCTTGGAATGGCAGTGGCCGGGCCCAGGGGCTGCGCTTTTCCCTGACTTCCTCTGCCGGCGGGACTGAATTTTCTCAAGGCTTACAGGCCCCTCCATGGAGTCCACATGGCCTGTCTAGGCCTGATAGCCTTTGTCTCTTTATGTGGAGGCAAAAAGAAATGTGCCCTGGTGGTTTTGGTGGAGGCTGCACAGGTGCACGGTGGGTGAGGAGCTGCCAGGTTCCTTCCCTCATCTCCCAGCAGACTTTGACTGATGCTGTAAGTCTCTCTGTGCATTCACCCTGCCAGATACTGAGAGGTTACAAAGGCTCCAAGGCCTGTACGTCTGTGGCCTCTCCAGAGAAGTGGTTCTCCGCCTTGACTGCACACTGTAACCACCTGGGGACTTTAAAAAGTACTGAGGCCTGGGGCCCACCCACAAATGCTGATTTAACTCCTCCAGGGTGGGGTCTGGGCAGTGGGGAGGCGGGGGGGTAAAAGCCACCCAGGTGGTTCCAGTGACAGGTGAAGGTTGAGCAGTGACACCTTCCAGCTTCCTGACTGGCTCTGGGAGGGGAGCTGGGAAGGACAGGAGGTGGGAACTTTATACACACGGAGCACCTACAGCGTGGCTGTGGTTCCACGCTCCTGTCATTTAACCTCCACGCATCACCTCATTCTGACATCACGGGGGCGTCACAGCCACAGTGAGGCCTGGCCTGGCAGAGCAACTCTGGGTGCCCCACTGGGTCCCTCCCACAGTGGCAGGCAAGCCTAATGGGAACCCGAGGCAAAAGGAAACATCAGTAATACGAATCCTGTCTTCAAAACTGTGATGTTGGCCGGGCGCGGTGGCTCAAGCCTGTAATCCCAGCACTTTGGGAGGCCGAGACGGGCGGATCACGAGGTCAGGAGATCGAGACCATCCTGGCTAACACAGTGAAACCCCGTCTCTACTAAAAATACAAAAACTTAGCCGGGTGAGGTGGCAGGCGCCTGTAGTCCCAGCTACTCGGGAGGCTGAGGCAGGAGAATGGCGTGAACCCGGGAGGCGGAGCTTGCAGTGAGCTGAGATCCGGCCACTGCACTCCAGCCCGGGCGACAGAGCGAGACTCCGTCTCAAAAAAAAAAAAAAAAAAAAAAAAAAAACTGTGATGTTTTGTTCACCATGCATTTTTTTTTTTTTGCCTTAATTTAAAAAATATTGCATTAAACTTATTTATCTTGATTATTGAGCTTTTGGGCACTCCTTAATTTTTGTGCCTTAGGCTAGAGACTCACCTGCCCGTAGCCTTGACTCTAGGTAGGGGCTTGGGAATTAGGACCACAGACTCTGTCAGCGCTGGAAGGTTCTTATAGGCATCATGGTTTTCACACTCTTTAAAAAAAAGTTTTATTCAGACAAACGTTTACAAGAAATCCTATTTAAATGGGGAGAAGCAGAGCTGTGGTGATGGAGTTGGGGGGGCGGATACACAGGGCCTGCTGCAGCCCCTTCCTCACTTTGTAGTGACCTTGGAGACCCACCAGTGAGTCCTGAGGCTCTGAAGATGATAATTACAAACAACGGAGATCATGTCCTGCATTTCATACCAGAGAAACTGAGGGCTACAGGTAGCAGTGGCTGGAAAGTCTGCTCTCCCAAAGGAAGAAAGACGCACTTCAACTTGGCAGCTTAAAAAAGCTAAATGAGGCAATGAAGGAATTGAACTAAGAGACAAAAACTGGCCGTTCACGGTGGCTCATGCCTGTAATCCCAGCACTTTGGGAGGCCAAGGGGGGGGGGGGGGGATTACAAGGTCAGGAGTTCGAGACCAGCCTGGCCAATATGGTGAAACACCGTCTCTACTAAAAATACAAAAATTAGCCAAACATGGTGGTGGGCACCTCTAGTCCCAGCTACTCGGGAAGCTGAGGCAGGAGAAATCGCTTGAACCTGGGAGGCGGAGGTTGCAGTGAGCGAAGATCACGCCACTGCACTCCAGCCTGGGTGATAGAGTGAGACTTCATCTCAAGGAAAAAAAAAAAAAGATAAATGAAAAGAAAGCAAGCCTGAATCTGTGATTTGTTCTCTAAGGAAAATAAAGGCCTTGACTTGTAGCATTTGTCAATTTCTGACTGTCACCATGGCTGATTTCAGTGTGCCAGCACGACCACACTGCTGCAGAGTTGGGACGAGACGCATACGATTGCTTCTGTGAGCTGTAGTTGCTGGCTCTGGGGAAAGTGGCTTGGCCTAGGGAATAGGGGCAGAGCTGGCACAAGACTCAGGTCATGTGGCTCCCAGCCTTGGGTGCTGCCTGCTGGCCCCAGCTGTGAGGTCCTCTTCAAGCTCATTCTGCACCCTTCCCAGGACTTTCTCTTCAGAGTCAATGATCCTGAGGTTGTAACATTCAAAGACAAACATCTGGGCATCAGGAATCTGCTGCCATCCAGAGGCGGCACCTCTGCTCCACTGGTGCCCTGCACGTCCCAGCATCCTTCAAGTCCAGGACAACCCGCTGTCAGCATAGAGCCAGAGCGAAGGGAGAAAGAGGAGCAAGACCCCGACCACTGTGGCCCTCTCTTCCCAACAGACTCTCCCAAAAAGAACGAGTGCAGCATGTGAAGTAATATGACGCAATACATAGGTAGATTTTTATTACTAAATACCATGTGAGTATACAAAATGCATCACTGAATAACAGCTAAAAAACAGCCCAAGAAATGTGAAATACACATTTTTTGAAATGATAAAAACATATCCATGAAAAATATAAAATGTTGCATATATGTACAATATATTTATATATATATATAACATAAATGAAAATCGTAAATAAGAAATGTATACAACAGTAAGTGGCAAGGCAGTAGTTTCACACGGCGGTCACTTTGTCCAGTCAATCGTTGGTGCTATTTACATCTTGCGTTGAGGAAGTCTGAGAAAGAGACTCCACTATAGTGTCTTTTAAAAGTCATTTGCACTGAAAATCAAGAGTTTTCAAGTTAACTGACCAAAGGGTGAGAAACCCTTTGTCTGAAGTTGAAGGAAGACGGAGAGTGGGGGTCGCACCAGCTGGTGTGATGCTGCGGGAGGGAGCGTGTGCCGCCACCATGTTAACGGGCAGCCTGCAGGAGCGCCACTGCAGACAAGGGTCTTGGGAGAAGGGAACAGTCTTCTGGGTAGGTGGTAACCACGGTGACATTGTTTTGGGCTACGGGGAGGCACTGGCAGGAAGTTCAGGGAGCAGATTCAAGCATGCCATGGGGGTTCAGGCCAGGGAATCCCCCAGGTCTCTCCCTGGCCCTGACGTCTATGGGTCTATGACTCAAGGGCCTCTTCCCTCAGGGAAGGCATTCAAGTAACAGCGCTGAGGCATGTGGAGAGGTTGTGTGTGGCGTGGGGCCACGTCCCTGCTGGCCCCTTGCAGGTCGCGAGGGTTTGGATGCTCGAGAGGCCTTACAGCTCCTTAAGGATGATCTGAATTTTGCCATCCAGCTCCCCCATGTCCAGCAGGAAGGCGACGTGGTTGCTGTAATGCTGAATGATGTTGTTGTCCATGTTGACTAAGATTCTGGAAGGGAAGAGGGGATGTGGTTGGAACACAGCAGGCGCCCTGTTTTCAGGCCTTCTGAGAGACCAGGATGAGTGACGGGTCATACCCAGTGGGTACCTGCCACATTTTAGGCACCTCACAAACTTTCCCTCTGATCCTCACAACCCCGCAAGGTCGGGGAGTCACAGTCTCCTTTACTGCACAATGCCCAGTGGCCGAGCCACAACTCAACCCAGGCCTGCTGGCCCCCACGATCACAGCTATTGTGCCAGATTGCCTCTGTCCTGGTGCACCCGAGGATGGACACTCAAGCAACTAGTATGTAGATCTGGGGGGGATGCAGTGCTCCCTTAGTCACCATATTGAGGACTCAGACATGAAGTGTGAGTTCAAGTCCAGGAGGGGTGGTGGTTTGGGTTCAACAAGAGGCCTGGATGTGTCACTCAGCCATGCCTGCCTGAGCCTGAGGCAGCTGCCACACAAGCCCCTCCCAGTTCCATTCCCAGGAAGCTGAAATCTCAGGAGGATTGTCCAATAGACTTGAGGGGCTAGGCCCACTCTCTCCCCATATTCTCCAGGGAAGGACCTGGGTCAACCTGAGAGAGACAGAACCTTCATGGCTGTGGGCCCCTGCAGGGAGTCAGAGCCATTGTTTATGCCAAAGAGCAGCCCTCTAGGAGCTGCTCCTGATGAAGGACCCACCAAGATGTGACTTGAGCTGATCACATCAATCTTCTCTTTGCCCCTTCCCTGCTGTCTTCTGAGCATGTAATGGAGTTGGCTATATCCACCCACACATTCACCATCCACCATCCATTCACATATAGCCCCTATCCATCATCCACCCACCCAACCACAGCCCCACCCACCATCTACCCACCCATACACACCTCCATCTACCATGCACCCACCCACTCACATCCCCATCTACCCTCTACTACGCACCCATCCACCCACTCATGCACCATCTACCCACACACTCACCCATCCACCATCCTCCATCCACCTGCCCACCTGGCCTTCATCTTCCCATTCACCCCTATATTCACTGAGGCCTTTCCATGTGCAGGGCCTTGCTCAAAAACAAGGACCATAGGGAGATGAATTAGACCTAGTTCCTGCCTTCCAGGAGTTTTGAATCTAGTAGGGACTGGGAGGATGAATCCTTATATTACCCCAGTTCATAGATGGGGAAGCTGAGGTTCAAAGAAACAGTTATTTGTCTAAGGTCATACATTTCCTAGATGGCAGGGCTGGGATTTGAACCTCTGTCTCTTTCTACTGTATCATTTTTAGAAGGAAACAAAGCCCTATAAGTACAAGTTCGGAAGCAGTGGATAGAAGGAGGGCAAAATCCAGGGCTATGGGAGAGTTCTTTGAAGTGGCGCAGGAGCGGCAGGCATGAGGACCCCCCGACCCGAAGGCATGGCCCACATCCAGTTTTCTCTCCCTGCCACTTTCAGGAAGGAGATCCAGGCTTGTGCTCTCAGTGGTTTGAGTGCTGACTGCCAGTGTGTAATCACAGGCTCCCCTTTCTTGGGTCCTGCCTGGAGTTCCTTCATTTCACAGAGGGCTCTTTGTCTGGGCACTGGAGGTCGGAAACAGACCAGGGGAGACCAGAACTGGGCAGAGGGGAGGGCGCTTTGTCAAAATCAGGGTGCTTTTGTTTGCCATTTATTGGGTGCTTCTAGGTGCCAGGCACTGTGAAGTACCTGATGTGCACCAGCTGGAAGGCTGGATCCCTCCCACTCCCCAGCAGGGCCTCCCAGCACGCTGCACTCACACCTGCTCACACCTGCCAAGCTCACACCTGCTCACACCTGCACAAGAGGGTTTCCAGATGGGCTCACAGACCCCTCCTCTCATAAGTCAGTGACAGCAGGCCCCTGAGAGGCAGAACCACTGTCACCAAATGTGGGCCTCTTATTATTTTCCACCTTCTAGCTGTCTTCAGTCCTGGGTCACATTAAACCCCTGGCCAGCTGCCAGCAAAAACAATGTATTTGTTCATCTTTCCAGCACTTTGTGGTGCCTGTAAAGCTGATTCTATCCACCTTCGTCCAGAGGACTTTCGGGAGGGTTTCATGAAAATAAACCAGGCCTTTGATCAGAATTTCCTGTTTCTCACATGAGGACTTGGAGGCAGGCAGAAGATGAGCCTGGACTCTCCTCTCCTAAGAGGTATTTTGGGGAACACTGTCATTCAGACATTTCAGACAGTCCTGGGGCTGAGGTTTTCATGGCCGTGGGGGTGTGTGGGGTGCCTCTGAAGGCTGCTGAGTGATGCCCTGGGCTATGGTGCTGGACAAATAAACTGAGCAGTCTGGCTGCATCCTTTATTTGCACATTGCTTAGCGGTTAGAGGAACAAGCAGGAGGCAGGATAACACAGTGGATGACTGTACAGGCTTTAGAAATTGGGGATGCTTCTGCCAGTTCCTAACTCATGATCTTGTAACTACTGCAGACCTCAGTTTCCCCATACATACAAACGGAGATAATCATACCCAGCTCAAAGGGTCCGTGGGTGCTCGGGAGGGATGCAGCCCAGTGCCTGGTGTGGAGGAAGTGCCCCATGAATGGGAGGTTTTAGAATTATGATTTCAATAGCTGGCTGGGGCTTAAGGGGAAGCCTCTGGCAACTCAGTCAGTGGGGCTGGGGAACATCCTTTATGCACACCCCCACCCCCCCCCCCCCCCACGCAATCACACAGCCTGGCCTGGAGTGGGATTGGTAAGGGAGGCCTGCCACAGGTGGGGCTGGAGCCAGGGGGCGTGGGCACCGGTGCTGAAGGGAGAGTGCGGCTGGGCTTGTCTGGGCAAAGCAGAGCCTGCCCTTCGCCATGAGGTGGATTTCACTCTACAGAGCATGTGAGACTCAGTTGGAAACCGAAACTTGGAAAAAAAGACACACAAAAAACTAGACATGTATGCGACTAAAAGCAAAAAAAAACCCTTCCCAGGGGCTGCAGGGACGGACACCTTGCCCCACGCTCAGCCTTCTGTGGAAGGCTAGGTAGGAACCAAGGAGGAGGAAGGAAGGCAGGGCTGGGCCTGTGAGGAAGGCGGCCAGGCCTCTAGGCCTGATGAGATGGGGACTCAGCTTGAGTATAAAACCTGCCTCACTTTGCAGAGTCTTCTAAAAAGAAAGATCCACATGCAATAGCCACAGGGCAAGCGGCTGAGCACCTCCAAGGGGCTACTAGCAAATGTCGCTGGAGTTAGACTGTCCACAGCAAGAGGATCAGATTGGAGCTATGCGCAGAGGGGCTGGGAGTGCATTTCCCAGGGCTCTGGTTCCGGGGCCTCTGGGCTGGCAATAGCAGTGACAATTCCTCACTGTCTGGGGGCCCTATGCCAGGCTGGTGAAGTCACCTACTCAGGAAGGGCTGCAGAGGCCAGGCTCACTGACTCTGACCAGGGGACAGATGTCTGGAGGACAGTTACCATGTGACCCTACCTCTCTTTCCCAAGGGATCTTCTGAGCAGACAACAAAGGTACTGTGGTCCTCAGGAGCCCACGGTAGGCAGCCAGGCGCTGCCTGCCCCTAGAGGGTACAGCTTTACTCTTGGCCTAGTCTGGCTAGCAAAGGTGGAGGAGGCCTGTGGAGCACCCCTGGCTGGATTCCCTCAAAATGACTCCCAATCACAATTCCTTTTCCAGACTCATCGCCAGCCACTCCCTTCCTGCCTACGGCTCTGTTAGTAGCAACTTTGTTGGGCCTGCCTGCCTCATGCCTTTGATCCACTTCTCCTGCCCCTGAACACTGCTTATTACCTCTGAGCCTCAGTTTCCTTATCTGTCAAATAAGGACTCTTAGTGTGGCTGTGAGGGTTAAGTGGGGTGTGTTCAGCCTAGTGTCTGACACATAGTGAGTGGTCAAGTGGATGGTGGTCACTATAATCATTATAATCAAATGGCTGGATTTCCCAGTGGCCTTGAACCTGGGTCTTCTGACACATGACCCTCCACTTCTCTCTCCACCCCACACAGCAGATCATATGTAAAGACCCTTCCACTTGTCTCCCACTCCCATCCTTCCCAATTGTGACCCATGGCTTGTCTCTGCAGATGGAGAGGTGACCAGTGGCCCTGGCCTGGCTGGGGGGCTGTCCACCCCAACTCCACAGCCCCTCAGCCCCTTCACAAAGGCCAAGTACAAACATTGCTCAGCACTGAGCAACCAGCTGGGGGAGGGTGAACTAGGCACTCACCCTCGCTTGCATTTCTTGTAGACTTTGTAAATGTTCTCTTCAGGGAACCCATACTTCTCAGAGATCTGGAAGGAAAAGATAGGTGATTCATTGCCTGCTGCCCACGCTAGATTTAGACAAGTCTTTTATGCCATCACTTTTTTTACTTCCTGATTACAAAAGTAAAATATATGCATATTGTGGACAAATATGAAGAAGAAAATTACAACCATCTATAATCCTGTTTCTCAGAGACAGACACTGAGTATGTGTCTTCCCATCTTTTCTTCATGTGTACGATTATGTGTATAAATGTTTCTAGGCTCCACCTGGTTTTATGTATCTTTTTACTTATCATCCTTCCTATATCACAACAAACAGTTGTCAAGCAGCATTTTTAGTGGCTGAAAAATATCCTGAAGAGCATCTATCACTGCCCTGAACTGGTCCATCAGACACTGAAACTGTCCTAGTGCTGCGGGTGCACCCACGTACCAGCTGGCCGGCCTCGTGCAAGCTACCTGTGGACACAGAAACAGTGCCCACCTCAGAGGGTTGCTGGAAGAATGAAGTGGATTGATCCACATTAAACACTTAGGACAGCTCCTGGCGCATACTGAGACCTGAATAAGCGGTCAGTGTCGTTTTTTTTAGAAGCAGAGCAATGAGGATGCTTCTTGCCCTGCTGTGACAGGGGAAAGCCCAGACATCTGCCCCGTCTAGGCCAGAATTATTAACCCCATTTGATGGGCGAGCATGCGGAGCTCAAACAGGATAAGCCACGCACCCAAGGCCTAGACCCCAGGTTAACTGACTCCATCACATCCGAAAATGTTGGAACTTAGTTCCCTGCATGAGGAGACTATGGGTCAGAGGCTTGTTGAGTGACCTGCCTGAGATGACAGAGCCAGCATCAGCCTGTCTCCCCAGAGCTTCTGAAGATTCCTCTGGGGCAGGCAGATCCAGTCTGGTCCCAGCTGAGCCACCTGAACATGCAGAACATTGGACAGGTCACTCTTACTTCTCTGAGCCTCGTTTCCTTACTTGTAAAATGGGCATAGTAATAGGATGTACACACAGGGTAGTTCTGCACATGAACTGAGACAAATACGTAAAGGGCTCAGCCCAGTGCCTGTGCCAGGGTAACAGCTCTGTAAGACATCGGTGTGGATTAGTACCAGCTGCCTAGAAGCTGCAGCAAACCTCAGGTCCTGGGTTTCAGGTAGAGGTCATCCTCTCTGGCATTTTAGAAAAAGGATCGGGTTCAACTTCTCAGTTATTCTCTGCCCTAACAGAGATTCCTCCTGGCAAGAAAAGTTCTTAGACTACTATTTCTTTTCATGATGATGTGACTGAAGGCTACCAGGAAGAAGATCTCAAGTCAGTCTAAGGAAGAACTCAGGAACTGTCTCACCCCAAATTGGACAAATTGGACAAAGACACCATGGCTGCCCCCCAGGTAGTGAACTCTCCATTCCTAGAAGTACACAGGTCAGAAGTGGGCACCAGCTTGGAAGTGCTGGAGAGAGGGAGCGCAGGCACTAGATGGGGAGCTGACCCTTTAAGGTATTGTCCAAAGCCTCTGAGTCCATATTTAGGTGACATTAATGGTCTTTGTGAGCCCAACTTCCTGGGGCTGATGCCAAGCAGGGCTGACGATGTGTAAAGAGCACGAGCAGTGTGAGGAGAGCCTGGGCTGGCATCCCGGCTCTGTCACCTGGAGCTGAGGAACCCTGGCAAGTCACCCGACCTCTCAGAGGCTGTATCCTCAGGAAATGAGGAGATACGAATAGTACCCACTTTTCAGGGTTGTTAAGGGCACATGATGAGCCAGCACAGGTGACATGTCTGACCAACTGCCTGGCACATAGTGGGCCTTCAATAAAGGTCAGCTAGTGTTACTATTTGATGCCATTTTCACTCTGCCAGCCTGAAATCTTGACACCATCTGGCTTTTCTGAGGGGTTCTACCTTCAGACACAGCTGGCCCTGGTGGAGGCTGTTTGCTTAGTTTTGGTGGAGCCACAAAGCTGGCTATGGGTTTTACTCAGGACTGGGCTGTTTTGCCCGCTCTCTGGTGGTTTAGGGGGCTGGGGAAGGTCTCCTTGCACAGACATTGCCTTTGGCCACCCCAGCCAGTGGCCCCCAGCCAGCCACAAGCGGGCGGAATGAGGCCCCCTGGGAAAGAAAGAGAGCGTCTCTGGGGCCTGGCCTTTTTGGGTTCCATTCCCATTAAAACAGAAACAGGTTTACAAAGCCAACAAAAAACCCTGGCCTGTCAGACAGCAGCCATCAGATTAAGGAGGATTTATGGTGTGTGCGATTCCCAGGGTGCAGTCAGGGTTCTGACTGGGAGATAACATCGCGGAGGCACACCCCCATCGGCAGGGCCCCTCAGGCCCCCTGAACAGGGTGGGACGGGTAGGCCACCGGCAAGCCAAGGTTCCCTCCTGTGGGAAATCAGAACTGCATGGTGAGGAGTGGGGACAGGAGCCTAGAGGGGGTCTGCCATGGTGGGCGGGGTCCACAGGCAGCTTACCGCATTCCTCAGCCCCTTCAGGTCTGGGGTCTTCAACATGAGGGCGTCAAACACCTCCTCAGTCTCCCTCCGCACATACAACAGAACTGAAAAGAAAGGGGCAGCTTGAGGAGTGCAAGGAAGAGAATGTGAACAGGATCATGTCAGGGGCTGCGGAATCTGAAAACGTTACTTGAAGACTGACTTCTGCTGAGGGTCTGTGCCCAGCTGGGACGCCCTTCAGCCAGCTCTGCAGATTCCCATGTATCTTCTTAAGCTGTGCTGATGTGAGGGTGTCTGAACCCCTGCTCTACTACCTGCCAGCCAGGTGACCTTGCAAACGTGATGTTAACATCACGGAGTCTCATTGTATTTGTTTATAAAATGGAGGCTCTGTCCGCTGTTTCATAGAGTCATTGTGGGAATTGATGGCGGTGTCTGGAAACACGAGCTGCCGCGCATAGCTCGATTCACGGCTGCTGGAAGCTTTTGAGCTTAGCTGCCAGTTGGTTGCTTTCTGACGGTCAGCTACAGCCCCCAGAGGTTTGGGCTTGTTCCCCACCCCGAGAAGTCACAGATTTAGAGGGTCAAAGCCAGAAAGCCAGACAACAAAACCCCACCCTTCTCCCACTCCCCATTAGAAAAAGTGGGGGAGGGGGACCCGCCCAGCATACTGAGCCTGTTGACTATGCCAGCTGCCCAGGGTGCCCACGTCCACACGAGTTCAGGAGACAGAAGCCACCAGTCCTGTGGTGGTCTCTCCAAGAGGCCTGAGGTGCCCTCCTTACCCCCACCCCCAAGTCTTGACCTAAACCTAGCTCCAAGGGGTAAGGCAGCTCCTCGTGCCCTCTCCAGGACGCCATGAGGGAGGGGGAAGCTGGGGGGGGCTCAGTGAGTAAATGTGGAGGGCGGGCGGTCACCTCTCTGAAGGTCGTCTTCCTTGGCCTGCTTGGAGGGCAGAGGCTCAAACTCCTCAGCGAAGGGCGAGCAGGTACGCTTCAGAGGCAGCCTGTGGGGATGGTAGTGGGGGAACTTGTGAGGAACTCGGGGGCCCCTAGAGGCTGAAAGACCCTGCTGGGCCTCCAGGGACCCTAGAAATGGGGAAGAAAACACAAGGGTGGACACAAAGCAGAGGGACAGTGGGGATAAAGCAGCAGGTCTGGAGTTGGACTGCCTGGGTTCAAATCCCAGCCCTGCCACGCACTAGCTGTGTGACCTGGGTGCATCTATAAAATGGGGTGATGAGAAAGCAATGATAGCAATACTTCATAGAGTGGTGTGAGGCCACAGGAGACCATGCACACTGCTCTTAGAACGCTGCGATGCACAGTAGGGCCTCAATAAATGTGGACTCATCGTCATCATCATCGTTCCTTTTTAAAAGAATTCAGGTCAGATGTGAGGCAGTGGGGATGGAAGGACTGTGGGCTTTGGAATAAGACAGACTTGGGTGCCAGTCCTGCTGCCGTGACTTAACAGCTGTGTGACTAGAAGGCACTTCACTTCTCTGAGCCTCAGTTTCCTCATCCATAAAGTAGGGCAATAACCCTGCTTGCCTAACTCTTAGGCTGTTGTGAGGTGACAGGTGACACAATTTGGGGTGAAAGCACCATCTGAAAAGTACATTTTGTTCATAGGGAAGAAACTGATCACAACAACAAATGATCTTCATAAAGCGCTTTCCCACTTACGAAGATTCCATATCCACGCCACCCTCCTCACCCTCTCAAGGCTGTTTTCCTCATCTGACAAATGTGTAGGCTGAGGCTCAGAGAGGGGAAGGGACTGCTCAGGGCACTAAGTTTGTGGCTGACAGAAGGAAGGACACGAAGGCCCTTCCTAGGCCCCAGCTAGGCCCCCCAGTGGGTGTGTGTTGGGGAAGGAGATGGAGGGTTTTCACCCCCTAAGCCTCCAGCACAGCTTCCCTTTTCTCTCTGAATCTGCACTGCCACAGACTCTTTTCCTTTCCCTTTTTTACAAGCGGGTGTCTCGCCAGAGATTCGCCAACTTTTCACATAAAACAAACCCATAAAAACCCAGGCAGTTTCAGTGTGAAAGGAGCATGGATCTAGCTTGGGAGCTGGGGTAGGAAGCCTGTGGCTTCCTCCTCTGGCCCCACGCCCTAGCTTACAAGGAACAGGGATAAAAGTAGGCTAGGGGCAATGGGCATGGTACAGAGGGCACAGGTGTGGAGGGGGCACAGGTGTGGAGGGGACACAGGTGTGGAGGGGACACAGGTGTGGAAGGGCACAGGTGTGGAGGGGACACCGGTGTGGAAGGACACAGGTGTGGAGGGGACACAGGTGTGGAGGGGGCACAGGTGTGGAAGGGCACAGGTGTGGAGGGGGCACAGGTGTGGAAGGGCACAGGTGTGGAGGGGGCACAGGTGTGGAGGGGGCACAGGTGTGGAAGGGCACAGGTGTGGAGGGGGCACAGGTGTGGAGGGGGCACAGGTGTGGAAGGGCACAGGTGTGGAGGGGACACAGGTGTGGAAGGGCAGAGGTGTGGAGGGGGCACAGGTGTGGAGGGGGCACAGGTGTGGAGGGGGCACAGGTGTGGAGGGGGCACAGGTGTGGAAGGGCACAGGTGTGGAAGGGCACAGGTGTGGAGGGGGCACAGGTGTGGAAGGGCACAGGTGTGGAGGGGACACAGGTGTGGAGGGGGCACCGGTGTGGAGGGGGCACAGGTGTGGAGGGGGCACAGGTGTGGAGGGGGCACAGGTGTGGAGGGGACACAGGTGTGGAGGGGACACAGGTGTGGAGGGAGGCGTGTGGTTGCTGCTCTCCATACCTGTTGGAGCTGCTGGGTCCTGCCGAGGGGGCTGCCTGCAATGAAGCGAAAAAGACATTTTCCATCACACACAGAAGATGAGAGGGGCCCCTGGCTGCTGGAGGCTCTCTGGGAGGAATATTTTTGGTGGGAGGTGGGGAGAATACTGTTACAATGCCTTTCTAGCCCATTCTGCTCAGACAAGTGCCCTTAGGTGACCTGAGATGTTGAGTGGAAAGGAATCACCCAGCCCAAGCTGGACGGGTCAGGGACTCAGTGAACACACAGGAGGTGCTAAAGCCGTGTTGTCAGAGCAGAGCCGCCCTGAGCCCCACCTGGGCCCCAGCATGCCCAGAAGGGCCGGGAATTGCAGATGGTCCTGTGGCCAGTATCTAGGCAGTTGGAGCTGCGGGCCAAGGGGGCGATGGGAAGAGGGGTTTTTTTTTTTTGTTTTTTGTTTTTTTTGCTGGAGGGAAGTCTCCCAGGTTGGAGCGCAGTCCCACCATCACAGCTCGCTGCAGCCTCGACCTCCTGGGCTGAAGCAATGCTGCCGCCTCAGCCTCCCAAGTAGCTGGGATTACAGGTGTGTGCCACTAAGCCTGGCCACAGGCCCTCTTCTTGGACCCTACAGTGTACCTGGCACTGTCGGTCTGGGGCAGGCATTACCCAGTCTTGTGAGGTAAGAAGCCGAGGCCTAGAGAGAGCAGAGAGCCTCTAGAGATGACACACACGGCAGGAGGAGGAGTCGGGGTTCAAACTCAGGCTCTCTGTTGGCTGTTGCCCTGGGCTTCCCCTCTCCCAGGCTCACAGGTGTGGAGACTGGCCTGCCCTCAGCCCCCACAGGTTGACTGTCAACCTAGCCACAGGGGCCTTCACCCTGAGTGGTCATCTCCTTACTTAGGGCCTCTAGTTGGTGAGAGAGTGAGGAGAGTCAAGAGAGAACAGGTTCACACAACCGCCTGTGCTGTGGGGCCACAGTGCTGCTCCCAAGGCGGCAGAGAGAGGAGGGACACAGGCAGTGCTCTGCGCCTGTGCCAAGCTCTGTCAGCACTGGCTGCTCTTCTCAGCGCCACTGTCTACCTCACTGTCCTAAGTCAATACACTAAACATGCCTTGTACACCGAGGTCCATTTGTATAAACATTCCTGAGGAAACAGTGCGGAGCTGTACCCCTAAAGGAAGGAAGTGCTCAGACTCTCCAGAGGAAGGGCACTGGGAGACAGGCTCTGGGGTCTTGACCCTGCCACTGAATTGCTGTGGGACCGTGCCTGGAAAAGGGGGTAGGTGCAGTCTCTCGGAGGACAGCTGTCACGGGGAACCCAGCCCACTCCTGGCTGCCAGGCACTCAGTCCCGGCTGCTTGAGAGGCGGAGCAGCTAGTGGGGAAAGGTGTGGATTCCGAACAGGTGCCTCAGTCCAGATCCTGGCTCTGCCACTCACTAGCTATGCAATCTCAGGAGGTTTCTTAACTTCTCTGTGCCTCCATTTCTACCCCACGGATCCAGGGAGACATTATTATTGACTTCACAGGGCTGTAGAGAAGGGTAAGGAAGGTGATGCCTGGGAAGTGCTCAGAGCCACACCTGGCACACGGTGAGCACCCCAAGTGCTGCCATGAGAATTCCATGTGGCTGCAGTCAAATTTGGGGTCAGATATCAGAAGCCTCCTCTTTGTGTGCCCTAACCATGAACATTTTAATGGTTACGATATCTGTTTCTTCATAACAGTCTTCTCTTCAGTTCAATAGGTCACTGAAGCTATAGGACCATAACTACATGTTTAAACCCCTGTGATTCAATAAAGGTCTTGAAACTGGCTGAGTGGCAGGCTGCTCCCCACCGGTCTGCACTAAGGCAGGCCCCACCCAGGAGCCAGGACCCTCTCTCGGCCCCTCCCCGAGACCCCAGCCCTGGCCTCACCCCTCCAGAACGCTGCAGGCTGGAGAAGTGCACGTTGGGGATGAACAGCACAGGTGGCGTCTCCAGGTCGGTCTCTGGCCGAAGGTACGTCGTCTCATTGCCCCTGAAGCCTGACAGCAGGCAGCCCTTGACGCCTGATGGGAGAAGGAAGCCCATGTGCCCCCAGGTCCTTCCACTCAGGTCCCTCCCACCTCTGGTCTCCTTTTCCCCTTCACGCCAGACCAACCCACCCAGGCCCTGGATCCCCACTGACCACTGTTACTGGAGTCAGGGCACTTGACCTTCCTCCGGAACTGCTTCCGCTCGTCATCGCGCATCTTCCTCTCAGCTCCCTGCAGGGGAGAAGGAGAGAGGGTCACCAAGGGCCTGGGAGGGGCTAGCTACTTTCACAGCTGCTGCCTTGCATCTTAAATATGGGCCAGGCTTCTGGTCCTTCTTTTTTCCAGAACAAGACCAGGAAATGGGAAGGTACCAGCACTTACCTGGCCCAGCCTGGCCAGTGGGGCCTGGCCCTGCTTGCCTGAGGTCAGTAGAGACCATGAGAGAGGCAGACAGACAGAAGACAGAAAAGAAGAAACTCAGAGAGACAGAGAGATGGAGGAGTGGGGGTGGAGGAGAAGACAGAGAAGAAGGAGGAGAAGGGATAGAAAAACAGAGACAGACAACCCAGAGAGGCTAGGAGGATGCACGGGTCAGGGCTTGGCCCTTCTACCTCCCCGGGACCCAGCAGAGGGTCTGCCCGGTCCAGTCACCTTGTCACAGAAGATCTTGATCTGGCAGACAGCACGGTGTACCAGGCGCTCAGTGCCTGAGCCACAGTCATAGGTATCAATCTGCAGGTTCAGGGGGACACCCTTCACCCCCTTTTGTGAGGAAAAGTCTGTGCTCAGACAGTTTACGCCAATAAACACCTGGAGACAGAGGAGGCCGCTGGGTAAGTGGCCTGCCCAGGTGGCCAGCCCCACCGTCCCACAGTGATCCTGTTTTTCTAGCGTTCTGTGTGCCTGCTGCTCACCCTTACGTCTCACTGGGCCCCTAGAAGGCAAACATCAGCACTCCTCTTTCACGGATGGGGAGCTGATGCTCGGCGGGGGGCAACTTTCCCGAGGTGACACGGGCAGTGTGTGGTGCAGCAGGGGTTTGAGCCCAGACTCACAGCCCAGGCCCTTCACCTCTGTTGGTACGTTTCTGCTAGACTGCCAAGGGCAGCCCAAGGGGTGGAGACTGGGGGGGATGTCAAGAGTCCTGTAGGAGCTTAAGATCCAGAGCCTCATTTTTCTGCAACTCAGGACAAGGAGGTGGAAAAGGGCTGTGTCCCCTGTCCCCAGCACAGGGACACCACTTTCCTGCTGGTCCAGAGACACAGCCCCTCTCCACCCCAGCCACCCACTCCAGCCACAGCAGGACCCTCTAGTGAGAGGTTCTGCCCACTGATTTGATCCCACCCCACACACAGCAAGGGAGCGTCCTAGTCACCCCATCTTACAGTCGGGGAACTAGAAGCTCTGCGCAGGGCCATAATTGCTGCTGTTCCCCCAGGGAGTCAGGCGTGAGGCATCACAAAGTGAGCCGGGCGGTGGGGCCGCCCACACCTGCCGCAGGAAGCTGGGCTCTGCCGCTCACTAGCTATGTGTGGCTTCAGACAAATCCTTTCACCTCACTGAGCCTCAGTTTCCTTGTCTGCAGAATGAGGATAATGAAACCTATCTTGTGAGGCTGTCGGGGGATGTATGCTTGATATGTTGTGACTATTGCCATGAGAGGGACAGCTGGAAGTCTCATCCCAAAGCCTATGCCCAATTGATGGTCGCCTGGGGTCGGTCTCAGCTGGGCAAACCCTGGCAAGATCACCTGGTGATTGTCCTTCTCCGGGGCTCCATGGGAACCCCGGCCCCTGCACCGCAGGCTGTTCCCTGGTCTTTGGAACATTTCCTTTGGAAATGACCCTGACCCAAACAGGATGTAGGGGGTGTGTCTGAGCAGACCCCCTTCTTTCCCTGGCTGTGCGGCCCAGGCCCCCAGGCACATGCCAGACATACCTCCCCCTCAGCCAGCTCTGCCCTCATGCAGCCCCCGCCCAGCTCGCACCTGAGAAAGACCCAAGCCTGGGGGCTTAAGAGGCTGTGAGAAAATCCCCACCGAAACCCATTTCTCCCTTCCCATGAAACTCCCCACCTCCCTGAACCCGAGGCCCCAGCTTCTCCTCCAGTCGGTGCCTGTCTGAATAATAATAATCCCTGCCTTTGTGCTCCCTTTGTGTTTTCTGAGCTCCTGCACCTCCATCTTCTCCAGGCAGCTTGGCCATCCCTGGAGGCAGGCAGAGAGGCAGGAGTTAGCTCCCCAGCCTCTCCAGGCCAGAAATGCCCCTGAGATGAGCTGGACCTGACCCTGGTGAGTGAGGTAAGCCTGGTCCAGGGAGAGAAGGGACAGGCCAAAGGTACTCAGCTCCCGACTCCCACACTAGTGCCTCTCCACCAGGCCGGCTCTCTAAACAGCAAACTAAGACACAGCGAGGCCCATGAGCACACGGCAAGCCCGCGGCTGGGCTCAAGCACTAAAGCTGGAAGGATCTTAACAGCTTAACTAGTGGCATGAAAACATCACCAGAGGCTCCATCTCTCAGGCCTCTCCGGTTTGTAGACATGCATGATCTTGTGGGGTCTGCACTCCAATCCTAGCAGGCAGGTTACTGTTCTCATTTTTATGAGCTCAGAGAAGTGAGATAACTGGGATTCAAGCCCTCATTCACCGGACTCCTTCGCATTTCTCCTGCATGTGACATTCTGCACTGGCCAAGAAGTCAGGAAACCTGGGTGCCCCCAGTGGCTTGCTGTGTGACCATGCAGAAGGCTCAGTTTTCCCATCTAGCAAATGGGTGGACTGGAGTAATATCAACAGCTGCCACTTTTGGGCCAGGTGTATGCTCTACCTGTTACTTATCTCACCTGCTCCTCACTACAACCTACCAGTTGGTGCTATGATGCCACTCCTATTTTATAGGCAAAACAACCGGGGCTCAGAGGGACTAAGGCACTGGCCCAAAGTCACACTTTGGACCAACAGGTGGAAAGGTGGGATGCAGACCCAGCCTGCCTGGCTCCAAAGCCTGAGCTTCCACACCACACTACGTCCTGCCTCCTCCATGGGTACACTCGTCAGAGCAAATGCCACTCTCCTAGGTGCAAGAAAGCCTCTCCCCCAGAATAGGGACTTCCGGGCAGCCCAGTCCCATCCCAGCCACTGCCCTCAGCACTGACCTTGGCCTCTTCATTCACGTTCCACACAAAGGACAGCGCATTGTAGGCCACCTCCTCGATGTGCTCCACAGTGTTGAAGTTTTCTTTGCAGTCAGCTGAAATCACAGGAGACCAGAAGCAGAATCAGGAAGGAAGGGATCTGGGGCCACTTGACTGGGCCTGACTCTTGGCAGGGGCATACATCCTCTCCCCCAAGAACCACACTTCAATCCAGGGAGGAAAAGGGATTCCTGTGCCCTGGATTACAGATGGGAAAACAGATCCAGCCTGAGAAGCAGATCTGCCCCAAGCCCCAGGCTTTGCCAAATAGACTCATCATATTGGGGGTGGAGGTTGTACTTTTCACCATGGCTGTGATTTGAGAGTTCTCCCAGATGAAGCGGCAGCAGCGGTATGGTAACAACAGTAATAGGGGTAGTAAGAGCAATAGCAAAAGTAGTAGGATTAGCAAGTACCATTCCTTCAGCACTTACAACACGCTAAGCCCTTAGTTCATCCTCACAACTATGCTTTGAATATTCAGTTTATATGAGGAAAACGAAGCTCAGAGAGGTTTGGTTACTTGGCTAAGGTCACTCAGCTAATAAAAGGCAGAGTAGAGGCTGGAGCTCCGATCTGTCTGGCTCCTGAACCCATGCTCCTTACTACTGTGCTGTCCAGCCTCTCGGACAAATCGTTAAACAGTCCCCTGTGTGTATCGTGTTCCCCAGTGCACACAGCTCCAAAGCAGAAATCAGCACTGTAAGCAGGCAAGGCAGCTGGCCTCAGCCCGTTTGAGAGGTGAACAAACTGAGGCTCAGGAAGGTGAGGTGACACAGGTCACACAGCCAGGAAGGGAGTAAGGGAGCCAGAAGCTGAAGACTTGAGGGTGGGCTGTGCCTCCCACTTGTTTCAGGGCTAGGGATGGGGACCAGGTGGCACCCACAGAGAGCCTTTCCTCTGCCCAGCTCCCAAAAGCTGAACATCCTGTGCTGTGCCTCAGGCCTTCTGAACCACCTGCTGCCTGCACCTTATCTTGTCCCTTTGTGTCTTCATCAGCCTCCTGATGGGGACAAACAGGCCAGCATCTCAGGGGCCTATTTATTTCACACTGCTAGGGTCCCCAGGGCCCTGTTTATCCCAAAGCAATACAGAAGAGAGGCCACGACTTCTCGTCAACAGATGCAAATCCTGGCAAACCCCACAGTGTTTGACCTGGAGACAGAGGTCAGAGCTGGGTAGGGAAACAGGGGTGAGCAAGAAAAAGGCCTGACTGGTGCGGGGTGGGGGGAGAGAGAAGAGCTGGAATGGAGGCTTGAGAAGGCTCTCACCCACGTCGATGACCCGCTGCTTGGCAGTGGGTTGCCGGGAATGCCAGTGCTTCCAGAAGCGCAGCTGCTCCACTGGGACCTTCTCATTGTCGAAGACAACCATCACCACACTCTACAAGCACAGTTGGTCACAGTCACTCCCGGCCTCTTCCTAGAGCCTGGGTCCAGTGGCCTGCCCTTTTGCCTCAGTTTCCCCAGCCCTGCGGCCATGGGCTATTATCAAACAGCCTTTCCCCAGGGTCCGTGGCTAGCCCAAGGAGGAGGTATATCTTGCCCCATTCCAGCCCTTCCGAAGCTGCTCCACGCCAACGCACCTTGACTTTGTTGGAGGACAAGGCAAGGCCTTTGCCACCTGCTGGGGTCCGCAGGGTGACGGGGTAGAACTGGCCTTTGTTGAGGTAGGCCATGGGTGACTCGCCTGACTTGATGTGGATGGCTTTGGGGGAGCCCAGGGTGTATTCAAAGTCACTGCAGGGAGGAGGGAGAGGACAGTGAGGCTGGGCTCCCAGGCAGGAAGTACCCTAGAGAACAGTGGGGCAGGAAGCCTGAGGCTGTGTTATAGACTTGCTGTCCGACCTTGGAAAATAACTTTACTTCCTTGGGCCCCAGTTTCTTCAATGTTGGGGTTCTATTTAATGGCTTTGTTGAGCCACAATACTGCTGAATAATGAGGGCCCAGTGAAAATTAGAGAGAACCTTGAGAGGTGACAAAACCAGGGGCAACTAAGGATAAAAGAACCTCAGTTTTCTGATAAGGTACAAGTTCTGAGCTCCCTGTCACAGCCCAGGGACAGGAAGTGGGAATTGTTCTCTCTCCCTCTATCTATCTGCCTTCATCTCCCACTTCTCATTAATTGATTGTGCCTGCTATGCCCTGGGGACAGTGTGGGGCTCTGTCTGCAGCCTCCTGCCCACTGCCCAGGTGTCTGAGGGTCCAGGGAGACCAAGTTACCTTTTGAGGCTGGGGTAGTCCTCTGGACATGGGGGTTCCGGGGAGGTTTTCAGGATATCCGGGAAGAGCATCGACTGCAGAGAAACACAGCCCCAAGAGAATAAATGATCACATTCACTCCGGCAAGCCTCAGCCCAGGGCTGTGCATTACAGCTATGCAGGTTGTACAGTGTACAACTTGGACAATAGTACATGGCAATCCTGTCTCAGCTCTAGGATGCTTTCCCCCATGGATTCCAAAGCTCTGATCTGTTCACTATCTTCTCTCCTTCTGTACATGCACACACATATCTATGCTATAGGGAAATGGGGATGGGCCCTCACCTCCTGTGGGTCATCTTTGAAGGTGCTGTCTGGCTGCCAGCGCTGTGTGGGCGGTACCCCATGAATGCTCTCAAACAAGGAGTTGAGGGAGCCATTATCATATATATCACTGGTGGGCAACAGGTAGCTGTCCACAGAGCCGGTCTCCAGCTTGCTGGGGCCTGCAGGGAGGGGAGTTGCCTTGCCAGGGGTGGGCAAGGCCCCTTCCAAGCTCATCAGGTTATTCTTCTTGAGCAAATCTGGGTACTCCGGGGTTCCAGACACGTTCTCTGTCAGGAATTTCATGAGGTGTGTGGGGCTTTCAAGCGGGGTGAGGTCCGTCTCATATTCCATGCCATGGTAGTACCTGGGGAGAAAGAAAAGGGGCTCAGTATACTTCTCTCTGGGGGTAGAGGGGGGTCCTTGGCTAGAGTGGAAGGCAACTGACACGCTGGCCTTCGATCCAGTGTAATGTTCAGGCCCATCCAACATGCACGAAATAAGTCACTGTAGCAGCCCAACTGGCTACGGGGATGAGCAGGGAGGTGTTGAGAATGGAACCAAGTACAGGCTCAGGGTTAAGGGAGCAACATCTGTTTTATCCATTACAGTACTTGTTAATTTAAACAAACAAACAAACAAAAAAACCAAAAAACAAACAAACAAACAAAAAAACCCCTGAAAGTTTAATCATTTATTTTTAGCCAAAGTCAAATGTCTCTGTGTCAAAATGTCCCTACTTCAAAACAGCTATATGGAGTCAACCCTAGCGGGGTGTGTACGAAGTGGGGAGGGTGGGGGAAATGTGCATCTGTGAGTATAGTTAACACATGTTTAGAAAAAGGTCTGGAAGGATGTACCCCAAACTGTTCAGCGGGAGAGGGGTACAGGATTATAGAAATTGTTTTTTTTTACTTTATACATTTCTGAAGAGTTTGAATCTTTTGCAAGAGACTAGTGTTGCTTTTGTAATCAGAAGAGCTAATGATATTTTTTTAAAATTAGTTTTGAGAAAGGTCCCCATGTACCCAAACCCACTGTTCCTGGCAGTGGAGGGGACTGGCCCTGAGCCAGCTGCAGGCCCAGGCTGGGTTATGAGAAGAGCTGCAATGCCTGTTTGAATTTTTCAAAAGGCTTCCCAGCAGAGGCACGACAGGGTCATTTGTGAGAAGTCACCTGATTGGCCAGGAAGGAGAAAGTGGAGAAAGAGAGGCAAGGTCTTTCCAGTGCCCATCTAGCCATAAGCATGGCCTGGGCTGCTCTCTGAAGGAAAGGACCGTCAATGCCCTGGGGCACTAATGCCAGGGGAAGAAGTATGGGAACCCAGATGTCCCTCCCCCAACACAGGTCTCCCTCTCCAAGAGGCTGTGGGACTGCAGGGGAGAGGGTTTTGAAGCTGAGAAAGAAAAGCTGCCTCCAGGGCTTTTCTATTACTAAGGCTTTGAAGTTTGTTTTCAGTAAACTCTAGCCCACATGGCCTACAGGCATCTGGGTGTGTGTGTGTGTGTGTGTGTGTGTGTTTTCAAGCTGAGTTTCATTAGGACTTTCAAGAGCCCTAGGCTCTGCCTTCACTGGCCACTTCCAAAATATTTAAAAAATATCTTTAATAAGTACATTGGTATAAAGACAAATATAATCCAAGTTGGATTATATTGATTTTTTTCTTTTAATTTTAAAAGAAATGAAAACACTATCATGGATCCCAAAATGTGTTGTGGGCCCTCAACACTGCGCCTCCTGTGCCTAATGGATAAGTCAAACTTGTGTGGAAGAGGCCCCAGGTGGAGGTGGGGAAGGGCAAAGAGGCAGAGGGTGTGGGCAAGCCTCACCTCTTTCCTTGGTCATTCCTGCCCCCAGTGCTGGAGGACAAGATCCGCTTCTCCTTGGGACCCTGAGAGGAGAGAAAGGAAGGATTTATGCATGGCTAAGCTTTTGCTGGTAGGAGCCTCAACCCCCTTTTGCAGCTTTGGCCAGGCAGGGGAGTAACTTTGATGATATGGTTCAGCTGTGTCCCCACCCAAATCTCATCTAGAATTGTAGTTCCCATAATCACATGGGAGTGGGAGGTAACTGAATGACAGGGGCGGTTACTCGCAGGCTGCTGTTCTCGTGATAGTGAGTTCTCATCGTATCTGATTATTTTATAAGGGGGCTTTCTCCCTTTTGCTCGGGACTTTTCCTTGCTGCCGCCATGTGAAGAAGGATGTGTTTGCATCCCCTTCCGCCATGATTGTAAGTTTCCTGACGCCTCCTGGCCATGCTGAACTGTGAGTCAATTAAACCGCCTTCCTTTAAAAATTACCCAGTCCTGGGTATGTCTTTATTAGCAGTGTGAGAACAGACTAATACACTTGGTCACTAGAAAACCCTCCAGTCCTTCCCACTGGCTGGAGCTCTAGCTATGATTAGTCTGAGCCCCAAGTCAGGGAGTGGGAAGAAGAACCTCAAGCTTAGTAGTTCAGGAGCATGAAATTTGGAGTGAGACAGGCCTGGCGTAAGTCCTAGAAATGCCACTTGAAAATGCAGTGTGACTCTGGATAAATGACTACGCCTCTCTGAGACTCAGTTTATTCATATGTCAAGTGAGTGGTTATAATACCTACTTAAAGGGGATTATAAATATTTGTTAATAAAAAATACTCACTTTTTTAATAGAGTACTTCTTATGGGCTAGGCCTCGTACTCAAGTGCCTTCTCATTTCTAAGTTAATCCTCACAATCACTGTATCATCACCATTCTATGGATGAGGAAGTGGGGGCTCAGAGAGACTCTATTGTCTTAGTACTTATGAGCATGGACTCTGAATCCAGATTTCTTGGGTTCAGTTCCTAGACCTACTACATGCTAGCTGTGTGACCTTACACAAGTCCCTTAACCTCTCCATTCCTCATATCCTCATCTGTACAGAGATCATAATATAATACCAACCTCAGGGGTCACTTTGAGCGCTCAGAACAGCATCTAGCACATGGAGAGCACTATATAAATGTGACCTTTCACGAGTATAATTATAATATTGTTATATCTTAGAACATTCTAATCCATTTGTCTCTAAGGCTGTTACAGCTAGAACCAGGACCCCAACCCAGCATAGCCTCCAAAGCCTGTACTCTTCATCACACCCCATGAGAAGTATGAAGGAAGGTGCCCGACACAGTGGTGGACATTCAGTAAGAAATGGTAACCAGTTGCCTTTAGCACTATATTGCCCAAAGCCACATTTGTGGCAGAACTAGGTCTCAAATTCCTGACTTAGTGCTCCTTCTATACCATCAGACCATGTCCTCACTGTCCAGGGGGCTGCTCTGAATCCAGAGTGCTCTGGAATGGGGAGGCCAGGGCAGGTGTATCTCACTGAGACACTGTACTTCGCGAAAACCAGTATTATCGGTGGCACCTTCAGAGCCTCTCTTCTACCATCCTGGCCCCGGAGTGGCTTCTTGCCAAGGTGACAAGGAGTCAGGTTGTAATTTATGGTCCATTCTCAACCTATACATCCCAGGCTGGAGTTTGAACCTAGATCTAGAATTCTGGCTCCTACCATGGCCCCAAGCTGAGGCAGCCATTCAAACTCCTCTCCCACTGACCTGGGCTGAACACTCACTGGATGCTACCAGTCTGCTGGGGAGGAAGGAGGGTAGGGTAACCAGACCATTCCAGAAGGAGAACCAAAGCCAGAGGATGGTTTTGGGCTTTCTCCTGTCTGGAATCCCCTTGGCCTCTGAGTTCATGCAAAGAATGTGCCTTTATTCTTGAGGTACAGTGGATAAAATACTTATTGGGCTAGTTAAGTTTGAGGTCTTATGTACAAGGTGGCTTTAAATCTTCAAGTTTCTCAATAATTGGCTAGCTGTGTGCCCCCATCCCCCAATCTAGGACAGTTTCTTGGAGCAGTTACCCAGCCCAGGGACAGCATGTCAGTTTGCTGTCTTGTGACAATTCAGAGAGATGGGTAGGGCCTACCTGGACTACTACATTGACAAAGATTCTGCAGCCACCTGTACCCTTCATGAGAATGCAGGCTGCAATCCATTAGCAATGTCTGGCACATGCACTGGAGTTGGGGGGGGTGTTGTATCACGTATTATACCCTTGTGATTCCTGACTGGCCCAACCCCTACTTATCAGATATAGGAGGGCCTAATTCCTATTCTTAGGAGCCAACAGCCTCCCAGAGACAAGGCCAAGACCCTGGAAGTAGTTAGAGAACAGTAAAAGACATAATGTCAGCTGGAGTAGGAAGGACAGTAAGACCCTTGGGAGAGGGAGATGAGGTGGCAGATGGCTTCTAAGAGAAGGTGGGCCTTGGGAAGGGCCCTGAAGGAAAGTTAAAGAGCAGGAGGTAGGCTCCAGGTGGCGGGGCTACACCACATGGGTGGGGATGACAGGGAAACGTAAGATCCGAGGGACAGGGGCAGAAAGAAGATGGTGGGGTACAAGAGTGTTGCTGTCATAGAACGTGCTTGGACCAGGCAAGGGGTGGGTCAGGCACTGTCTACTTGGTCAGCACGTGTCATGCACCGTGTGGCAGGCTGTCTGGTGGGCTGAAGACTCGGTAATGATCCTCTAGGAGCTCAGTCTCATGCAGAAGATGGAAGAAATAAATGTGTAAACAGCAAGCTTCTAAGCATTCTTGATAGCATCAAGGATGACGATGGTGGTTGCTGAGGGCACCCAGACAAGAAAGCCTCCCCTCCAGTAAATGAATGAAGTGACACTTAAGCTGAGACCCAAAGCTGAGAGGAGGGATTAGCCATGGGAAAGGGAGGGTGCCAGGCAGAGGGAACAGCACTGTGCAAAGGCCCAGAGATGAGGGGCTGGGGTGGTCATGGTGGGCTGCTGAGCCATGAGGCCTGAAAGCGAAGACACCCATTCAGTCAAAAGGGGGGCATGCCCAGAGGGGGCAGGCGTACCATGTAGTAATCGTAGAGGAAGCTCAAGGCTGCAACGCTGTCATCATCTCCATTGACTCTCATCATGGCCTTTGTGGCAGCTGTCAACGGGTTTTCTAGGTACGTCTTCCAGGCCTCATCCTCACTAGTGTAAGGGAATTTCTGCAAGTTGACTGGATCGTTCTTTAGCAGCCGCACAGACCTGAAACTGAATGCAAGTAAGGAGGGTCAAATTTAGGCTATCCCAGAGGAAGGTCCATGAATGGGCAGCTGCAGGCCAACGCTCAGGAATTCAGAGTTATTAGCTTTGAAAACATGAAACTGTCTCTTCTGCCACCATTAGGCAGTGTGGGGCAGCGGAAGGGACACAAACTCTGGTGCCGGATCAATTCCAAATGTTGCCGTGTAGAAGCTGATGACCTGGGCCTTAGTTCCCTCCTCCACAGCATGAGGGCCATCATCCTGATCTTCAAGACTACAGAGTGGATTCAATACACTACTTTCATAGTAGGTACTTATTCAAAGAGAATTCGTGTAAAGAATGGGAAATGCCAATGACAAGCTGCAATGTGATAGGAATAAAATTTCCAGATAACCCCTCATGAGTTCTACTGAAGAAGTTGTCCTCAAGACTGTGAAAGGCACAGAAGGCTGTAGATCATTTCAAGTCTGGGAGAAAGTGTGGTCTATGACAGAGACAGCCAGGGCAAGGAAGCCCTTAGGCAGAACCTGGTCTGGGAAATGCCATTTCAGACCAATTTTATTATAGAGTTTCGAGCAGCTGCTCAGAAGCCAGGAACTGGAGTTGAAGGCTACAGAGCACACAGAGGCAGGCAGGACCCAGGTACTGGTGCTGAGAAGCTTGGACAAATACAAGGCATTATATCGCTCGAGAGACAAGCCACAAGGGCTCAAAGGAAAGAGATCAGGAAAGGCTTTCTGGAGCAGGCAGACATTTTAGTTGGGGAAACTCAGCACAGGGGATTATTTCACTCAGCAATCGGGGGAAGGAGCAGGGACCTAACACAGAAAAATAATGAGAATGGTAAAAATAATAGTATTCTTTATTGAACACTGACCATGTGTTAGGCACTAGCTAAGCACATGTCATAAATTACCATGTTACTTGAAACAACCCTGCAAGGCAGATACTATTATTATTCCTATTATACAGTGGAGGAAACTAAAGCTCAGGTAAGTTGAGAGTTGTCCAAGGTCCCAGTAAGTGAGTGGCCCAGAGGGGATTCAAGCGCCTTCAGGGTGATGCAATGGTACAGAATAATGTTCTCAAACTTTAGCTGCATGAGAATGACTTGGAAGGCTTGTTAAAACACAGATCGCTTTCACAGCAGGGTGACTACAGCAAAGAACAATGTAGTGTATATTTCAGGATACCTAGAAGAGTAGATTTGTAATGTTATCATCCCAAAGAAATGAGAAATATTTAAAGTGATAAATATGGCAATTATCCTGATTTGGTCATTATACAATGTAAACGTGCATTGAAATCTTACACTGTACTCCATAAATATGTACAATTATTATGTGTCCTTTATTTAAAAATTAATTAAAAACACACAGATTACTGGGCCCCACCCTCGGGGTGTCTGATTCACTGGCTCCGGGTGGCTGAGAATGTGCATTTCTAGCAACTTCCCTGGTGCTGCTGATGCTGGTAGGCTGGGGACCACATTTTGAGGAATCACTGGTTACTGCACGTGCTCTTAACCACAAACAAAGGCATAGAAGCAGAAAAGTTCTGGTTGTGTTCCATTTAGAGCAAAGAGTGTATGAAGATGGGATGGTCCAGGCTATGAAGAGAGAGCCCCAGTGATGAAGTGGGCACTGACTGGTCTCCTGGTTTCCCAGTGCCTCCCTTTCTACATGGGCCAGGCAAAATCTCCCTTGTTAGGAACCCAAGAACAAGGCCGGCTGCCACTTACTATGATGCATATGAATGTTCTGCGTTCATTAGCCCTGCTTCTTACAAGGACAGTATAAGGTAAGGATCATTTGCGTCTGTTAAGGTAAAGGAACCTGTGTCTTGCAGAGAACAAGAAAATGTCCAAGATCATCCACCTGGTCCATGAGACAACCAGGATTTCAACTCAGCCTTATCGAGCACAAAGGCACACACTGCCACTTGGCCACACTGCTTTTCCGTTGATGCAGGGGCACAGTCTTTATCACAGCAGAAAAATGTGTTTGTGGTAAAATTGCGGCACAGCGGCAGACTAGTGGGTGGGCAGAGACCCCTATAATCAGGTGCATGAAGTACCCTCCTGCTGCCAGGCCACTCGGGCCCATATCCTCAGACTGCAGTGGGAACAGCCGGCCAGGCCATACCTCAGCACACAGGAGGCAGCAGCTCTCCCAGCGGCTTCATCCAGGGCAGCGTCTCCCATCCCACCGGCCCCGAGGTGTGAGGAGTTGGGCTCTGAGAGGAAGGGAGGTGGAGCTGTCACACAGGAAAGAGAAATGACAGAAACTTTCCTGTTCTAGGGGTGCGGGAGGCACACCCTGAGTTTCTGTTGCTATAAATCAAGGGGCCTCAAGGAGAGGTGCGAAGAGGCCCCTCCTCATTGCCTCCTGGGCCTGGAGTTTAGAGGAGTTTACTGAGCAAGTCCAGGGTGACCACCCTCACTCTCTGCCCAACCCTGAGCTAATGGAAACTCCCAACCAACGAGGCATGGGAAAAGCAGGGAAATGCCTGATCGATCCCACCCCCTGGGTCAGTGAGGACCACCAGTGCTTAGCAGTGTTCCTCATTTGTAAACAAATCTAATAAAAGCACCCTCCACTAACATAATGAGGATAATGCATCAGTACAACAAAAATGCTTACAACTGTGCCTGGCACAAAACAAGTGTGCAATTCATGCAAGCCATCACTGCGTTCCAGGTCAGCTTGGGGTGAGACATGGAGGGGCTGCAAAGTAGTAGAAGACATGGTTACTCTGCAAGTCAGTGGCAGGTCTGGCCCTGGAGCCCCAATCTGCTGACTCTAGGGGTTGATCATTATCAGCTTTGATGCTGAGTTATCTTACCCTTTAAAAAAGATAAATTTTAGAAGACAAGAATAAAGTAACACCGAAACAAAAGAACAATGTCTGCTATTCACCTGGGTGGGTCTCCTGGCCTATAAGGTCTCCAGTCTATCCTGTTGGGATCTCAAAGTCTGATTCCTTGATAAACAGCAGCTTCTGTACTTTAAACACTTACCACTGGCAAACACAGTGCCATCTGTTTTTGTGTGTCATCTCATCTACTCCACACAATAGCCCTGAGAGACAGGAATTATCATCTCCTTTTATAGAAGGGGAAACTGAGACTCAAATAGGTGACATCACCTGCTCAAGGTCACTCAGCCAATAAGTGACGGAGGCTCAGCTTGAACTTGGAGCTGTCAGACTACACAGTATAGCGCTCAACCCCTGTGCTAGTCTCTTCTCTAGATGCCTTTCCTATTCTGGAAATTTTCCTTCTCAAAACACATTGAACTAATTCTCTGCTGCAAGGCAGAAAGGAATTTCCCACCCACACAAGGCAGGAGGAAGGTGGCAAGATGATGACTGTAAGAGTTTCTGGTCAGGGGCTGGGAGTCCCAGTGTCCTGGTTCCCATACTTGCTCCTGCCACCAATAACCTCATGTTCTAGAACTAAGCATTTGGCTTCTAGAAAGTCTTAATGGATAAGGTTAGTATTGACTTGTGTGTTGAATCCTAAAATCCAAGAACTTTTGGCTCTCTGCTCTCTTAAAGATTACAAATGAGTATTGAGGAGCCAGGAGGTGAGAGAGAGGGGAAAAAAAAAAAAAAAGTTGTCCCAGGAGCTGATACTGGATCAATGTGAAAAGAGTTCTAAGAAGGAGTGAGTCCTACTCACGGGTGATAGGGCCAGAAGAAAGAAAGGAAACCAGGGGACTCCCAACCTATGAGGTCAGCTTCCCCAGGGCCTCCACAGATTCTCTGTTGGTGTCCCTGTCCAAGACTGAACTAAACTATCAGAAAGTGAAAAGGAAATGAGGGAGGAGGGAAGACCTGCCATGGACAGCCTGCCATCAGATCTCTACCAGATACAGCACACCAGAACCTGCACCACCATAGAAGGAGGCAGCACCAGGGTCACAGTGTATGGGTGTGTTAACTACATGTCCTTGGGTAAGGCACTTAGCCCTTCTATTTCCTCATCTGTTAAATGGGTCTACTGAGTGTCTTCTATGTGCCAGTCAGGGACTCTTCTGGGCACTGGGAATCAACTAAAATGAGACAGATAAGTCTCTGTTTCCATGGAACTTACAGTCTAATTGGGGAAGACAGACCATAAACAAGTAGGTAAATTAGTTATTTTTAGTTAGTAATAAGTGCTGTGAAGAAAATTAACATAGTAAGATAATGGAGAGTCATTAGGGGTGGCTAGTTTAGAGTAGGGTTTGTATCATGGGTTGTTAGGAGAATGAAGTACATTAAGGTAAGAAATGTGTTTAGGCCGGGCACGGTGGCTCAAGCCTGTAATCCCAGCACTTTGGGAGGCCGAGACGGGCGGATCACGAGGTCAGGAGATCGAGACCATCCTGGTTAACACGGTGAAACCCCGTCTCTACTAAAAAATACAAAAAACTAGCCGGCCGGGGTGGCGGACGCCTGTAGTCCCAGCTACTCGGGAGGCGGAGGCAGGAGAATGGCCTGAACCCGGGAGGCGGAGCTTGCAGTGAGCTGAGATCCGGCCACTGCACTCCAGCCTGGGTGACAGCGCGAGACTCCGTCTCAAAAAAAAAAAAAAAAAGAAATGTGTTTAGCCAAGAGCCTGCCAGAGAATAGTTGCTCAGTTAATAATAGCCATCATCACCATCATCATCCCAGAACCTCCAAATGGGAGTAAAGGGGAGACTCTGCCTGAGGTTCTTATCATCCCCCCACCAGCCTCCTGTCTGTGAATGGGGTTCTGTTCAAAAGAAACAAAAGAGATAGTGTAATAACACCTTGCCCAACTTCCATTATCTCACAGAGCCTCCCGACATATGTGATGTGTTATTATCCCTACTTTACAGACCAGGAAATATACAACAGAGATGTGAGGTGATCTGTTGCAGGGGACTGGATGACTGAAGCCAGGACTTCTAGGGTCTGGCCTGGGAACTCCATGGCTAGCACTTTTCCAAGAAGGAAAAAACCACTACTTTCCACGAAGGGATGTAGGAGAGATTTAAAAAGCAATAAACCTGGGTGGCATCCATCCATGTAACCATCCATCCCTCATTTTCAACAAATATTTATCAAGTAACTACTATGTGCCAGAACCTGTCCTGGGAGAAAAGATAAGGAGGTCATCCCTGCTGACATGGAGGTTGCATTTTAGTGGCAGCAAGACATACATGACCACAAAAACAAGCAGTTAACATTAGATAGGTGAGGAGAGCTATGAAGAAAAAGAAACAAGAGGACTTCTGACCTGCCTCAACCCAAGAGAGTGACGGATGTTGGTTGAGAAGAGGGGTGGAGGGGAAGAGGGAGAATGGAGATGAGTTGGGAGGACCTTGGACCTTCCAGATGAAAGGAAAGGCAAGATCAAAGGCATCAGCCTGGGACAGCTCCCAGAGCTTGTCCGCCTACTGTGTGCCAGGTGTGAGCCAGGTGCTTTGCATATGCCACCTTGTTTTAAGGAAAGCCAGCCCACTAAGGAGGAAATTCAAGATTTGATAATCCCTCACATTTGCATAGTGTTATATTTTTCAATGTGCTCACACATCTGTCATCACCTCTGATCCTGCAACGCCCTTGTCAGGGAGGGAGGGAAGGTATGACTGTCCTCGTTTGAGGAAAAACTGAGCCATGGAGAGGGCCACTGGCTTGCCTAAGGCCACCCAGCTGGTACCTCAAGGCATCAGGCGTAGAACTGAGGTCTCTGGCTCCCAGCATCCAGAACCTTCACAGAGCCGCCTCCTCAGAGTCTCCCGTCTGGCTTCTTCTCCATTTAGGAGAGAGTTGGCAACAAGATCAAGAGAGAGGAGCTCAGGGGTCTCCCTGATAGGCCTCACTTTCTGAGGACTCCCGTCCAGTCTGTGGGGAAGTGCAAATTGCCAGGGCCGCTGCTCTGGGAGGGGGGGATAGGACCTTTCCCCAGTTCACTGGCTCTCAGCACAGCAGGGGTGTGGTGCCAGCTGCTCCATGTCCAGTCAGCCTCAGCCTTCATGGCTCCAACATGCCTCATTCTGGGCACCAGGATGGTGAAAGTCTAGAGTGGTAAAGTGGGTTTTCATCCCAACAAGTCTCTTCTGACTCAAAATGCCCACTGCTTCCTGGCTGAGCTACTTAAAACCCCCAATAAGGCCAAGGAAATGCCGTCTCAGCCATTAGTTGAGAACTTTTGGTGTCATTTCCTTCTGTTAGAATCCTAGCAATTGAAGATGCAGAGAGACCTCAGAGATCTAGTTCCAGAGAGGGACCTGCCTAAGGACATGAAGCATACGGCAGGATGGGACTCCACAGTTAAGCTACGGAAAAGAAAGTACTCCGTTTTCCAGAAGGTGGGAAGAAAACCCAACACCAAAGGAGGTGGTCTCAAGTTCCACCAAAGAAAGGTGTGTGGCACAGGACAGATCCAGCGGGCTAGACCCCACTTCCCTTCAGCCAGAGGAGGAAGAGTCCCAGGGGCCGCCTGAGCTGGGTGTTGACACCCAGATACTCCCAGTCAATGACTTGCTAAATCCTCCCATGAGCCACCCAACCTCATTAACGGTGATCAATCACTCTCTAATCACCCACAGGGAGGCCCTGACACAACTGCTCACAGAGGAATCATTTTCAGTCAGCCACACACACGATGTTCCCTGGGCACGACAGGGGTGCCCCAGGGTTCTCGTGCCTGCCAGTGGCCCATCTGGTTTTCTGGGTGTACAGATTGTGAAATGTGCCTTGTCACATGGGCTGGGGGCTCATTTAGGGGCCTCAGTGGGGAAATGGCAGAGTGTAGGGCATGGCTCTATAATGACTCCAGTTTGAATGAGGCAGTATGAACTCATCGTTATGGGAGTGGGCCCAGAGTTTCGCAGACCTGGGTTCCAGGTCCAGCTCTGCTACTTACTGTGTGACTTCAAGCAAGCAACCTGACATCTCTGTGCCTGTTTTCTTACCTGTAAAATGTGAGGCGATGAGAATGCGAACCTCACAGAATTATTATGAGAGCTACCGTTCATTGAGGGATTACCAAGTACCAGGTGCTGGCTGACAACAACTTCTAATCATTGTCTTATTTTTTTACAACTTTGTGAAGTATTACTGTTGGAAGATGCAATGAGATAATGCAGGTAAAGCAATCAGCATAGTGCCAGCACCTAATAATGTGAACTATTTTTATTATTATTACTAATACGTTGTAGGGCAGTCCCCAGCAAATTGCACAACTCACAGCCTTTCTCCGGCCTATGAATTGGGATACCTCTTCCTAGCTGGCAGAATCAGACCTGATGCTTGCAGATTTCCATTTAAGAGGAACACGCACTACCAGCTTCATCGTCAGGAGCCAGGCGGGCAAGCTGACGGTAGTCAGGCTCCAGCGGACACTTTTAGTTGCATGTAAATTATCTAGGTGCCCTTTCCTAATTATAGCAGAAACTCTCTTTCTTCGCTTTTAAAAATTCTTCTCTGTATGGGAATTTTTCCTTCGTGCTATATTCTCCTCTTGGTGTCTTATCTAATTTTCCTTACCGCGCCCCCCGCCCCCATCTATTGTTCAATTGAGGTGTGAAAGAAGTTGAAATCCACCTCTAAACCCCGGGGTGCCACATCCCTTCACTTATTCACTCACAAACATTTACTGAGGATTACTCTGTAAATGGCCACGTACTGGGTGCTGAGGACAAAAAGGTGAAGGCCACTGCCATTCATGTGGCTACACTGTTCTGTCCCCTTTCAGTCCCTGCCCTGAAAGTTCCCAATTCTTGCTGACCTTCTGGAAGCCTAGCAAAATAGCACCAAATAACGGTGAGATAATTTCCCTTCAAGACTTTCACTAGGTCAGTTGTTCCAACCTTTTTAGGAGGCAAAAGGAATAGAGAGAGGGAGGCAGCCAGCCAGGATTATTTGCTGCATTTTAGATGGGAACGGTGAGTTCCAGAGAGAGGAGGGAAGGCAAGACAGGGAAAGGAACTCAATCATTTAAGAGTCAGGCCTTGTGCCTTTTTATTCTCATACATGCCTTGTGAGGTGGCTTTTTTTTTTTTTTTTTTTTGAGACGGAGTCTCGCTCTGTAGCCCAGGCTGGAGTGCAGTGGCCGGATCTCAGCTCACTGCAAGCTCCGCCTCCCGGGTTCACGCCATTCTCCTGCCTCAGCCTCCCGAGTAGCTGGGACTACAGGCGCCCGCCACCTCGCCCGGCTAGTTTTTTGTATTTCTTAGTAGAGACGGGGTTTCACCGTGTCAGCCAGGATGGTCTCGATCTCCTGACCTCGTGATCCACCCGTCTCGGCCTCCCAAAGTGCTGGGATTACAGGCTTGAGCCACCGCGCCCGGCCGAGGTGGCTATTTTTATCATCGTTTTATATGCACAAAAACTGACAGGTTAAGGGGCTCATCCAAGCCACCCAATCTATAGGTGGCAGACCTGGGCTTTAAACACAGGTGTGATCTTAGAACTAAGCTCTCAGCCTGCTGACTCAGCAACCACACTGCAGGTCAGTAGTGGATTTGGGAACCTCCTGCTTCCCAGTCCTCTGCCTGGTCTCCCAGGCCAACAGTTTTACAACTTGGACACGCATCAGAATCACCTGGAGGGCCTGTGAAAACACATAACGCTGAGCTGTACCCCTAGTTTCTGATTCAGTAGGTCTAGGGTGGGGCTGAGAATTTGTATTTTTAACTAGTTCCCAGGTGGTGGTGATGATGATGATGATGATGGCCCACGGGCCACAGTTTGAGAACACTGTTCTAGGTGTTCTCTTTCAAAATAATGACTCCCTCTTCCCCCTAACAATTCCAAAGGTAACATAGGTTTGTAAAATACAACAAATACATAAAATGTGGAACCTACAGAAAAATAGGAAGAATGGAATTCATCCACATTCTTCTGCTCAGAAATAACCACTCTTAACAGTTTGGCGTATTTCTCTGCCTTCTTTTCAGAGTCTAAGCACAGAGGAAGCAGGGTGGTTTATGGCTGCTCGGCTAAGACGCGGTTATAATCCCAGTGCTTCCGTGAAACCTTGGGCAAGCCTGAACCAAGTCTGGGTCCCCTCTTCGGCAAAACTGCATTTACACTCCCATCCCTCATTAGTTCGTTGGGAGGGTTAAAGAAGAGCGTGTATTTATCAAGGACTCGACACAATGTCAGATGCGGAGTCAGCGCTCCATAAATGTTGGCTGTCATTTTTGTTCTAACATAAGAGAAAGCTGGATGATCCCATTTGGGTTTCAGCCCTGTTGCCCCTCTTCACTCCTCCGGTGGTTCAGTGGGAGCTCTGCCGACCGCCTGGCTGCGGCCACTCACTGCTGGGACTGCGCGGCCTGCCCCTGGCCTGGGTCCGGGCGCCTGTCCGCTCCCAGCAGCTGGTGGAGCCGCAGGACCCCCGCGCAGCCCGGGCCACCGCCGTTAGGGTTGGCTTAAGCCTCTCGGCCCAGTCCGCCAGTTTTATAGCCCGAACTCAAAGAGGGCTTTTAACTTTTCATTCAGCAGCAGCGTAGCTCCGACTTTTAATAACACACCTCGTGCACGACAAAAATTTGCTCCTGGCAATCATGGTTTCGACCACAAAACCACAGCGGGGAGGCGTTCCTGGTTAACTCTTTCAGCGCTCCAGGCAGTCTGGAGCCGGCGCTCCTGGAGATCAGATAGACCGGCGGCGGCGGCCGCGGTCAGGACTGCGACGCTTCTCGGCCCCATCCCCCATCCGAGTCGCGCCTCTGCGAGGCTGGGGGGAGACTCCAGGCGGCGGCGGTGGGGCCCAGAGAGCACGGAGCGAGGCTGCGGGGGACGTTCCGGCCTCGGTGCCTTAGACCTACTGTGTGCCAAGCCCCTTTGCGGCGAAACTCTACTGGGCTGTCAACGGGGCCTGCCTGGAGGGCCGGGGGATGGCAGGCGCTCCAGCGAGGTCGCCAGCGGCTCCAATTCCCCGGGGCCCCGACGCACCTTCAGGAAAACCCGACGGCAGCCACCTCGCGGGCTCTAGCTGTTTTCCCGCGATACCCGGGCGGTCGGCAGCGACTTCCGGCGCCCTCGGCCGCAGCCCAGGATCCTTTGCGCCCTGCCGTAGCCCGGGGCTGCCCAGGGCTGCGGGCTCCAGGCACCCAGAGCGCTGCGACCACATGAAAGGCCCGGCGCTCAGCACCCGCCAACCACCGCCAGCTGGTTTCTAACTACACCGCCGGGGCCTCCATGCTTCTCAGGGGCCAGCCTTCGAAGTGCCGCCTTCCACCCGGGGCCTGCCCACCGGGTGGGCGCGGATGGAGCTCCCGGTCCACACTGGGGAGCTCACAGTTGTTCCTGCCAGGTAGGTGTTACAGACAAATGAGCAGACTGAGAGTCAGGGAGGACAAACAAATTCACCAGGATCCTGCTGTTGGTAAGTGGCAGAATTTAGAGTGACAGGCAAGCCTCACTTTTTCCACTATATCAAGGCCTGGCCAGAGTTGGCCATTCCGTGAGGGCCCAAGCTGTAAGCTATGGCCAGTCCTCTTGGCACTTTTTAGGAGAATGCCGAGGCCGCAGCAGCAACAGCAGCTCAGAACTTGCAAGCCAAGCACCGGGTGTCCTCCCCTTATCAGTAGGGGCAGCCGAGCCCCCAGGCTCTGCCATTGTAATCTCAGATGGTGGCTTGGAGTCCGCCTGCAATTACTCAGCAGGCAACTGGCTTTCCCTCACCCCACCCCAAACTGCTGAGAAGCCTCAACTGTCAGCGGATCTGACTTCAAATCCAAACCATTAGGGAGGAGAAAAGCAGGAAACCTTTCTGTTCAAGTAACCCAGCTTCAGAACACATACCCCCTAACGTACAACAATGAATAGATTCTGTAGCCTCCGCAGTTTTAGCCAGCAAATTTAAGTGGGATGGAGACACATCTCAAAGATTTTTTTGTGTGTTCAAAGTATGGAAAAATAAGAGGTTCGGGAATGCTCATTGATTGGTTATTTCTACATGAAGGAACAATGGTGTTACTAGCATGTTCTCCACCAGCCTTAAAAGCAATCACTATTCTAAAGTTGTCAAATCCCCTAACAACCCCATGAGGTGGATACTACTGTTGGCCACAATTTACAGGTGAGGAATAAGTGACTTGCTCAACATCACACAGCTGTAAGTGCTGGAGCTGGGACTTGAACCCAGGTGTCAGCACCAATGCTCCTGCTCTTATTCTCATTGTGGTCCAATTGTCAATACATTGTCAACCCCGGGAAATTCATTTGAAAGAAATGTGCCTGTTAAACCAAGTGATTGTGCTGTGAACATGAAGAGCTGAAGGGCTAGCTAGAACATAGAATCCTGTCTGCAATCAGAACCTGGCACTGCTCTGCCCACAGATCTTCAAGTTCTTAAAACAGTCTGTTGAGGAGCAGTTAGGAAAAAGATGGTACAATCCTTGCCTCTGCCCACTCACCTCTGAGGGTGGCAGGAAAAGGAGAGCCTATGTTTAAAGGGTTCCAGCTTCTCCTGCCAGCAACCTGAACCCAATCTAAAGCAGTCCAGATCCCAGCCTCATCCTACCTTCTCTAAGGTCTGGACCCCAAGAAGGGCACCATGGTGAAGATGAGCATAAGTCAGTCAGGATCTTAAATCTCAGATGTGGGCAGGAAAGCACATGCATCCTGCCAGCCCACAGAGGTGACCTATCAAAAATCCCTTCTCAGCTTCCCCAGCCTTAGAACTGCCTCTGAATAAGATGAACCACATTTTACTGAACGCATCTTTAGACCATAGCTTTACGCTAAGCATTTTACAGCATTTATCACACTTAACTCTTTCAAGAATTCTACAAAGCATTCTTGTACCTGTTTTCCAGATGAGGAAAATGAAGCCCAGAAAAATTGAGATCACCCAGGGACAGAGCCTGGATTTGAACTTAGGTCAAGCCCACTACAGAGAGTACACATGCTTAACCACCACACTGTAACCTTCCCACTTGGGACTGTTCCAGCCCACTAAACCAGTCCCTTTAGAGAAACAACTCTGCCTAAGACAGCTCTTAGAACTACCTCAAAGAAGTTCCTTTTGGCAAGAAGATAGAAAGCCTCGATGGGACTGGGATTGTCTGATTTCCAAGGCCCCTTCAGAGGATCAAAAAGTGGTGCCAGAAACCTTCACAGTTTCAGTCTTGTGTTTCCCTGCCTGGCTCGAAACTGCTCAGCAAAGAGAATGAGAAAAACTATTTTCCCAGGGAAACACTCACCTCTAGCTTGAGACTGGGGCTTGCCTTGACACGCCAAAGTAAGATCGTCAGCCCATTCATTTACCCTTACAAATTGCTCTGTGAATCCCGGTGCCGGCCTCCCCGCTCTTCCCCCTCCAGGAAACCCCATCCAGCCTCCACGCCCCGAGAGCGGCAGGTATCCACCGATGTTTACTCACTCAAGTTCATTCGACATCTTCCTGCTCCCAGGCTCCGACGATCAGCACTGAGGTTCTGCTGACCGCTTGTCTCTAATTCTTGCCTGACACAGACATTCTCTGCCCAGGGAAGTGTTTGATTTATGTTGAGGTTTGGGTGTCGAGATTTTGCTGACAGGTAGGTTCCCAGCAGCGCTGGCGCTGATTGGCTACAGGTACAGGTGCCCGCGACTGGAGGTATACCTCAACAGGTGCAGCTGTTAACTCTTAGCCCGCCGAGGAGGGCGGAGCTATGGGGGACTGGCTGGGTGGAGCTGGCCAATTCCTTCCTTGGTGAGGGGGTGGGGGGTGGAGATGAGGGAGGAGGGATGGAGAAAAAAATGTTGGAAAGAAGCAAGATAACTAGAGGAAAAGTACAGGGACAAACAGATAACCTGGCTTAAAGGAAAACTTGATTCCTGTTTCTAGTGGTCCCAGATACCCAGAAACATCCCCACCCGCACATTTCTTTGCCCCCTCCTTCTGTACCACTGGGGAATTCTCAAAGGAGAGAGCAACTTTTCCCAGGTAGATCTTTGTATAAGTTCCCTTTTTTTCAGTTTCCCCTTTAAGATAATACTTATGAATAATCTTTTACAGTTACTCAAGTGACTTATTTTGGTTCTTAGAGTAACCCATTGTGATAGATTTATTATCGCTTCCCCCTTCCTCTTCAACACACATTTTACAGATGAGGGAGGAAACGGAGGCCAGAGAGGCAAAGCGCCTTGCCCAAGGGCACAGCTAGCGAGGTCCCAGCCCAGATCCAATCTGCGGTCATCTCACTCCAAGTCTGGCTGCCCCTTGGGCTGAAGTCAGTGGCCTCAATTCAGCAGACATCCATTGAGCACCTGTTGTGTGCCAGACCCTACTCTGGGTTCTGGAGAAACTGAGGCCAGAAAAACAGGGTTACTGTTCTAGAGGAGTTTACAAGAGTTAAACAAGAGTTTATCTGGGGGGGATGTGTGTTGGTGGCAGGGGGTGGGGGAGTAAAGGGGACCAGGCTTTTATTGGGTGTGAAGGGGGTGTGGGCAAGCCACATACCTCTGCTTAGCACAGAAGGGATAGAAAAGTTGAAGGCGCCTCCGAAGCCTCAGCCAGCTGGTCATTTCACAGGTGCCAAGTGCTTCGTTCTGTATGGGGAACTTGGGAGAAATTCAATGCCTGATAGATGAAGTAATTGTGGAGTAATTGCTGTGAGCTGTCTTCTATGAAGAACAAGCTTGGTAAACCCCAGAATATCCACAAACACAAACAGGAGAATGTTAGAGCTTTTTAAAGAGCTTCTTCCAGGATTAGTTTGAAATTAAATCTAAGCCAGAGATCTTGGCATCTTTGTTTCCCTCTCTCTTTCAGTTCTCCCCTCCCCCACCCTTCCCCTTTTGGCAAATTATCTCTTTGCTCTATCTTCCTGGGAACCTCAACTTGGCCCACTCCTCTCTCTCTCTTCTCTGGGAACGGCAAATGAGGTTTCAGCTACTCCTGCCAGTTTATGGAGGTTTTTCAGGGTAAAGTGGGAATTCAAAGGAGCCCTCTTGGGGTGGGGTCAGGGCTGTGGAGAGGGGGTACTGGGTTTGAGAACTCTCGGAGGTTGGTTTCTCCCTGGAGGCTGTGTTGGGGGAAGCCCAGGGGACCCTAATAAATAATAGTAAATAATTGCTAATAAAGCCACCTCCTCAGAACAGCTCTCTTCAGTCACCCTTGTTAATAAAGTAGACATTCAGTCACTCTGGCTCACACTACTGTTTGTTCTCTGCAGAGCCCTTTTGACTTATGATATAATGTAATATGACCTATGATATTTTTCTAATTGTTTATTGTCTTTCTTCCCTTCCTCTGGAATGTAAACTCCATAAGAGCAAAGACTTTGTTTTGCTCACTGTGGAATCTCCAGTGTCTAGCACCTAGTAGGTGCTTCATATACCACAGGCACCGGGCTGGGCATTGTGCCAAGCCTTTGCATGCATTGTCTCACCTAATCCTTACAGCAACCCTGGGAGAAAGACACTTTTGATATCTCCATTTTATAGATGAGGAAACTGCAGTACAGAATACTGAAGTAAACTACTCAAGCTGCAGAGCTAGGCAGTGGTAGAGCTAGAGCTGGGATTTAATCCAAGAGCGGAGCCTGGGTACCCAACCGCTTCACAGAGGTTATTGGTGGCCAAAGGGCTATTGGGTGCCAACTGTAACTGCAAAACTTATTGCAGTCCAAAGGATGGCACACTTCTCTGTATGTACCTGTCTGCCCACCTCTTGGAAGGCTGTGGAGTTTCTGTCAGCCGTGTTGCAACCCACAGGTGAAGGGCTGTGGGTGACTCATGCTGGCTGGGCTTAGGGGAGGCTGGGATTCCAGGTGGCGTGTCTGTGCTCGCTAGGCTTTTAAAAATGGGTCCTCTCCCTCTGCCTCTAGGTCTTGCCTCTTTCGTCACCTGTGCCCATCTTCAGAGATCAGCAGAGACCCAAATGACAGGGCAGAGGGCTTCTATGTCTCCACACACAGGAAGGCCACAGAAGTATCCTGGATGGGATAGAAGGACCGGTGGTCTGGGCTAGGTAGGCAGGGATGCCATGAGCCAGTTTGTAAGGTCACCAGACCCCTCAATAGGAGTTACACCTCCTGGGCAGGAGGTACAAGTGCTGTTCCAGGCCTTCATCCCAACAACCCAGAGATGCCAGGCCTTTAAAGAGATGCCCCCCATGCTTTGCTGCTGCCCCCTTCCTGCTCCCGTGGGGCTAAACGAGGCTGGCACCTACTTCCCCTTCATGGATCAGCACAGCTCTTGGTTCCTCTGCAGAGGAGCTTTAAAACAGAACAGCTATTCCAAAAACAAAACAACAAAAAAAAAGTTTAAAAAAACATAAACAGAGACCAGCCAATTACATGTAACATAATAATTATATCCACAATAACGACAGTAAATAATGAGGGCTGCTGTTTAGTTAGCGTTTGTATTTTGCAAGCACTGTGCTAAGACTTACCTATGTGATAAGATAGTATTGTTCTGAGACTCACAGGCCTCCTTTCAAATCTCAGCCCAACCACCTACTAGCTACATGATGTCAGGCAAGTGGCTATAGCTCTTTGAGCCTGCTTCCTCACCTGTAAAGTGTATATAAAAACTGTATTCCCCCCTTATGGGGTTATTGTGAGGAGTAAATGAGATAATGCGTGTGAAGCACATTATCTGTACCTGGCATCTAGCACTCAATACTTGTTAGAAAAGCCTTTTTCTTTTTCTTATTTAATTCTCATTTAAATCTAATGAGGACGGTGTTAACCTTATTTCACAAGTGAAGAAACTGAGACTCAGAGGTTAAATGATTTGTTGGAAGTCAAAAGTTAGCTGGGTGCGGTGGCTCATGCCAGTAATCCCAGCACTTTAGGAGGCAGGCAGATCACTTGAGATCAGGAGTTTGAGACCAGCCCGGCCAACATGGTGAAACCCTGTCTCTACTAAGAAAACAAATTAGCCGGGCATGGTGGTATATACCTGTAACCCCAGCTACTTGGGAGGCTGAGGCAGGAGGATTGCTTGAACCTGAGAGACGGAGGTTGCAGTGAACCAAAATTGCGCCACTGCACTCAGCCTGGGCAAACAGTGAGCTTCTTTAAAAGAAAAAAACAACAACAAAAGCTAGTAAGTTAAAGAATTGAGATTTGAACCCACATCTTTCTGATTCCATTCTTGCAGGACTGGACTAAGTTAGGGAGTGCCCTGGGCTCAAGTTCTGCCTGGCCTCTGGCCACTTACTGTGTGACTGAGTAAATTGTCTCCTCTCAGAGCCTCAATTTCCCTCTCTGTAAGACCAGATTAGTGAATCACTATGAGGGGGGAGTTCCCTATCAAAATCATCTTGATTTGCTTTTCTAGATTACTGATGTTCTTTCTCCAGACGTTATGATCTGCCCTCTTGGAGGATTGCACAGTCCTTCATCCCTCCCCTCATTTCCACGATCATGCCTGTCCAGAAGCCGCTGTTCCCAAAGAGTATGACACTTCTCCGTGGCACGCTGGGGAGCAGTAAAAGTTAGGGCCACTGTAAGTGAGCCCTGAGAGCCAGGGCTCCTCTGTGTGCCTGTGAAAGTGATGTACTGAACAACGACGGCACCGTTTACCAGACGGGACACGCGCTGCCGAACACGAGGACCCTGCTGACAGCCGTCCTTTTCTAACACTTGAATGCTTTCTAATTATCCAGAACTCTTAATGCAAATCTGTTGACCTATATTCAAGTATTGAAAGAACATATACCCATATGTCAACAGTGCTTCTCTGTGGGCACTGAAATACTAGGATTTCAGTATTTTCCCTGTCTTCCCCCAAATGGGCTATGTTGAACTTGCATTGCTTTTGTAATTAGAAATTCTATACAAAGCCCCAGTTTAAATGTCATTAAACCAAAATAATTTCCCATTGACAAATGACCATTGTGTCCCCATCCTTCCTGGGGCAAGGGCAGGGATGAAGAGAGTGAAGACTGAGTCCTTGCCCAGAGATCCCCAGGAGGCACAGGAATGGAGACAGGGGGGCTGTCTGGCTTGCAGGCTCTCAGCAGTGAGCTTAGCTATCTGATGTCATTTTGATTTTCCAATTAAAATTACTATCATTTATTGAGCACTTAACGTTGTAATGCTAGCTGTAGATGCTCTATCCCATTCCAGCTGTAAAATGGGGTCACATGGTTGGCCAAGTTACTAAAGAACGTCAGCTCTGAGGGTGACTGCCTGAGGCCTTGGACAAGCAACTTCGCTTCCTTCTACCTCAGTTTGTCCTCAGTGAAATGATTGCTGTGAGGATTAGATAACAGTGTCCACAGTATGTGTCAGGCACTATTCTAGTGCTTGACATATATATCATGTAATTCAAGAGGCCTCGAAGTAGCCGCCATAAGTATCCCTGTTTTACAGAAGACGTTAACAGTCCCAAAGCGGTGATATAACATCTAAGGTCACCTGGCTGTCCCCTTAGTGACAGATGAAATCAAACCAAAGTTGGCCTGATCCCAAAGTTGTGGAAATAGTCCTTTCAAGCTTCCTACTCCCTTTCTGGAACAAGGTCTAGGATAGATAAATAGAAGGGAGACGGGAGGGAGGGAGGGAAGAAAAGCAGATAGGTTGGTTGATAGTATCTGCAAGGCAGATAGGATTTGTAAGCTTCTGGAGGGCAGAAACCATACAAGGAAAAATAAATCTCACATAGCACTTGTCCTGTGTCTCAACATAATAGGTGTTCAATAAATGTTTGTTGAATAAATGAAAAACGGATGAATGAATATAATCTCACACATTACTGACATTTTTGGCAAATTAAGTATTTCCTTCTACCCCACCCCCCACCACTACCCAAGGGAAGACCTCCAAAGTTTGAATTCCTCTGCTTCCTCTTATCATGCACCAGTGCCTTCTCTTTGCACCCATGACTTCATGTCTGTAAGTAATTTCCCATCATACTTCAGTGGAGTCAGCCTGGGGATTAAATTAAATGAGATATTGACATAAAATCTATGGCAAATAGGTACCCAATAAAAGATAGCTGGTGTTATAGGGAGCAACCAGCTTAGAAAAAAGGCCTCTCAGCCACTTGCCATTTCCAGCCACAGTGCACAGCTAATTCACAGCATTCAGCCCTCAACCTCCCTTAGAAACAGTCTCTGCTAGATGCAGAGCTCTTTTCAAAGTGTTTTCCTGTGCTTCGTCTCCTCTGATCCATACAGCTGCCCCCGGAGGAGGGGACAAGAGTGCATGGTTGGCCCCATTTGTTAGACAGACAGGTTCAGAGAGAGTGCCCCTGGTTACATGTAGAACTTTGGATTGACCCTTACTTTTCGGACAAAGCATCACCCTAGATATAATTATGGGTCCTAAGGGATCACAGAAGTGCTGTCCTGGGCACTCACTCAAAGCTCATTAAAATACTCTGTAGCATTTCATTTGAACGTTCAACATTTAAAGTAAAAGCTTCATTATAATGTTCTTAAGCAGAGGGATAGGTCACACACCCTACATAGAGAATATGACCCTTTTTTTTTTTTTTTTTTTTTTTTTTTTTTTTTGAGACACAGTTTCGTTCTCGTTGTCCAGGCTGGAGTATAATGATGTGATCTTGGCTCACCACAACCTCCGCCTCCCAGCAATTCTCCTGCCTGAGTCTCCCTAGTAGCTGGGATTACAGGCATGTGCCGCCACGCCCAATAATTTTGTATTTTTTGTAGAGACAGGGTTTCTCCATGTTGGTCAGGCTGGTCTCAAACTTCCAACCTCAGGTGATCCGCCCGCCTCGGCCTCACAAAGTGCTGGAATTACAGTCATGAGCCACTGCACCAGGCCATGAGAATATGGCCCTTCTTTGAAGGCATGGATGGACCTGGAAGTTGTGCCTGCAGAGCAGCAGGACATGAAAAGGGCAGCTCTCAGGCCCTTTTATATTCTGTACTTTAGATTGTTATCACAGTTCTTCCAATAACACCACCTACATTCCTTCCTGGAGCTTTCTTGGACATGAGGAATCATGGAGTCTAAAGTCACCCTGAAAGCTCTTCCTAAAAATAAAAGTCTCTGAAAGCAAACAAGCAGTTATTTTTTTTTTCATTTATCCAGTTGATAAAGATGAAAGAAAATGCTAATCACAGTATTGGCAAGGGAAAACAAGCGTGCTCCTTGCTGGAAGGAGAGTGAGCCCGTCCAAGCTTTGGCTTTCAAGTTTAGCTCATCCTTTGATCTAGCAATTTCACTCATAGGAATTTTGTCTGAGCAAATAATCTTTGTGTGCAAAGAGTTACCTACAAGGATATGCGTCAGAGCATTGTTTATAATCCTGAAAAATTAGAATTAATAAAAATACCCTTCAGAGGAGATTCAGTGAAGTAAATTAAGATACCTGAATGTAGCTGCATGCCCCGCTACAGTTTAAAAGGATGCTACGGAGGCTTCCTGAGTACCATGGAAGTTATTTACTGTGCTTTCAGTACAGTTGTTAGCAATTATGTGTCCTTATGATGTTCCAGGCACTGGGCTTAGTGTTTGACCTCATATTATTCTCACAACCACCTTATGATGTAAGTACTATTATCTTTATTTGGAAAATGAGGCCCAGGAGTGAAACTTACTAAGGTTATTTTCAGGGAGTTTCTGAGCTAAGTCTTGAATCTGGGTCTGATTCCCTACTTTTAAGTCTTCCGTTTACTCTACTTTTAGTAAATTAGTCCATTCCTCTTTTAAACATCCATTTATATGAATAGAGAAAACAATAATTCACCCCAGGGAGCATTATGGATATTGGGGTCAGTGGTGATTTTTTGCTTTATTTTTGTTTCTGTGGACATTATTTCTTCTGTTAATAGGAAAAAGAAACTTTATTTAAAAGTAACAAATCAGAGAAGGCTTATCCTCTGCTCAGGCAGAGAAAGAAGCAGCAGCCAGAGTGCTGTCTTGAGATTCTTCCTCTGTTGCCAGGAACTAGCCAGATAGGAGGCAGCCAGGGAGAGGGGAGCCGGGGAGAATGCAGCCTCAGTCCTGGAAGGAAAGGGCCTGTTGGAAAGAACAGAACCCAGCTGCCTTGGCCACAGGTGAGCCCTCACCTGTGCCTCAGGCCCCAGCAACCCAACCACTATGCTGGGTCTGTCTTAAAAGAGGCCATTAAACAAGACACTGCCCACTTCCAAATAAAAGACAGCATCGTGGAGAACAACTATTTCTCCCCACTACCCCCACGGCAAGGGGGTCAAACTGGGGCCTGGAGGGTTAAGATGAGGATTTCCTTGAAATGCTACAGAGGAAAATTGGCCAAGGTCTGGCTTGGACAGAGGGTCTTGGTGCCCCAGTGCTGAATGGAGTGAGTAGGTGGCTAGGGTCAGTGCTGCCTTCCTAGGTTAGGGTGGGGTGGGGTGAGGTGGGGCAGGGCAGGGCGGGACCTGCTCTGCTTAAAGAGGTTCAGATAGGCACAACTAATCCATAAGGTCCTAACCCGTCCTGTTTCTTAGGAGTGTTCCTTCAAAGGCTGCCATTGGTGTTTGTTTCGATCTGATATCACTGGAGAGGGTAGGGAGAGGGAGAGTTTTGCTGAGGCCTTTCTGGGCCCTGTATCCCCCCTAGGAAGGCAGAGGCCATGTGGTCAGAGGTTAAGTGCTCAACCTTGGGCCTTGAACATTCAGGTGAGGGGTTTTCTGAATCCACCGCTGGCCTGCTAGGGAATTTTTCAAGGCCATCAGTTTGGGGCCCTATGGTCCAGCAATGGAGAAGAGGAAGGACTTAGAAACTGTGGCCTGCAGGGGCCTAAGAACCATATCTTACGTCAAGATCAGGCCCCTCTGGCTCTTCCCTCAGGACGGTAACCGCTCAGAAGTCACCATCAATCTCCCCACCCCTCACTTGCCCCTGCTCACCCTTTCAGCCAGTGCTCAGGACATGCTGTCACATTGCTAGGCGCATGCGTTATTCATTTATCCATTCAATGAGTATGGAGAGTTATTTAATCATCACCAATTATAATAGCAGCTCTCATCTTTCGAGCACTTAACTCTCTGCCTGGGTCTGTATACTTTACCTGTCCTGTTTCACTCGGTCCTTACGAGTGCCCACCTCTATTTTATAGATGCAAAAGCTGAGACTTAAAGAAGCTATGAAACTTGATCAGGTCATGCAGCGCCAGAGGACCCAAGCTGGGATCTCAACCCAGACTGTTTGGCTCCAAAGCCGAACTGCTACATTATGTTGCTTCAGCAGTCATTCAGGTAACTTGGTGAGGACGCGCTCAGTTCAAGCAGCTATGCCACAGTCTGGGGAGATAAATGAATAAGGTATATTCCTGTACACAAGCCCAGTGGGGGAACCTTGATGAAACCCTTCTAATTGAAAACTTTTCCTTGGCTTGCAACTAGATGTTTGGAAACATTGTTTTGTTGTCAAGTTTCATAAAATCTCTTGTGTTGGAGGAGTCCATTAGACTTCTCTAATTTCACCCTTCAGGTGATGCAGAAGTCTCTACTGCCGACTACCTGCCCTCACACACACATACACAGAAGGTGGAGCACATCTAGCTTGGATTTTAGAGCCAGTCTACGTGAGTCTGTATCCTGGCTCTCAACCCTTTACTACTTGTGTGACCTTGGGCAAGTCCTTTGAGCTCTCTGAGCCTCAGTTTCTTCATCTGTAAAGTAGGCATAATTTCACCATTGTGAGGTTTTTGCAAATAAGGTAACACATGCAAAACATTCAGTACCACTCTGGTGTATAGTTAAGACCTGATAAGCGTCAGCCATTGTCTTTTATCATTAGGGATGGGCATCTCTTGCCACCCTAGTGAAACAGTTCCTTGTCTCTTTCTTTGCTTCTGCCACCTGGGGCACTCAGCCCAAGGCAAATGTGCCTGATGATGGGGGTTAGTCATCAGGTTCCCCTGCCTCAGAGGATGAGAGCATGACTGCTGCTCTCTGCCCAGTCTCCTTAGAAATCTGATTCATGCCTTGCCAATACTCTATGAATATGCATACTTCACCTGTAGCCCTGTCTCCTTTCACAATGAGCTCAGTCATTTGCACCTCCTGGGTCATGTGCAGACATCCTCAGTATTACCCACTGATGGGCGCTGGAGAAACCTCTAAGAAGATGAGTCTTGATAGGCAGGTGACAGTGGCTTGACTCTCTAACCTATGGCTTTGCCTGTTTGGCCATATTTCAAAACTACCAGGGGCCTCTGAATTGACTGATTACCCAGCGTAGGGTCACAGTGTTTCATTTGGCTGCTCTTGGACTAAAGTGACAACTTGGGATAGCCCCATCAGAATGGGACCCGTTTGGGAGCCTTTTGTTTCACCCTCTTTCTCTCTCCAGTCCTTATGGGTTCCCTGAAACCTGTGAGGTGGTTTGGGGTGTTGAAAGTTAAGCCCCTCAAAGAGAAGTCTTATGCCTTAGATTAGTGTTAGTGATTACAAGCTCTGGGTTTTGAGACTGATCTGGTTTGAAACCTGGCTCAGCGTTTTGTTAGCCGTGACCCTAAGCTTCATAACTTGTTTCTCTAAGTCTGTTTCCTCATCTATAAATGGGATTAAGGCTGGGCATGGTGGCTCATGCTTGTAATCCCAGCACTTTGGGAGGCTGAGGTGGGCGGATCACCTGAGGTCAGGAGTTTGAGACCAGCTTGGGCAACATGGTGAAACCCTATCTCTACTAAAAATACAAAACTTAGCCAGGCATGGTGGCACATGCCTGTAATCCCAGCTACTCAGGAGGCTGAGGCAGGATAATCCCTTGAACTCGGGGGATGGAGGTTGCAGTGAGCCAAGATCGTGCCACTGCACTCCAGCCTGGGTGGCAGAACACTCTGTCTCAAAAAAAAAAAAAAAAAAAAAAGCTATAAATGGGATTAGTAGTAGTATTTATTTCATAGGATGGTTTTAAGGATTGAATGCATATAAAGCACTTAATATATTGCCTGGCACACAGTAAATGCTCCATAGCAATTATCAATATTATGCAGCAGGAGAGACAGCACAGGACCGAGGGGCAAGAGATCAAGGTTTGAGTTCCAGCTCTGCTGCTTGCTGGCTGTGTGACCTCAGGCAAGTCATCTTCCTTCTCTGAGCCAGTTTCTTCAACTGCGAAATGAATGGTTTGAGTTTGAAGGTCACTCAGGTCCTTTCTAACCGTCTGAGATCTGTGACTTTGAAGGTGACAAAAAAAGAAAACAAAGGAAAAAATAACAGCAGATGCCTTTATCAGCCAAGATAACATTTCATAAACCCCAGGGCCTTGACACCATCTTCAAAAGTCACCCCATCCTGCAGTTTCTAGGCAGGACCTTCTCGAGCAGATGGGGTGAATGAACTGTTTGCAAGACCGCAGAAAGCTTTCTGGAGCCCCAAGGAGGCCTCAGGGAAGGTGTAAGGCTAAAAAGCGAAGCCTGCATCACAAAGGGAGCAGGCCTGAGAAAACCAGCTGACCCCAAACATCAGACCTGAGGGATTCTGCTTTTTGGTGCCTTGGGCAAGAATCATCCTCCACTTGACCAGAATGGATTAGTTTATGGTGAGGGAGGGATGTTGTCCCTAGAGCCTGGGGATGTCCCCATCTGTTGTAAAACAGGCCCCACCTGGGAAATAGAACATTTTCTTTTTTGGGGCCTAGTGACCTCTGACACCCCCACCCCCTGCTTCCTGGCCCACCACGCAGTCTGAGTCACACCCAGCAGGAGACCAATGCTGGGAATGGAGGAGGCATTCAGCATCCCCCTTACTCACAAGAGTCTCCACCGAGTTATTCTTAAGCCCTGCTTGAACCCTGAGGGGGATGACACGGGTGGGATTTACAGAAAATAAAACACAATCAGTTTCAACTCGTTCTACCAGTTTTTGCCCCTTATAGTACAAAGTCTCTTAACCATCTAAATGTAACAAATTTCCCTTTACAGAGACAATGGGCTTTAGAGGAGTTTAGTGATGTTACTAACAAACATAAGTACCTTTTACTAAGGTCCTGGTGCCCAAGTGTTTCAGGTGAAAAAACCTGAAACATGAAAAGCCCAGAGAGGTAAAGTGACTGGCTCAAGGTAAGTGGTGGAGCTGGTATTTGCACCCAGATCCCCTGTTACTTCAGCACCTCAACTACCGCGGTGACTTTGTGTGCAAACCTGTCTGAAGCCTATTGGTGAAGCTCTGCCAGCTATGAAGAGGCACAGATCTGCCTGCCGCCTTTGGAAGGTTCAGACTCTTTTTCTGGAAGGCCTACCTTTTCATCCTTTGATGGTTGGGGGAACCGAAGCACAATGAGGGAGGTGAGTGTGCCATACAATGAGAAGACAGAACTCAGCACTCTTTACTTCTCTGCCTGTGGGAAAGAGGCCAGTTCTAGGGGTGGGGATCACGAAGGAGCACACTGCTTCCCTGTCCTTGTCACATCCCATGGCCAGTAGCCATGTACTTTTTCCTCCTTTTTCTCCTGCCCAGCAAATATAGGCTCCAGCTGCAGCCAATTTGAAGATAAAGTTTCCTCCATAGGAATTCTGCAATACAGATGGGTTTCCATGGTCCCAGTTCAGCCCTGCACCAGTTCCTTTTCCCGCTGGGAAGTTTCTTTCCTCTTCCTGCTTCCATGCAACTGCGAGGCAAGGCTCAAGCACACTTCCTTCTCCCTTTCCTGTGCCTTCCTGTGGAAGGAGCTCCCTCTTCTTCACTGCTCCGGGCTCTTCCCTACTCTGGCCCAGCCTTATGGACATTTTGCTCCATAACTCTCCTGGATCTGAACTGCTTTGATTTCTCTCAAGTCATGTCAGCGAATCTCACAAATGCATTCTGAGAAATACAGGAATGCCTGAGATGTTCCAGGCAGAAAAGATTCACGCCTCTTCTTAGAAATGAACAAGGCATAGTCATCAAGCCTCTGAAAAGTCCTGCAGTCAGGAAACCTACTTTGTTTGTTTTTTAACCCAGTATTTCCCAAACTGAGATGGCCATGATTTCATTTCCTCCATCCCCACTGAATCCTATAACAACCTGCAGAACCAGTGATCCACTGTGGAACACACTTTGGGAAACACTGTCCCCAGCCCTCCAAGAAGGCATAGAGTTGACCTTGCCTTCATTTATTTAAACTCTTCCTGTTTCTCTGGGCTATTTACTTATCTCACATATAAAATAATCTAAGGTGATACCTGCCCAATTGGGTTTTTAGAAAAGACATACCCAATGGGAATGAAGATTTTCTTAGCAGGATTTGATGAGCCCACTACTAGAAAAAAAAGGATTTCCCAGAATTTTGGGGTGGGGAGAGAATTTGATGCAACCAGCAGAGGCTGGGTGCAGTGACCCATGCCGGTAATCCTAGCACTTTGGTAGACCAAGGAAGGAGGATTGCTTGAGCCCAGGAATTCAAGACCAGCTTGGGCAACACAGTAAGATCCCATCTCAATTTTTAAAAAAAGGAAGAACCAGCAGAAACGGTTTAGCAAACTTACTTGTTTCCTAGTCAATGGATAAAGCCAGAGATGTAATGGCCAGAAACCAAAATCTAGAGTTCAGTACCAGATAAATACTTTTTGAGTGAATGAATGAACGAGCAGACTATTGATCACAAAGTTGGCAGACATCGTGAATGAATGGATGAACTAATAAACAATCAAATAACTGGTCTCCAGGCCTCCAGACTTCCTGAACTTCATTGTATCTACCTGCTGTGGCCACATACACATCTTCTCAAAACCCAGATCTCATCAGTCCACTCTTCTGTTCCCTGGCTGGCTCCCTGTTGCCTTCAGGATAAAGTCTACATGCCTTTGTCCTGGCATTGAAAACTCTGCAAAACAAAGCTCCAACCTAGCTTTCCATCCTTCTTTCTCTTCCCCATTGGGTACCCCTTTCTGTAGTCACACCAGTCCCCAATTCACTTTTATCTGTCTCCTTTTCTTTCTCAAGCTATTCCCTATACCTCATATTTTCTCCCCTGCCTCCATGGCTGCTTATTCAATCCTAGCGGTGCTTTCAGGCTCAGTTCAAACCTTATCACCCATGTTAAATGAAAGAAGCCAGACACAAGAAGGGGACATTCTGAATGATTCCATTTGTATGAAGGTTAAGAACAGGCAAAACTATTGTGGGGAAAAAACAGAACTGTGGTTGCCTTTGGGGAGTGAGGATTGATTAGAAGGGATTTTTAGGGTATGTCAATGTTCTTGATCTTCATTCCAGTGGTAGTTTCATGGGTGAATACATTTGCCAAAATTCATTGAATTGTACACTGAAGATCTACATTTCTCTATATTGTCAATTTAATCTAAAAATAAAAATCTTAGCACCCAGATCTCCCTGGCAAGAATTCACTACTTTGTCCCTTATTCTCTCAGTGCACTTTGTCTATACTGGCAGCACTTCGCTTAACATAGACTGCCTTCTTTGAGAATAATTTATGTATATGTCTGTTTGCCTTCCCCACTACATAAGAGCTTGCCTCTAGGGCCTTCACACAGACACTCAACAAACATTTGTGAGATTGAGTTAAGGCCCAAAAGCAACAAACAACAGTAGTTTTCATGTATTAAGCACCTATTATGTGCCAGGCTGCATGCTAAGTTCTTTACACACATATTTAATTTTATAATATAAAAAAATATATATATATCTCCCATGAGTTAAGATCTATCTCATGAGCTACTCTGTATCTGAAAAGAGGAAAATATGCATAACAAATGTGAATGGTATAACTCAATTACATTAAAAGACAGGCAAAATAAGCGTGTTTCCAAACTTTATGGTTACTATGTGATTAAGGACATGTATGTTTAATTTTCAGTCTCTAATTTACATTGGTAATACTGAGGCCCGAAATACAACAACGTATAGTGCTGGAAATAGGATACAAACCCAGGACAGGCAGATCTCAAAGCCATCAAGCTTGAGTACCTCCAAAGTGGCATCACATAAATCTAGGAAAAACAAAACAAAACAAAACAAAAACCTTGTGAGATCTTTCTGGCCAAGAGACTTGAAAACAGCAAGTCTTGAAATTGAAAATGTGTGTAAAGTGTGTATATGAAGCACGCCCTGAGAAGAGGCTCTCTGGGGGCTCCCCAGGCCTCCAGGTGGGTGGTTAGCAAGAGGAGGACTTGAGTTTATGATCCTAACTGCTCCATTTAGCAGCTGTATAACCTTGAACAAGTTATTTAACCTTACTCAGCCTGACTGCTCTCTCACTTGCAAAACTGGTGTAATAACAGTGCCTACCTCATGGGGTTTTAAGGGAAGAGTCAATGAAATAATGCATATAAACCCCCCAGCATGTGTAAGTACTCAGGAAACATTCGTTGTAGTTTATTAACATTTTGCTGCTTTTACTATGATTACAACCACCTGTATCCCTCCTCCGTGTCTTCCCTTACACCTCCACACCCCCCACAACAGTATTTTGGCCTTCTCCCCACGCCTTCCTTTCCTCAGGTGGTAGAAACCCAGCAGGTAGTTCTCTAACAGCAGTTGTGATGGACAGTTTCATAATGAACAGCTATCACAATAGCCAGTCAGCCCTGTGAGTACAAAAAGGGGTTAATTTCCTGGCGGGTAGTGACTCTAGGGATCCCTAGCTAATTTGGAGAAAAAAAAATCTTTGTTTTTAAATAATCTTTGCCACCTGCTTTGGGCTTTCCTGCCTAACTCACTCTCAAATGAGGTGGTGGGAAGGCTTCCCACATGATGAATGGGGCCACTGAGCTCTGAGTGCCCAGCTTTGAATTGCTAGCGAAGATTGGGCTATGGAATTCAGGGCTGATGGGAAGACAGGGACCTGCCAGTTGGAAACTTGCCCTTTGGGATTTGGCTTGAGGGCTGGCTGGGGATGAGGGTCCTCCATTGGAGTTCTGAAGACCAGACATTAGGGTTTTCTGTCCTCCATCTGAAACAACCCTCTGGCAGGTGGAGGACTTGCCAAGGATAAACTCTCTTATATTTCAAGCTTTTCATTTTTGTGATTTCTGAGTTCAACAGGCCAATGTTATTTGAAATAACTTTTTTTCTCCTAATTACAAAAACAACCAATGCTTATTGAGAGGAAAAAAAATCAATGAAAATGCAGATAATTATAATGAAGAAAAAATTAAGTATTCATAATTCGCCATCCCAAGAGAACCACCATTATTCTCCTGTATGGTTTTCTTTGCCTATAGGAAAGCAATTACATCCAAGTTAACCGCACAGGCTCTCAGAGCCAAACTTCAATCCCAGCTATAACATGTGGGCTAGTCTCTTACACTCGGAGAGCCTCAACTTTCTCAACTGTAAAATGAGAATGAAAAGAGCACCTATGAGGCTGGGTCCACACTGGTGGTCTCAGCTACTTGAGAGGCTGAGGCAGGAGAAACACTTGATCCTAGGACGTTAAGGGTGTAGTGCGCTATGGTCACACCTCCAAACAGCCGCTGTACTCCAGCCTGGGCAACAGTGAGACCTGTCTCTAAAAACTATTTATTTATTTATTTATTTATTTATTTATTTATTTATTTATTTATTTTGAGACGGAGNTTTATTTATTTATTTATTTATTTATTTATTTATTTATTTATTTATTTTGAGACGGAGTCTCACTCTTGTTGCCCAGGCTGGAGTACAGTGGCATGATCTCAGCTCACTGCAACCTCTGCCTCCTGGTTTTAAGCGATTCTCCCGCCTCAGCCTCCCAAGTAGCTGAGATTACAAGCGCCCGCCACTACGCCCGGCTAATTTTTGTATTTTAGTAGAGACGGGATTTCACCATGTTGGTCAGGCTGGTCTCAAACTCCCGACCTCAGGTGATCGGCCCACCTCAGCCTCCAGAAGTGCTGGGATTACAGGTGTGAGCCACCGCGCCTGGCTATTTATTTTTTTTAGAGACAGAGTCTTACTCTGTCACTTAGGCTGGAGTGAAGTGGTATGATCTCACCTCAATGCAACCTCCGCCTCCCGGGTTCAAGGGATTCTCCTGCCTCAGCCTCCCAAGTAGCTGGACTACAAGCACGGACCACCACACTGGCTAATTTTTATATTTGTAGTAGAGACGGGGTTTCACCATGTTGGCCAGGCTGGTCTTGAACTCCTGACCTCAGGTGATCCGCCTGCCTTGGCCTCCCCACAAAAAAAAAATTTAAAGAGCACCTATGATAGTTAAGAGTTTATTAAACAATTTTTTAAAAACGAGTATCTGTTACAGGGTTGAAATAATGCCTAAAAATGACTATAGATGTTAGCTCTTACTGTAGAAAACATATATTCTTTTTTGTCTTTTTGAGATGGAGTCTTGCTCCGTCGCCAGGCTGGAGTGCAGTGGTGCAATGTCACCTCGCTGCAACCTCCGCCTCCCGGGGTCAAGCGATTCTCATGTCTCAGCCTCCCAAGTAGCTGGGATTACAGGCACCCACCATCACACCCAGCTAATTTTTGGAAAAAGCATATTCTTACTGAAAAAATGCTGCCACACTATCTGATGGCATTTTTGTATCCTGCCTTTTCTCCTCACTGGGTAACAATGTGAACCTCTGTAGCATTAAATATTCTCTGGTGACCTTTGTGTGGAAGACCCGTGCCTAATTTACCAGTCCCCCATTGACGTACAAGGGTGTATCCAGTATTTCATTATCATAACGCTGCACAAACATAATTATGGCTAAACCTTTGTGCCCAGCCATAATTATTTCCTTGGGGCCAATTTCAAGAAGTAGAATTGCAGGGTTATAAGGGTAGGCACAGTTTTATGACTTTTGATAACTGTTACCGAACTGCCCTCTAAAGTTTGGATCATGTTCCTTTCCCACCAGCAGGGAATAAGAGTGACTGTTTCCCTACACAGTCACCAACACTGAGTTTTATCATTTTTGTCCATCTTTAAACAATTATTCTTGAGCAAGGGAATGTCTTCTATCTGCCTGATTCAACTGAGAACTCCCAGCGGGCAGGGCGGGAAGTAGTTCCTTCATCTCTGCATATTTCCAGTGCCTAGTACATGCTCTGCCCACAGTAGACACTCAAGAAATATTTGAGCTTAATCTTAGAAGCAGCCAAGAGTGATTTTAAAAGCACCCTAGACAGCCAATTCTTACTAAGTGTAACACTTAACAACTAAGAATTGTACCTGGATGAAATTCAGAGAATATGCACTGAGGAAGGCAAAGGCATTTCCAGAAACGCGGCCCTGATATTCAGATATTAATCAGCCAAGCGATACTTTCTGAGATCAGCCTGGGTTGGGGCTGCTTATCTGCCAATAGATTTGCATGTGTAATTTGAGATCCACTCCAGTTGCAAATACCTGGGGGAACTCTGAGCCAGGGTATCTGGGTTTTGCTCTGTCACCATTTTGGCGGTGGTCCAGAGCTCATCAGTTCGTCCTGTTGAGTTTGGTTTCTCCATCTGTTTAATGGGGAACATACTAGCATTTCCATCAGAAGTATTTTAACAGTCATAGAATTCTGCCTCCCTCTCCCTCCAGCATTTATTGAGGACATAGCCTCCTACCTGTACTGAAAGCAGGTTAGCATGGTGGACGAGGAAACAGGTTCTGGAGCTGGACTACTTGGGTCCAGAATCCTCTCTGTCACATTCTCACTATAGGAACTTGGGTTTGCTGGGAGGATTAAATAAGCTCATCTGTGCAAAGCACTTAGGACAGTGTTTGGTAATAGTAAGCAGCAAGTGTTGGCAACAGTTACCTTATTTAAACCTTAGAGTAACCCTGTGAAGTCACTATTTATTATTTACTCCATTTTAAAGATAGAGAAAGAAGGCACAGAGAAGTTACACAGCTGGTAGGATAAAGCCAGGCTTTGATCCCATCTCTGTCTGACTCAGGACTATTTTCAAAACTCTAAAATGTTAAAGCTGGAAAACACCCTATAGATTATCTAATCCAGTCCTGTCATCTGACCCATGAGGAAATCAAGACCCAGAGAGCAGAAAGAACTTGCCCAAGGACACAGCAAAATAGTGACAGAGCAGGGCCTGGGCTCTAGCCCTGCTTCCCAGAGACAATGAAGCCTCTCATGTTGCTGCCTTTGCTCCCCCGCAAAGGAGAGGAGCACAGGAGCTTGCAGGTACTTGAGCAAAAAGTGCCTTGAGCAACTCCGCAGCCTGGCGCAGGCCAGGTGCCAGGAGAAGGCAGTGTTGTCATTGGCCACTCCAGTTACTCCTTTTGTTCAATTAATCCAGCCCTGAGTCCCCTCCCAGGGGGAAATCTACCAACGCCTGCCTGGACTTGTGCTTTCTGCAGCTCCCTAAGTGCCAAGGCACAGTGACTCCAAAAGTGGCTGCTCCTCCCAGGCCCTCCCTCGTCCCTCATTCTAAGTCCACCATTGAGTGCAGGAAGTTGAACAAAGAGACCTGAGGAGGAAGGTCCCTGCCGTCCCTCCCCTACAGTCACACCTCCTCTGCTTTGTTTCTAGGCTTGTTTTTTTCAATGGTATATTTTACTGAACTCCATATACAAACAGTCTTATTTTGGGCCGGGCATGGTGGCTCACACCTGTAATCCCAGCACTTTAGGAGGCCGAGGTGGGTGGATCACCTGAGGTTGGGAGTTCGAGGCCAGCCTGACCAACATGGAGAAACCCTGTCTCTACTAAAAATACAAAATTAGCCGGGCGTGGTGGCACACTCCTGTAATCCCAGCTACTCGGGAGGCTGAGGCAGGAGAATCGCTTGAACCTGGGAGGCAGAGGTTGTGGTGAGCTGAGATTGCGCCGTTGCTCTCCAGCCTGGGCAATAAGAGCAAAACTCTGTCTCAAAAAAACAAACAAAAAAACTTATTTCAAAATGTATTGAATATAAATAAGTTATTGAGGTATTTTTATTATTTTTTCTATAAGTCTGATTTACCCTTACAACACATCTTATTTGAATGCTATATTTTCAAGGGCTAGTAGCCAAAAAAAATGGAAACACCCAAATGTCCATCAGCTGATGAATGAATAAACAAAACCTGGTACAGTCATACAATGGAATATTATTCAGCCATAAAAGGAGTACATCATGGTTGAACCTCGAAAACATATACTAACTGAAAAGAGCCAGACATAAAAGACACATATTAAGTGATTGCATCTATATAAAATGTCCAGAATAGGCAGATCCATAGAGACAGACAGTGGACTAGTGTTTGCCTGAGGCTAGGGGTTAGGGAGGAATTCAGACGGTTGACAGATACGGGTTTTATTTTGGGGGAGGGGTGATAAAATGTTCTGGAATTAGACAGTGGTGATGGTTGCATAACCTTGTGAATATACTAAAACCACTGAGCTGTAACACTTTAAAATGGTGAAATGTAAAAAAAAAAAAAAAAAAAAAGCCCAGGTTGGTGGCTCACACTTATTATTGCAACACTTTGAGGGGCTAAGGCAGGAGGATTACTTGAGCCCAGGAGTTCGAGAGCAGCCTGGGCAACATAGTGATATCTTGTCTTACTAAAAGTTTTTTTAAAAATTGGCCAGGCATGGTGGCTCACACCTGTGGTCCCAGCTCCTCAGGAGGCTGAGGTGGGAGGATCCCTTGAGCTGGGGAGTTTGAAGCTGCAGTCAGCTGTGATGGTGCCGCTGCACTGAAGCCTGGGTGACAGAGCAAGACCCTGTCTCAAAAATTTAAAAATGAATAACAAAATGGTGAATTTTATGGTATGTGAATTACATCTCAGGAAAAAAAATTAACAATAAAATAAATAAAATTAAGAAGTAGTTCTACCAAAACAATACAGTTATATTTAATAGGAAAATCTTTTACACTGATTTGGTTTCTAAATTTAAATGTAAGTTAATTAAGATTATAAAATTAAAAGTTAACTTCCCTCATTAAGGCAGCTACATTTCAAGTCATAATAGCCATGTGGGACCAGGGGCTACCATAAAGGATGTTGTACCTCTGAGAGCTCACTGCCCCTGGACACCAAATGAGGTCCTGAGTGGCCATCCTCGACCACTCCCTGGGTAAGTCCTGAAGGAACCAAAAGCAGGCTGATGAGAGGACGCTAGAGTGAACAAATGAAACTATACCATACAGACCCTTTTTCTTTCTCCCAAAATGCAGAATCATATCAATTACATCATTTTTTTCCAGCAACAACTCTATCTTATAGGTGAAGAAATCCATACAATGTCAAAACCAGAAGGAATCTTTGAGACAACCAATTTTTTAAAAGTTTAAAAAAGTACAATTCAGGGCCGGGCGCGGTGGCTCAAGCCTGTAATCCCAGCGCTTTGGGAGGCCGAGGCGGGCGGATCACGAGGTCAGGAGATCGAGACCATCCTGGCTAACACGGTGAAACCCCGTCTCTACTAAAACAAAAAATTAGCCGGGCGCGGTGGCGGGCGCCTGTAGTCCCAGCGACTCGGGAGGCTGAGGGAGGAGAATGGCGTGAACCCGGGAGGCGGAGCTTGCAGTGAGCCGAGATGGCGCCACTGCACTCCAGCCTGGGCGACAGAGCCAGACTCCGTCTCAAAAAAAAAAAAAAAGTACAATTCACTCTTTATGGCATACAGTTCTATGGATTTTGGCAAAGGTATGGAGTTGTGTCCCCTCCACCACGATCAACACACAGAATGGTTCCATCACCCTCAGAGGTCTCTCATGCCGCCCAGTTATTGTTTGAAGCTTTCGTTCATTTCTTGACTATCCACTGTTTACCAGGCTCCTGCTCTGCACTGTGAACTTTCTTTTTTTCTTTTCTTTTTTTTTTTTTTTTTTGAGACAGAGTCTCACTGTGTCACCAGGCTGGAGTGCAGTGGCCTCGGCTCACCACAACCTCTGCCTCCTGGGTTCAAGCGATTCTCCTGCCTCAGCCTAGGACTACAGGCACAGGCCACCATGCCCAGCTAATTTTTGTATTTTAGTAAAGATGAGGTTTCACCATGTTGGCCAGGACGGTCTTGATCTCTTGACCTCGTGATCCACCCGCCTTGGCCTCCCAAAGTGCTGGGATTACAGGCGTGAGCCACCGCACCTGGTCAACTGCGAACTTTCTTAGTCTGCCTAACCACCCTGTGTAGTGGGTATTCGGTTCCCCTTTGCTCAAGGCCACACAGCTCTTGGTGGCAGAGCTGAGATGTGAACTCAGATCCACCAACTCTAATCTTAACTAGGAGTTAACTTAGTAGTTCTTAACTGCTGCTGTCCAAGACTCCTTCATTTGCTGACTGCCCACTAGAGGCTGGGTGTTCATTGAAATATTTATTAGCACCAGCTATGCACTGCCCTCTTCCAGGAACAAACAGGCCATGGTCCCTTCTGGACTATGCAGCTTCTGCCCTGGTCCCAGACTGCTGGGGTGTTGGGCTCTCACCTGCCTCACCAGGGGCAAGTTCAGTGGTACAAAAGCACACAGCTGCCCTCTCTTCTTCCTTCTCCTCCTCCTCCTCTTCCTCCTCCTTCTCCTCTTCCTCCTCCTTCTTCTCCTCCTCCTCCTCCAGCTGCCCTCCCCTCCTCCTCCTCCTGCTGCTTTCCTTCTCCATGTGCCAAGCCTGACAGCTTTCACCAGTAGAACTGAGAAGCCTCTCCCGAGATCCTTTTCTGTTAACAGTGAGCTAAGGGCAGGTCCCCTCTGTCGTCCTTTTCCAAAGTAGAGGAAGATGCCCCACTTCACCAGCCCTCCTCCTCACCCAAGCCTTCCTTAGGGAGGACATAATCTCCTCAGAAGCAGCAGCAGGGCTGCAGGACCAGGCGCACAGGCGGCGGCTTGGAGGGCTCTTGCACAGACCACTGTGTTTTGCAACCAGGAGCAGAAGGGAGGCTCAGAAAACATCCCCAGGAGCAATGACCCTGGTGGCCTGAGGGCTGTTTCTCCCTGTCGCATAAGCAACTACTGTCTGGGGTTTCAAAATCCCTTTTCAGGCTTCATCACTAAAAAGTGTTTCACTCCCAAATGACCTGTTGTCATCCTCCTGATCGTCTATAGAGTTTTTTGTTGTTTTTTTTTTAATAAACCCCTCCCCTTGCTCAAGGTGAGGTGATGCCAAGACTGTCCAGGCTTCGCTTCAGGCTTCCAGCTGAGGAAGCTGAAGAGATTTAGTAGCGGAAGCCTCATAAAGAGAGGCTTCCCCCAGGGTCCTTCTTGTTCCTGGCTCGGGCTGAGGAGCAGACACAGGTCAGAAAGGCTGGGAGACAGCGCTGGTTCCATACTCAAAATCCTGGTTGCCTTAATCTGGGTTTAAACAGCACATTTTCATAAACAGCCCCACTCAGAACTGTACAGTGTTGCTAATCCCAGCCTCTCCGGGTAAAGCAGAGGCAAGGGGAAAACAAACATTTTATGGCTGTGGAAAGACAGCCACTCCTGCCCCGTGCCCTTCTGTGACAGCTCTCATTATAGGAGAAGCGAGGCCTAGAGGGAAAAAGGGGCCACTGAGTCAAATACAAATGGCGAACAATGATTTCCCTTTTTTGGTTTTGAAATGGAGTTTTGCTCTGTCGCCCAGGCTGGAGTGCAGTGGCGTGATCTCGTTCACTGCAACCTCTGCCTCTACTCCTGCCTCAGCCATCGGAGTAGCTGGGATTATGGGCGCCCACCACCATGCCCTGGCTAATTTTTGTATATTTAGTAGAGATGGAGTTTCACCATGTTGGCCACGCTGGTCTCGAACTCCTGACCTCAGGTGATCCACCCACCTTGGCCTCCTAAAATGCTGGGATTACAGGCGTGAGCCACCGCACCCAGCCTCATGATTTATCTTTAGCTTCAACTCCCTGGGCTTTCGGGGCAGCAGGGCTGAATTGAAGAAGGTATAAAAGCAGAAATTAGCCACTGACCTTGAGATATTTTTGTCTGAATTTGGGAGACAATTTTAAGCTAAGCTGGGGTTGGATTTACCAGAAATATCTGGGGGGTTACTTTTATTATTTATTTCAAATGTAATATATGTTTGTTGGAGAAAATTTTCAGAATTACCAAAGGCAATAAATAACTAAAAATTTAAAAACGTTACTCCACCATTCAATGTTGATATTTTAAAACCTTCCAACCTATTCTTTCCATAGTAGATTGTTTTCCACAAAAATGGAATCGCAGACAAGATACTATGTTTTATAAACTTGCTTTTTTCTTTTTTTCTTTTTTTTTGAGATGGAGTCTCGCACACTCACCAGGGCTGGAGTGCAGTGGCACAATCTCAGCTCACTGCAACCTCCACCTCCTGGGTTCAAGCGATTCTCCTGCTTCAGCCTCCCAAGTAGCTGGGATTACAGGCACCCGCCACCACGCCCAGCTAATTTTTTGTATTTCTAGTAGAGACAGGGTTTTACCATGTTGGCCAGGCTGGTCTCGAACTGACCTCATGATTCACCCAGCTCGGCCTTCCAAAGTACTGAGATTACAGGCATGAGCCACCGCGCCTGGCCTAAGCTTGCTTTTTTCAAAAAAATGTATCAATAGATTTTGTTGTTATTAATGACCATATCAATAGTTCTTAAGCCCACTGGGCAAATTATTAATACTCTATAACTAGAAAATGGTTCCCCTGCAGCGTCCTGGGAGATGAATATGGTTCCGCACAGTGACTTCGGGAGATAAACTCCTCCATCTTGTTAAGCATGTCTGTTCAACAGTTCAAGCTCAAGATGAAAGGCAAGTGGCAATCAGCACTTTGGCCCCACCGTGCCTGCCACCTGTTTTATGAAGCGTGCCAGTGTGTCAAGTGCTGAAGTATGAAAAGAAGGGTGTTGTTGTCAACCAGGACTTCATCCCCTCACTCCAGTCTTTCCCTCAGCCACCTCAGCTGGAGAGGCCTTGAGGCTGAGGAAAACGTGCCTTCTGGGAAAGCAACTGCACACACTAACCTCAGAAAATAGGAAGCCCCCAGGAGCAGTGAATGAAACATTACTTTGCTGTCTTTGGAGACCAATTTCCAGGTCTCTCCATTTTAAAAGGAATACAGATACAAAATCTCCTCAGTCCCATGTAGCCGGGTGGGTTGTGTTTGTCCCCTTGGGACAGAAAATGGTGAGTTTATGGCCTTTGGTGAGCAAGAGCCCCCCTTGACCCGAAGCAGCTTCCATCTGCCCCTCAGCCTCCCCCTTCTCCTTTCCAGTAAAGAAACCCAGTTGCCTATTACAGTGACAGACTTTGCAAGGCTGTTAACGACCTATAAAAGTCCAAAGACAGAATACTCCGGAAGGAGGAAACACTAATTAAGGAAATCCTGAATGCTCTAAGCCTGCTCATTAACAAGAGGCGCATAATAACAGCCAAAGTGGAGAAGCTCATAAATTACCCAAGGAAGCCCAATGCAGTTGGGAGGTGGGGCCTGGCCAATGGAACCCAGGGTTCACTTCTGGGGTTAATGGAATCCTGGCTGGTCCCCGGGATTGCCCAAGGCCAGGCGTGGTGTTTCCTTCCTGCCTTGCTGGGAGAGGTGAGTAAGTTTGAGGGAGGTGATTATTCAGAGTCACCCGCAAATCAGGGCGATACTTGCTCTGGGCCACAGAGGGAAGTGGGTCACGCACGGGAGAGTATTAGAACTCCAAGCTTTGTCTTGGCGATGTGCTCGCAGATAAGTAAACCACATCCCTCCCTTTCCCTCCCCCTACTGGGCATCTTCCACTCCCAGTCATTTATCACAGGCTGAAGGAAACACATTATTAAAAAGAAAAGGGAGAGGCGGGGAGGAAGACCTAGGACTTCTCAAACCCCTTTCCTTCCAAGAGCTCCAGGCTCGATGCTATGATCACTATGAGCTTCCCGGCAAAAGATTGACACATTCAGCTAGAGAGAAACCAAGCGACACAGAGGTTCACTGACGGGCTTCCGCCCCGCCCCCCCCAGCAAACCGGGGGATGAGTTTAATTTGCTTTCCATTAAAGCTCCTGCTGCTTACTAAAGATTTCACAACGTGTTGGCTCAGTATAAGCAAAATGGAAGCCCCATGCATGACTCAGCCCACCTTTTCATGACTCAGGATCTGGAAGAAATTGGAGAATGTATGATCAAATCTCACCCGTGGCACATCCAGTACGAAGATGTTTCCCAATGCCCTGATTTTTGTGTCTGTGTATTCGGTGATTTCATCACTCCACCAATAAAGCCTAACAGTATCAACAACAGCAAAAGAATGGCAGCTGACTCTTATGGAGCCTTATCCATCCCAGGCATTAATAGACACTTACACCTGTTTCCTCCTCTGGCCCTCACGCTGAACTCAAGAGGAAACCTAGGCTCAGAGAGGCAACGTGACTGTGCAGATCGCACAGGGTGAGAGCCACGGCCAAACTCGGGGCCCAGTTTCCTAACTGTTTGACTGCAACCAGATTTTGGGGCCATATTTGATGCAAACTCAGGTAGAGGTTAAGATCATGGGCCAAAGAGCCCAAAAGTCCTTGGAGACTGTCTTGGCCACATACTTTAGGGTGAGTCACTTTGCCTTCCTGAGCCTCACCTGTAAGATGGGGGAAATAATACCGTTGGTGAGGATTAAATGAGATTATTCACATAAAACGCTTAGAACACTTGTAATAAGTTGTCAGTAACTGTAGGTTGCCATGGACTGGGAGTGCCGGCTTCTGGGGGCACCCAGGTGGGAGGGGTTAGGGAGGGCCCCAGCAGGGCCCTTAGAGGAGCCGCAGAAAGCAGCGCTTGTCATTTCCACAATTTCGATGAAACCCATAATTATAACCCCTCCTGCTGTCCCTGGCCCTGGGGCAGTGATAGAATCTTGCTGCTTTCGGGGTCAGGTCTAATCACCACATGGATGGGCAGGCACAGGGTGCTGTGGGAGATGGGTGGGGGACAGGTGGGAGAGGGCACTTGTCTCTGAGTCAGGCAGCAGGACACACCCAGAACTGCACCGTGGGGCACCCACCCAAATGGAGAAGCTGCTGCGGCCCCTTTCACAGGAGATCGCAGAGTGAGATTGCAAGCCCTAGAATTGCTGCCCAGGTTTTTTTTCTCCCCCCACCCTAGCAGCTCATATGTAACATGCTGAATTTGAGCCAAAGTCATATTAAATAACAGCTCCTCTGAATTGAGTTCTTACCGTATACCAGGCCCTAGGCTGGACACGTTTTATTTATATTCTAATTTAATCCTCACAACCGCCCCATGGGATGATATCAGTTGGGTACATGTATGTAGCAGTTACTATGTGCCAGGCACTGTTCTGAGCATTTCATGTCTATGACTTTATCCACTCCTAAGAGGGGAGTACTATTATTACTCCCTTTTTACAGCTGGAGAAACCCAGGCACATAGAGTTAAGTAATCTGCTCAAGGTCACAGGGCTGGAAAATGAGGGAGCCAGGTCTCAAAGCAGGGCAACTGGACCTGTGCACACACTTAACCTCTCTGTATTACAAACCTTCTTTACCCCACAAGCTACTGTTATTATCCCCACAAGCTACTGTTATTATGCCCGTTTGGCAGATGAGCAAACTGAGGCTCAGAGACCAGAGCCAGGATCTGGCGCCAAGACCCATGCTCAAATTGTTATACCAGACTGGCCTACACTCCGACTGCAGTGGGTCTTTTTTTTTTTTTTTTTTTTTTTGAGACAGAGTTCTGTTCTTGTCGCCCAGGCTGGAGTGCAGTGGCGCGATCTCACTCACTGCAACCTCCACCTCCCGAGTTCAAGCGATTCTCCTGCCTCCGCCTCCCAAGTAGCTGGGACTGCAGGCGCATACCACCATGCCGGACTAATTTTTTTTGTATTTTTAGTAGAGATGGCGTTTCACTATGTTGGCCAGGCTGGTCTCGAACTCCTGACCTCATGATCCGCCTGCCTCAGCCTCCCAAAGTGCTGGGATTACAGGCATGAGCCACTGTGCCTGGCTAGTGGGTCTTTTTTCAGTGGGACATGAATGATGTGATGTAGGGAGAAGAGAGGGGCAGAGAGCCCCAATGCCTAGAAATAACCACAACCGGTAGCCCTTACACCTGTAGGTGTTACTTTTCTTCTCATTTTATGTATGAAAAAAAATGAGGTCCAGAGAGGTGAGGTCCCTGTCCTGCCAGGGAGCAGTGGGGCTGAGACTTGAACCCCTGACTCCTGAGCCGAAGCCCCAGTGCGTCTCTTCTTCCAGGCAAGGTGTCTGAAATTCCACTCTAAGAAATTCATTCTTTGGATCCTGAAAGTGTTTGGCCTTCAAATCATTTAAAAAGAATTTGTTGAGCAGCGACCTTATTCCAGGTGTGGTGCTGAGTCAGGGGTTTTCACACTGTGTTGTGAGACCCGGGAGCTCCAGAGCTCTGAGAGAGTGTCCCTGGTGGGTCTGAGATGGTCACACAGGCAGGGCTGCCCCCAGCCCCCTTCCCCATTCTGCCAAGAACTGCTTTCTTGTATCTGTTTTATATTGAGATACCTATAGATTTTGCTTTTGAAGAGAGAGTTCCACCACTAAAAATGCTTTAAAATCACTGTATCTGGTCCTGGGGACATAAAGTGGTCTGTCATGTCCCCAGCCTCAAAGACCCACCTGGGACAGACAGACAGGAAAACTCACTGCAGTATAGCTTAGCAACCACCCAGGCAGGTGTGAAGTGCAGAGACAACGCAAAAGAAGTGATTTAGCTCTGGGGCAAAGGAGGGAGAAGGCTTTCTAGAGGAAGGGACGTTGAACTGAACTTGGAAAGACTCTGGATTCTCTGAGCAGCCGAAGTGGGAAGAGCATTCCAGGTGGAAGGAACAGCATGGCCAAGGATTGTAGTGGAAAGTGTATTGAGGGAACCTGAAGGAATCCTGGAACGGAAGGTGAGGGACACCAGCATGTCATCATCAGCTAGCGGCTGAACACGGAGTAGGTCACTTTTAACCATCTTTAACTGTCAGTGTACTTATGCCGGTCCTATGCTGGGCAGCGGGGACAAGGATGTGAGCTAGACAGAGCTCCTTGCTCTCCCAAATCTCAACATCTGGGGTCGGGAGGGGTGAAGCAATTCAGTCCAGCCGCTGGTCAATGAGAGTTTCTTAGGGTGGGATGTTGGGGGCTGGAGATGATCAAGAGTTAGTTATTGAAGCCCAGAGCAGGGCAAGGCGCAATGCGTTTTAAACAGGGACAGCCAGGAAGGGCTTCACAGGCAAAGTGGCACCTGAATTGGACTTGGAGAGGTGGGGATGATTGTGAGAGTCGGGGGTGGTAGAACACATTCCAGGCCAAGGAAGGAACAGCAGCAGCAAAAGCCTAGACACAGGAATGCACAGGGTGTGAGCAGGGAACAGGGAGCAGCTGGGTTGGGTGCAGCATTGGGTACGGGAAAGGAAGTAGAAGGAGACCAAACTGAAAATGTCTGTTAGAGCTAGACTGTGGAGAAATGGGCAAGAGGCAAGCAAAGGAGTCCACACCCGAGGATCTGAGCAACAGGATGAGCAGGACACAATACCAGGCCTGTGTCATCACCACCTGTGCGGGGGTCCACCTCCTGAAACACCTCGGAGGGACCAAAGTAATCCCAGCCCAGAGGGCAGCCTCTGGAACCAGCTGCTCCACTGAGCAGCCACATGACCTTGAGCTTGTTACTTGGCTTCCTGGAGCGTCAGTCTGCTCATCTGTGAAATGGGCACAGAAATACATCTCCTAGAATTGGTGTGAGAATTAAATTAGTTAATACACTCAAAATGAACAGAACACAGCTGGTCACATGGTAAATACTCCTATTATGCTAGTGCTTATTATTTAAAAGACCAACTTATTTAATTTCTCTCCTTTTCCAATGATGAGAAGGAGAGCTCTCCAGAGAATGAGAGCTACGAGAGGAATTCCATTTCATTTGTTTCTTGGTTCTTTCATACTTTGATCATCCAGTTGGTAGGTCAGGCATGCTTCTTATTTCCTTCCTTTTCCTCCCTTCCTCCCTGCTTCCACAAATCCTTTTTTTTGTTGTTGTTGTTGAGATGGAGTCTCGCTCTGTCACCCAGGCTGGAGTGCAGTGCACAATCTTGGCTCACTGCAACCTCCGCCTCGTGGGTTCAAGAGATTCTCATGCCTCAGCCTCCCCAGTAGCTGGGATTACAGGCACCTACCACCACGCTTGGCTAATTTTTGTTTTTTCAGTAGTTTCATCACGCTGGCCCAGCTGGTCTTGAACTCCTGACCTTAAGAGATCCACCCGCCTCAGCCTCCCAAAGTGCTGGGATTGCAAGCGTGAACCACTGTGCCCGGCCCACAAATACATATTGAGTGCTAACTCTGTTCATTGCTTTCTATTCTGTGTCAGGGAAGTTTGGGTGAGATGCCCAGTACACTCTAGGTCACTATTTTTTCAACTCATGGCCCTTCACAGGGCACTGATCTCTGCCAGGCCCTGTGCTGAGTATGGGGAATACTGATGTATAAGCTGCTTCCTGCCCTGGGCGAGTTGCCATCCTGGCCCTGCGCCCAGGACTCTTGAATGTTAACCATAACCCAGTGGGATCCATGCAAAGTAGTCCCATGGGAAGCTCAAGGGGAGAGTGGAGAGCCAGGGCCACAGCAGAGGAGAGGAGAAAGGTGTCATTACAAAGGAGAAAAGTCCTGATTTGGCCTGTGTCATGAAATCATTTTATTGCCTACAAATTTCAACATTCAGATTATTTTCCGAGTACCGAGAGAGGGGCTGAATGGGACAATGAATTTATGAAAATGATGCCAGCCCAGAGTTCTGCTGCAGACAGACCTTCCCCAAACCTTGGTTAAAACCACCCTGCCACCCAGAGTATAGAACACAGGGTCCCGGGCCAATGATGATAATAGTAACAATGCACTTTTTTTGTTTTTTGCTTTTATGAGACAGGGTCTCACTGTGTCACCAGTATGATCATGACTCACTGCAGCCTCCAGCTCCCAAGCTCAAGTGATCCTCCTGCCTCAGCTTCCCAAGTTGGAACTACAGACATACACCACTACACCCAGCTAATGTTTAAAAAAATGTTTTTTCTAGAGAGGGGATATTGCTATGTTGCTTAGATAGGTTGCTCTTGAATTTCTGGCCTCAAGTGGTCCTCCCTCCTTGGCCTCCCAAAGCACTGGGATTACAGGCATGAGCCATATCATAATGGCCGGTTTTTTAGCACCTACTATGTGTCGGGCACTGTGCTAGGTGTTTTACAGACATCATGTCACTTAATTCTCACAACGACTCTGCAAAGGAGAGGAAGTCTAGTTGAGATATTGACACCCAAGGTCACACAGCTGGCCAGAGGCCTGGCGTGGCACCAGGGAGCTTGTAGAATGCCAAGTCGAACCTCAAAAGTATCGCCAGTCGATCCTCATCCTTTGCAGATTCCATATTTGCGGATTTGCTTGCTCGCTAAAATATATTTGCGACACCAAAATCAATATCACAGGGTTTTCACTGTCTTTCACACACATGCATGGAGCAGCAAAAACTTTGGGTTGCCCGATGCTACATTCCCAACTGAGTCTGAACAAAGCAAGGCCATGCCCTCTTGTTTCAGCTGTCATACAGTCAACAAATGTCATATCATGCTCTATTTAATTCTGCACTTTTCACTTTTTGTGCTTTTTTTGGTGATTTTGCTGTTTAAAATGGGCCCCAAGGCTGAGTGCGGTGGCTCATGCCTGTAATTTCAACACTTTGGGAGGCCGAGCTGAGAGGATCGCTTGAGCTCAGGAGTTGGAAACCAGCCTGGGCTATATAGTGAGACCCTGTCTTTACAAAAATTTAAAAAATTAGCCAGACAAGGTGGTGCATGCCTGTGGCTCCAGCTACTCAGGAGGCTGAGGTGGGAGGATCACTTAGGCCTGGGAGGTCAAGGCTGCAATGAGCCGTGATCACACCCCTTTACTCCAGCCTGGGCAACACAGCCAGCCCCTGTCTCAAAATAAATAAATAAATAATAAAATGGCCCCTAAGTGTAGGGCTGAAATGTTGTCTAGTGTTCCTAAGCTGTGATGTGCCTTACAGAGAGAAAATACACGTTAGATAAGCTTCATTCATTCATGAGTTATAGTGGGGTCAATGTTAATGAAGCAACAACTTACACTAAATAAAGTGTGTTTAACAGAATCACACATAAAACAAGGTTACATGTTGCTTGGTTGATGAAAATGTTGTGATCAGTGGCTCACAGGAATTTCACCTTGGATTTATCCTAGGAGCAATGGTTCTGTATTTGGGAAGTCAGTATTTGCAGTGACTTTATAGGAGGAGAACTACCATAAGTAATGAGTGTCAACTGTACAGAACAACACAGAAATTCTTCATTCAATGTACTTCTCTCTGTCTCCTACACATGCACACACATACATACATAAACATTTATACTTTTTTTTTTTTTTGAGACAGGATCTCACTTTGTTGCCCAGGCTGGAATGCAGTGGCACCATCTCTACCTGTCGGATTCAAGTGATCCTCCTGCCTCAGCCTCCCAAGTAGCTGGGACTACAGGTGTGCACCAGTACACCCAGCTAAGGTTTTTTTTTTTTTTTTTTTTTCAATCAAGACAGGGGTTTCACCATGTTGGCCAGGCTGGTCTTGAACTCCTGACCTCAAGTGATCCACCCGCCTCAGCCTCCCAAAGTGCTGGGATTACAGGCATGAACCATTGCATCCGGCTGGTTTTTGAAACTTTTTTTTTTGTAGAGATGAGACGTTCCTATGTTGCCCAGGCTGGTCTCAAACTCCTGAGCTCAAGTGATCCACCTGCCTTGGCCTCCCAAAGTGTTGGGATTACAGGCGTCTCTACACACACACACACAATTGGCCAGGTGTGGTGGTGCACACCTGTAGTCCCAGCTACTCGGGAGGCTCAGGTGGGAGGATCACTGGAGCTGGAAAGTTCAAGACCGCGTAAATCGAGATTGCACCACTGCACTCCAGCCTGGGCAATAGAGGGAGACCCTATCTCAAAAAAATTATTAAATAAAATAAAATAAATGAACCTAAATGGGATCCTACTGTGTATATTCTTTTGCAGTGTTCTCTTTTTGCTTCACAGCAGGCTGTATGTGCTTTCTGTGTTGCTGTGCCCAGAGACCAGCCTCACTCTTTTTAAATATCTGTGTGATGTGAATGTTCGTTCTTATGTGTTTAACCATTTGCCCCTTTGATTGACATTTAGGTTGTTTCTATTTTTTCATTATGACAAACATTTCTTGTCGATGACAATAGGGATCTGTAATGGGCCCTTCCATTCCTTCATAGAGGGTTTTCACTGGGAAAGACTGGGGCCAAGACTTGCTCAGATCTCCAGGCAGAGCTAGAGCCACAGGACCCAGAATCCCAGCAGAGCTCCAGTTACCTGTGAGAGAAATAGGTGCCTGTGAGGGCAGGGAGGGTGGGCGGAGGGCGGTGGGCACAGAGCCCCGCTCCCTGGCAGTGCGTGTGGTCCCATTCCTCAGGTCCTTGTGCAAACACCGCTTTGTCCCTGGCTGAATAGGAAAGTCAGCCCCAAATTAGCACTAATGTGAGGGCGTTTAACCCTCTTGTGAGGCCCTTTGAGAAAGCACAAAAGAACTTTTTCAGGGGCTGGGCTGTGCAGCCCAAACAGGTCTGACTTGGAGACACATGCCTAGCAGGAATGCCAGCCCTAGGGAGACTCAGCAGCTGCCCTCTCCCGGCAGGTAACCCAGCAGATGGAATCTGAACACAGCCCCCGGTCCTGGAAGGCCTGCACCCCGAGGGCTGTGGCAAGCAGGGGCAGGCCACGGTGCCAGAAGGCAGGATGTCTGGTTAACTAATGCTTTGACATCAGGGAGATCTGGGTTCAAATCCTAGCTCTGCTGTCACAGACTGAGACCCTCTGAGCACATCTGTTCCCCATCTGAGCCTCAGCTCTGTCAGCCATAACATGGGGATGAGAATAGTGATGACCAGAGGAGCTTATTAAGAAGGTGACCTGAGACAATACAGTGTCACCTTCTCCGGGAGCCTGATCAGGCTGTTTAAAACCACAACATTAGGTGGGGCACAGTGGCTCATGCTTGTAATCCCAGTATTTTGGGAGGCCAAGGTGGAAGGATCTCTTGAGCCCAGGAGTTTGAGATCAGTCTGGGCAACATGAAACCCTGTCTCCACAAAAAAGAAAAAAAAAAATACCTGGGCACGGTGGTGCACACCTGTAGTTCCAGCTACTCGGGAAGCCGAGGTGGAAGGATGGCTTGAGCCTGGGAGGTTGAGGTTGCAATGAGAGCAGTGATTACACCACGGCCCCCCAGCCTGGGCAACAGAGCAAGACCCAGTCTCAAAAATAAAAACATTAAAAAAAAAAAAAAAACCACACAGCATTCCCCTGCCCAACTCCACTCCTCTCTCCTCCTTTCCTACTTTATGTCCATCCATAGCACACGCCCCTTCTAACCTGCTATGTAAGTTACTTGTTTGTTTCACTTACTATGTGCCTTTCCCCACCATAAGCTGCACAAAGGCACAACTTCATACCTCCTCTGTTCATCGCTGTACCCCGAGAGCCTTACACAGAGCCTGGAGCACAGTGGGCCCTCAGTAAATATTGGTCATGTACAGAGGGCTTAGCACAGTGCCTGGCACATAGAAGTCTTTGATTTTAAAAGACAGCTTTGGCAGCTGCCACTGTTGGCATTGTTCTTATTCTCAATGTAATTCCCCAGGGCACATAGACAACCAAGTCCCTGTGCCACTGGGCTGTGCCTATCAAGAAAGAGAAATATTTGGGCCCAAGCAAAACCACAGCAGAGGGCTGGGCCTTGCCCAGAAGTTGTCTCCAAGTAGAGTCTGTATGTGCGTGCGCGTACGTGTATTCATTGACCTGTCTGTGTGTTTTCCCATCAGCACAGGTGCCTGCTGGGGCCACACTCTCCACCACAGGCTCTCCTCTCTCTCAAGATGGAGGTCGGGGTGTAGCTGCATTTGGGGAGCAGCTGCCGCATTTCCTTAGGCGTGTAGCAGCCTGCGTGTGCTCCGGAGACGGAGCAGCGTGGGTGAGGCTCAGGGTTTGCCCGCCCCAGCGGCCTCTGCTCCAGAACAGGCTTGTCTGGGCCTGCCCACCCCTAATCTGACCACAGAATCAGGGAACTGACTGAACCTCAAGTTCTAGGGGGGCACAGCTTGAACGCCAAGGCGTATGCCACTGTCTCCATGGCCTTGGCCCGAACGTTATCTGCAAGAGGCCAAGTCGAAGGGCCTCATGTGGGTGTTGGAGGTTCCAGATCCACAGGCCATCTCCTGGGTTCTGAAAGGGTCATTCGTGTTTCCTGAGTGCCCACTAGTGCCAGACCTGCATGAGGAGTGGGATGGAGGGGTGAGCAACAGAGACCCAGCCCTACCCCATGGGGCTCCCGGGCTGGGCCAAGGAGGCAGATGTTAAACAAAGAGTTACTTAAATTACAGATGTGATGAGGCTGAGAAGGAAAAGTTCAAGGGACTGTGTGTGCTTTGAATTGTGCATCTGCGCTGGGCTGAGGTGCTCTCTGAAGAAATAATATTTATGTATTTATTTAATGTTGAGACAGGGTCTTGCTCTGTTACCCAGGCTGGAGTACAATGGCATGATGACAGCTCACAGTAGCCTCAACCTCCCGGTCTCAAGCAATCCTCCCACCTCAGCCTCCTGAGTATCTGGGACCACAGGCACACACCACTACACTGGGCTAATTTTGTTTACTTTTGTAGAGACAGGGTCTATGTTGCCCAGGCTAGTCTTGAACTCCTGGAGTCAAGCAATCTGCCCACCTTGGCCTCCCAAAGTGCCGGGATTACAGGCATGAGCACCTGGCCAGAAATGATATTTAAACTACAGCTGGAAGGATGGTTGGTGTTAACCAAGTTGAGAGGCTGGAGTGGTGATGGGAAGAGAGGAATTGTGTCTCAGAAAAAGGGAACAGAATGTGCAATGGCCCCAAAGTGAGCCTGATCCACAGTGTGATTGTATTGAAAACTGCAACACCCTAAGAGGGAACTTTTTATTTTGCTGATGAGAAGACAAGGCTTGAGGAGGTTGGGCCACCGGCCTGGGACTCTGCACGTTGCATCCTGAGCCCCTGGGGTTTTCCTGAGGACTCAGCCTGAGTCACCCAGGACTCAGCTGAGTCCAGAAGACCAGCCTCCTTTACCTGTGGAAAATGTTCAAAAAGTTTCAGGGTTAGTGAGGTTTCTGGGGAGGAAACTCATTGTGAAGGAGAAATCATAAAAAAAGAGAAGAATCCTGATTCTGAGGTGACTGAGGAGGCGATTCCGGGATTCCAGCATCCTTTCCCAACCCGGTTCCTCCTTGGATGTGGTCCCATCTGATACAGCTTTCCCAGAATGAATCATAATGCAAAACTGTCCAGATGCATGTAGATAAGTAAATAAATAAACCCAACAAGTGGCCCAATTCCTTCTTCCCGGAGGAAGTAGCTCAGTAGAGTCTACAGATACAAAACAGAGTGTGTCTTACGATTTTAACTAATCACATTGTTGGTTTTCCCTGGGTTATTGAATAAGATCCACTCGGAAATAATGAAGACACCAATGTGCCCGGGCTCCTGGGCGAGTAAAGAGAAGGCAGCATTTGGCAATGCCTGGTGAAGGCCTAAGTGAGGTGTGGGTCATTCACTGTGATTTGCTCCACATTTATTTACAAGCCCAGCAAGCTGTCCCTACTGTCCCAAGGTGGGCAACCACAGCTTGACTTCCTGGGCTAGAGCAGGTGGTGTCTTTTTTGAGGAGGCCCCAAATGGCATCCCCCATACTCCCTGATATGATGACTATGACTGGGGCTTCCAAGTAGTGGGTGAGGCCTGGGCACCCACCTGTCTTGGGGTAACCACACCTACCTTGGTAAGCATTGGGTAACTAGGCATGAGGCACCCATCTGCATGGGCAATTTGTGCAATTACCCCGTGTGCCCAAGTGAATCAATGTTTACTTGCTGCAAAGCTGGGGAACCTCAACCTCGCCTGTGGTCCAGGGACCTCCAGGACAGCAGCACGGGAAGAATATCTGGTCCAAAGGGCTAAGGCATTCCTGGCCCAGTTTCAGGTACAGACTCCAGCAGACTCTCCCGTATCCATTCAGGGTTGAGAATGTTGAGGAACCTGGAGATATTTGAAAAATAACTCCAGAAACAAATGAAGCAATTTTTGAAAACAGGGCACAGTGAGGTGAATTAACTTGCCCTAGGTCACACAGTGAATACACGGCAGAGTCAGGACTTGAACCAGGCACAGGCAGACTCCAGCATCCCCTTCTACTCTTGGGTTAGTGTACTTATATCTATGGTTGCATATGGATGGAATAGAAGGTCTGGGAGCATGTACATCAAAGTGATTTTTCTTTACTAGTGAGATTATTGGGGAGGGAGGGGGCTTTCACTTTCTATTTTTCACAATCATGTATTGTTTCTTCTTTTCACAAACTGCGTTAATTTTATATTTAGGAAAAAGTGAAAAGATGTGGTTTTGACCTGGTGCTCCATATTGATAATGTTTATCAAAGGCTTTAAAAATATCCTAAGGGAATAATCACATGTAGTCAAGAGGATACAAGGCTGTTTCTGGAATTACTGATCTTCAACCCACTGCTTTATCACCTGACACAGTGCAGCACCTGTTGCTGGAACATTCCACAGCCTTTAGGAGTGAAGCTTTGAAGAACATGCAATGACATGAGAAAATGTTAATGACATAGAGTTAAATATAGAAAGGAGGGTATGAAATTGTATACGGAGTATGATGCCATTGGTGTTTTTAAACAATTCTAGGCTAGGCACAGTAGCTCACGACTGTAATCCCAACACTTTGGGAGGCCAAGGTGGGAGGATAGCTTGAGCCCAGGAGTTTCAGACCAGCCTAGGCAACAAAGTGAGACCCCATCTCCACAAAAAAATGAAAAAATTAGCCGGGCATGGTGGTGTGTGCCTATGGTCCCAGCTACTCAGGAGTCTGTGGCAGGAGGATTGCTTGAGCCCAAGAGGTTGAGGCTGCAGTGAGCCGAGATCATGCCACTGCACTCCTCCCCAGGTGACAGAGATCGTGCCACTGCACTCCTCCCCAGGTGACAGAGTGAGACTGTATAAAAAAAAATAAAAATAAAAATTTTAATCCTATATACAAATACTAGAAAAATGTGCCAAATATTAATAACAGTTATCTTTGGGTGTCAGGGTTATAGTAACTTTAAGCTTCTTTCTACTTTTCTTCATTTTCTATGATTTGTAGAAATTGCGTGTAACTTTTCTACTCAGATAGAACAATAACAAAACAACTAATGTTTACTAGTGTTTTCTGTGCTAGGCATGTTACATGTTCTGTCTTATTTAATCTTCACCACAAACTTATGAATAGATGTGAGGGAATGAAGAGTTAGAAGTGGGAAGTAATTTGTCCATTGTCACACAGCTGGTATGTGGTGAGGCTGGGGTCTGAACCCAGACAGTCTAACTGCAGAGGCCACTATCAACCACTATAAATGCTATTTTTCTTTAAAATAAATATAGTACTTCAAGGGCTGACTCCTGTTCCTTTTGCCCAGTAGGCACCATGGAGACCTGAAGCACAGCCACCATGGGTCATTGGGCAGGCTGTGCTCTACATGACAGAGCATGTACTCTGCTTGCTAAGCTGTGAGCCTTGGCAAGGAACTGTATCCATCTGGAGAAAGAGGTGCTTTTAATAAAAATATGAATTAAAACCACAGTGAGATGCTACTACATACCTACCAGAAACATTAAAAAGATGGATAATACCAGCCAGGTGTGGTAGCTCATGCCTGTAGTCCCAGCACTTTGGGAGGCTGAGGTGGGGTGGATCATTTGAGCTCAGAAGTTCGAGACAAGCTTGGGTAACCTAGTGATACCCCGTCTCTACAAAAAATAGAAAAATTTAGCCCAGCATGGCCACACATGCCTGTAGACCCAGCTACTTGGGAGGCTGAGGTGGGAGGATCACTTGAGCTTGGGAGGTGGAGGTTGCAGTGAACTGAAATCATGCCACTGCACTCCAGCCTGGGTGACAGAGCAAGACTCTGTCTCAAAAAAAAAAAAAAAAAAAATTAGACCAAATGTTGATGAGGCTGTGGAGCAACTGGAACTCTCATTCATTGTTGGTGGTGAAGTGATACGTTGTTGGTGGTGCAATAAAGTGATGCCACCACCTTGGAAAAAGATCTGTCATTTTTAAATAAAATTAAACATACACCTACCCTGTGACCCAGTCATTGTACTCTTAAGTATTTACTCAAAAGAAATGAAAGCATATGTTCACAAAAAGCCTTGTACAAGAGTTCTCATAGCACCTTTCTCATAATAGCCCCAAACTGTCAACAGCCCAGGTGTCCATCAATAGAAAAATGGACAAACTGCAATATATGCCTACAAAAGAATACTCCCCATTAATAAAAAGGAATGAATTAATGATATGCAGGAACAACATGGATGAATCTCAAAACGCTACATTGAATGAAAGAAGCCTTACATGAGAGATTATGCAAGGTATGATTCCATTTATATGAATTTTCAGAACAGCAAAACCAATCCACTGTGGAAAAATATTAGAACAGTGGGTTGCCTAGGGTGCTGGAGGGGAAAGTATTGACTGGGAAGGGGCATGAGGGAACTTTCTGGAGTGATGGGAATGTTCTTTATTTTGATAGCGTTTGGGGTCACAGGTGTATACATTTATCAAAACTCAATAAAAAGCACTTGTGCATTTCATCATAAATTTTACATCAAAAGGATAAAAGTTGTGAGCAAATATATGTGCATGCTGAAGTAGTTAAGGAAATTGTATTGATGCCTGCAATTTACTTTTAAATTCATAATGAAGTCGGAGCATTAATGAAAGTCTAAAAGAATGGCTTTATATGAAAGAAAAGCAAGTGCAGTACAACATTCATAGTAAAATTTAAATGGTGAGTTTAAGGATATTCACTATAAAATGCTTTCAACTTTTGCTGTGATGTTTGAAAACTTTCATAATGAAACGTTGAAAAACACACTTGCTGTACACAAACATAATGTATGAAAGAAGTCAGGCACAAAAGGACACACGATATGTGATTTCATTTAGCTAAAGGACAAAATGAACTGATGAGATTAGAAGTCAGGATAACGGTCAGGACAGGGGGATGAGGGTGTGTGTGTCTGTTGCTGGGAAAGTTCTGCTTCTGCACCTTGGTGTGGATGGCAGTGTTCAGGTTGCGAAAATTCATGATTGGTGCACTTTTCTATAATGTGTATTACACTTTTCTGTACATATGTGTATTGTACTTAATAAAAATGGGTTTTAAAAGACTTGCCATGGGCCGGGCGCGGTGGCTCAAGCCTGTAATCCCAGCACTTTGGGAGGCCGAGGCGGGTGGATCACGAGGTCAGGAGATCGAGACCATCCTGGCTAACATGGTGAAACCCCGTCTCTACTAAAAATACAAAAAACTAGCCGGGCGTGGTGGCGGGCGCCTGTAGTCCCAGCTACTCGGAGGCTGAGGCAGGAGAATGGCGTGAACCTGGGAGGCGGAGCTTGCAGTGAGCCGAGATTGCGCCACTGCACTCCAGCCTGGGTGACACAGCGCGAGACTCCGTCTCAAAAAAAAAAAAAAAAAAAAAAAAAAAAAGACTTGCCATGTTACCAACTCCTGCTTCAATCAGTATGTGGTAATAATTCACCATCTGTCTTACTCACAGAGAAATGTGGGTTCAAATTCTGGTTCTGCCACTTACCAGCTGTGGGATCAGGGACAAGTAACCTCCATAGGTCTCAGTTTTCTCCTCTGTTAAGAGGAATAATGACATCTCTTTCAGGGGAGGTGATGTTGAGATGGAAGGAGACAATACACACTTGTTGCTTGGCCCTGAGCCCGCCACATGGTGTTAGGTTGGTGCAAAAGTTGCTGAGTTTTTGCCATTAAAAGTAATGGCAAGAACCGCAATTACTTTTGCACCAACTTAATAACTGCTTTCAGTGAGATTAAATGGTGGTGATTAATCAGTACCCTCAGGCTCCCCCTGTTTTCAACACCACCAGGGATGTCATGACTGGACAGCAAGAAAGGCTTTTGAATTGGCTGAGGTCCTTTGGGCCACTTGCTTAACTTCAACCTCTCTGAGCCTCAGTTTCCTCATCTACAAAGTGCAGATGATAATTCCTGCTGGGCGGGGTTGCTGTTAGCACCAGAAAAACTTTAGATCCATTAGCTTGAAGACGTCCAGGGTTTTCTGAGGACCTTCTTGTTTTGTTTTGTTTTGTTTTGTTTTTTTGAGACAGGGTCTCACTCTGTTGCCCAGACTGGAGTGCAGTGGCGCAATCTCAGCTCACTGCAACCTCCATCTCCCAGGCTCAAGTAATTGTCCTGCTTCAGCCTCCCAAGTACCTGGGATTACAGGCACATGCCATTACCGCCTGGCTACCTTTTGTATGTTTTAGTGGAGACGCCGTTTCATCGTGTTGGCCAGGCTGGTCTTGAACTCCTGACCTCAAATGATCCACCTGCCTCAGCCTCCCAAAGTGCTGGGACTACAGGCATGAGCCACCGCGCCCAGCACCTTCTTGAAGTTTCAAACCCCACTGGGGATAATGGATGTAGCTTGGATGTCTTGGAATGGAGGCTCTGGGGTCCTCCCCAGGGTACAGTGACAACCCTTGTGGCACCTGCCCCTGGAGGCCAACACGGTAGCCTTGCTGCGGCAGCCTAGCGATTGCTCCAGTTATTAAATCAGGGATTGCACTTCAGTGAGTAACCTGTCACCCAGGAGCAGTTATCCACTGCTGCCACCACACAAAGGAAGCTCTGTTCAGGCACAAAGTGACTGCTCGGGGTGCTGGCGACCAGAGCTTCCCTCAGGCCAGGACTTGGGGCTGGGTGTCTGGCCCTGAAGATGGGTCTCAGCCTCCCAAAGGTGTCTGCCAAGCTCAGAGGCATTAGGATGTGCTCATTCCTGAGCTTCAAGACAGCTTGTCTACCACCCACCCACTCTGCCAGGACCCAGGCTGGCTTTCCTGGGGGCAGCTGGTCATTCTAGTGTGGTATGTATGCCAGCCATGGACCAGATGGTCTACAAGCCAAGGATTCTTAAATGGAGACCCTTGACCCCAGCCCAGGACTCCTCAGATGGAGAATCAGCCCACTCCTGCCCAAGAGGGACAGGTGCTTAGGACCAAGTGGGCAGTCAGTAAACACACATTAGAGAGAATAGTAGCTAAGGGCTTAATTGCCAGGCAGCATGCCAAAGCATTACACACATTGTCACATTTGGACTGTTATTTATCCCATTCCTCAGATGAGGAAAATGAGGTTTAGAGAGATGATGTTACCTGCCCCAGAATCCATGGTTTGAGCCCAGCTTGGGTGACTTTGAAGGGCCCACAATCTTTTTTTCTTTTTTCTTTTTCTTTTTCTTTTCTTTCTTTCTTTTTTTTTTTTTTGTTTTTGTTTTTGTTTTTTTTTTGAGACAGTGTCTCACTCCCATCACCCAGGCTGAAGTGTAGTGGCCTGATCATAGCTCATTGCCACCTCGAACTCCTGAGCTCAATTGATTCCACTGTCTCAGCCTCCTGAATAGCTGAGACTACAGGCAAGTGCCACCACACCCAGCTAGTTTTTTTGTATTTTTAGTAGAGATGGAGTCTCATGATGTTGCCCAGGTTGGTCTTGAACTCCTGGATCCACCCACCTCGGCCTCCCAAAGTGCTGGGATTACAAGCGTGAGCCACTGTGCCTGGCCAAGCCTCCACTCTTGCCCACCTTGTTATACTAGCAGCAAGTGATGACAACAATGATACCTGACTTTTAAGCACAGATAGTACATATGCTAAGCACTGTACATTCATTATTGGATTAAATTACTCGAACGACCCTATGAAGTAAGTATGATTATTCCCCATTTTATGGAAGAGGAAATTGAATAAATGAATGGCTGGTGGGCTTGGCCTCTCAATAACTAATTTTTATCACATACCTTCTCAACAGAATTGGGTATTAGGACAGGCACACTCATAGTGATGATCACCTTTCATCTCCACAACCCCAATACAACGTCAGTGTTAGTTCTTTCATTTTCTAGATGATATAACTGAGGCTTGAACAGTTACGTTTCCCGTTATACAGCTAAAAGTGCTAGAGCTGCGATTCAAACCCTAGGCAATCTGCCCCCAGAATGCACATTCCTACCATTCTAAACTACTGTGCCAAACCTACAAGCCAGTTGCCTTTAGCCATGCTTAATTAAAGAACGGTGCCAGGTGAAATATGCCTGGCTGGGCTGGTTAAATTAATCGAGTGTCAACATATCTGGGTGGACAGTAAGACAAGTCAGTGTGAGTCGAAAGGACTGCGTAACTGCCCCAGGCCCCTGGTTTTTGGGGGGCAGTATTGCTTCGTGGTAAGGAGCCCAGAGTGCCAGAGCCAGCCTGCGTGGGTTCAAATCTCAGCTTTTCCACTGACCAGCTGTATGACCTTCAGCATGTTGCTGAACTTTTCTGTACCTAGTTTATTCATCTGTAAAATGGGTATGATGATGGCAATGTGACAGTGCCCATCTCCTAGGGCACATCTCCTAATATGAGAATTAAACCAGTTAATGTATCTAAAGTACTTAGCACACAGCCTGGCAGGCTGTCAGCATTGTATAAGCGTCTGTGATTCCGTCCACGAGTTGGGCAATGGATGCAAGCACTTGAGTTTTGCCACATGCAAAAATATCTTTGCTGAGTTGTGATTTGATGTTATACCCTAGTTTTTATAGAGGGTGGATGTGACAAATAGTTAATGAAGAATGTGTCAGTGTCACTGGCGAAGCTGAGGACATTGTTCACCATGTTGCACAACGCCCTTTATCTCAACATTCCCATGCTCTCTCTGTTCCTCCCGGAGCTGAACACCGGGAAAGAGCACATCTCTCCAGACCAGCACGCGTGATGTCTGGGAGCAGCACAAGACCCCTTTGGCTGTCAGAAATTTGGAAATAAAATGAAATAGGATGTTCGTTGGCTTAAGCTCAGGTCCTAGGACATTCTCCTTTTCCTATTGGTTGTTTTCTTTATCATAAACATTGTTTCAACTTTGCTGTTTTTGAAATGGCAATTGTTTTATAGATTATTTCTGATTTTAAAACATATGTATCTTGATTGTAAAGAAAAGAATTAGTATTTTGATGTATCCCCTTATAGATGTTTGTGTATACTTTGGGTATGTATAATGTGTGTGTGTGTTATGTATATTATATGCATGTGTATGTGTAAACATGGATATGTGTGTGCATATGTTTTTGGAAACAAAATTTTAGAAAAGGGAAAATAGTGCCATACTGTTTTGAAACCTATCATTATCGGCCGGGCGCGATGGCTCATGCCTGTAACCCCAGCACTCTGGGAGGCCGAGGTGGGTGGATCAGGAGATCGAGACCATCCTGGCTAACACGGTGAAGCCCCGTCTCTACTAAAAATACAAAAAATTAGCCGGGCGTGGTGGTGGGCGCCTGTAGTCCCAGCTACTCGGGAGGCTGAGGCAGGAGAATGGCGGAGCTTGCAGTGAACCGAGATCGTGCCACCGCACTCCAGCCTGGGTGACAGAGCAAGACTCCATCGTATTAAAAAAACAAAAAAAACAAAAAAAAACAAAAAAAAAACTACCATTGTCTTTTAAGCTTACTGAAGACATTTTAAGGAGTTACAATATCTCAGGGTATGCTTGTTGAAAAGGAAAAGAAGTTACAATAACCACAGTCATCATAACTTTATTCATTCATTTAGCAAAATATGTATGATTCCCGTAAATATTTTCTAGGCACTCTCTCGAGGCTCTGAGAACATAAAACTGAACAAAATAGATAAGATCTGCCCCTCATAGGAGCTATCAAACCATAAACCACTAAAAATGATCATTTCAAATGTTGCTATGAAGAAAGTGATGCTCATGTGTTGAGGGCAACATTGAAAAGGGGATCATAAAAGCCTGCTTAGGTGACGTGCAATGGCTCATGCCTGTAATCCCAGCACTTTGGGAGGCAGAGGAGGGTGGATCACCTGAGGTCAGGAGTTCAAGACCAACCTGGTCAACATGGTGAAACCCAGTCTCTATTAAAATACAAAAAGTAGCCAGGCGTGGTGTCAGGTGCCTGTAATCCCAGCTACTCAGGAGACTGAAGTGAGAGGATCACTTGAACTCGGGAGGCAGAGGTTGCAATGAGCCAAGATCATGCCACTGTACCCCAGCCTAGGTGGCAAAGTGAGACTGTATCCCAAAAAATAAAAATAATAAATAAATAAACATTTTTTAAAAATAAAGCCTGCTTTGAGGAAGGGATGTGTGAGCTGAAGTGTGAGTCATGAGAATGGGACAGCCTTGACCACATCCTGGCAGGAAAATGGAGGAATTGGCAAGTGCACAGGCCCTGTGGTGAGCACAAGCGTGGTCCATTCTAGGAACAGCAAGAAGGCTACTGTGGCTGGAGCTGATCAACACACAGGTGGAGAGACCGGAAGGGGCCAGTTCTTGCAGATCCTGGGGAAGGGCTTGGATTTTTCTTTCAGTGTCATGCTCTGATTTAGCCATCTGAAGATCAAGATCACTGTGGTTTCTTGGTGGGGACTGCAGGGACCAAGAGTGGAAGCAAGGAGAACAATTGCAGGAATCTGGGTGGCATGCACTGGAGTGGCAGCAATAGACATGCCAAACCCTGGCTGGATTTAGACTTAATTTTGAAGTAAGTCAAAAGAGGTACTTGCAGAGGTAAGGAATAGGGGGTTCAAGGACAGCTCTGAAGCTTTGGATAACAACTTATAGTCAGCACTCTGTACCCAAGGATTCAGCCAACTGTGGATGGAAAATATTTCTTAAAAATACAGTAACAAGTGGGTGGCTGACAAGATGGCTGAATAGGAACAGCTCCAGTCTGCAGCTCCCAGTGAGATCAACACAGAAGGCGGATGATTTCCGCATTTCCAACTGAGGTACCCAGCTCATCTCATTGGTACTGGTTAGACAGTGGGTGCAGCCCACGGAAGGCGAGCCAAAGCAGGGTGGGGCATTGCCTCACCCAGGAAGTACAAGGAGTTGGGGAACTCCCTCCCCTAGCTAAGGGAAGCCATGAGGGATTGTGCCTTGAGGAATGGTGCCTTCTGGCCCAGATACTACACTTTTCCCATGGTCTTCACAAACCATAGACCAGGAGATTCCCTCAGGTGCCTACACCACCAGGGCTCCAGGTTTCAAGCATAAAACTGGGTGGCCATTTGGGCAGATGCCGAGCTAGCTGCAGGAGTATTTTTTCATACCCCAGTGGTGCCTGGAACACCAGCGAGACAGAACCATTCACTCCTCTGGAAAGGGGGCTGAAGCCAGGGAGCCAAGTGGTCTAGCTCAGCATATCCCACCCCCATGGAGCCCAGCAAGCTAAGATCCACTGACTTGAAATTCTCACTGCCAGCACAGCAGCCTGAAGTCGACCTGGGACACTCGAGTTTGGTGGGAGAGGCATCCGCCATAACTGAGGCTTGAGTGGGTGGTTTTTCTCTCACAGTGTAAACAAAGCCTCTGGGAAGTTTGAACTGGGCGGAGCCCACCACAGCTCAGCAAAGCCGCTGTAGCCAGATTGCCTCTCTAGATTCATCCTCTCTGGGCAGGGCATCTCTGAAAGAAAGGCAACACCCCCAGTCAGGGGCTTATAGATAAAACTCCCTGGGACAGAGCACCTGGGGGAAGGGGCGACTCTGGGCGCAGCTTCAGCAGACTTAAACATGCCTGTCTGCTGGCTGGGAAGAGAGCAGCGGATCTCCCAGCACAGCGCTCGAGCTCTGCTAAGGAACAGACTGCCTCCTCAAGTGGGTCCCGGACCTCCATGCCTCCTGACTGGGAGATACCTCCCAGCAGGGATTGACAGACACCTCATATAGGAGAACTCCAGCTGGCATCTGGTGGGTGCCCCCTCATACAGGAGAGCTCCAGCTGGCATCTGGCAGGTGCCCCTCTGGGACAAAACTTCCAGAGGAAGGAACAGGGAGCATTCTTTGCTGTTCTGCAGCCTCTGCTGGTGATACCCAGGCAAAGAACATCTGGAGTGGACCTCCAGCAAACTCCAGCAGACCTGCAGCAGAAGGGCCTGACTGTTTTAAGGAAACTAACAAACAGAAAGGAATAGCATCAACATCAACAAAAAGGATGTCCACACAAAAACCCCATCTGAAGGTCACCAACATCAAACACCAAAGGTGGATAAATCCATGAAGATGAGGAAAAACCAGCGCAAAAATGCTGGAAATTCCAAAAACCAGAACACTTCTTCTCCTCCAAAGGATCACAACTCTTCGCCAGCAAGAGAACAAAACTGGAGGGAGAATGAGTTTGTAGAATTGACAGAAGTAGGCCTCAGAAGGTGGGTAATAACAAACTCCTCTGAGCTAAAGAAGCATGTTCTAACCCAATGAGAGAAAGTTAAGAACCTTGAAAAAGGGTTAGAGGAATTGCTAACTAGAACAACCAGTTTAGAGAAGAACATAAATGACCTGATGGAGCTGAAAAACACAGGACGAGAACTTCGTGAAGTATACACAAGTATCAATAACTGAATTGATCAAGCAGAAGAAAGGATATCAGAGATTGAAGATCACCTAAATGAAATAAAGTGTGAAAACAAGATTAGAGAAAAAATAATGAAAAGGAACAAACAAAACCTCCAAGAAATATGGGACTATGTGAAAAGATCAAACCTACATTTGATTGGTGTACCTGAAAGTGGCAAGCAGAATGGAAACAAGTTGGAAAACATTCTTCAGGATATTATCCAGGAGAACTTCCCCAACCTAACAAGACAGGCCAACATTCAAATTCAGGAAATACAGAGAACACCACAAAGATACTCCTCAAGAAGAGCAACCCCAACACACATAATCACCAGATTCACCAAGGTTGAAATGAAGGAAATAATGTTAAGGGCAGCCAGAGAGAAAGGTTGGGTTACCCACAAAGGGAAGCCCATCAGACTAACAGCGGATCTCTCTGCAGAAACCCTACAAGCCAGAAGAGAGTGGGGGCCAATATTCAACATTCTTAAAGAAAAGAATTTTCAACCCAGAATTTCATATCCAGCCAAACTAAGCTTCATAAGCGAAGGAGAAATAAAATCCTTTACAGACAATCAAATGCTGAGAGATTTTTGTCCTCATCAGGCCTGCCTTACAAGAGTTCCTGAAGGAAGCGCTAAATATGGAAAGGAAAAACTGGTACCACCCACTGCAAAAACATACCAAATTGTAAAGACCATCAACACTATGAAGAAATTGCATCAACTAATGGGCAAAATAACCAGATAGCATCATAATGACAGGATCAAATTCACACAACAATATTAGTCTTAAATGTAAATGGGCTAAATGCCCCAATTAAAAGACACAGACTGGCAAATTGGATAAAAAGTCAAGACCCATTGGTGTGCTGTATTCAAGAGACCCATCTAATGTGCAAAGACACACATAAGCTCAAAATAAAGGGATGGAGGAAAATTTACCAAGACCAAAAAAAAAAAAAAGCAGAGGTTACAATCCTAGTCTGATAAAACAGACTTTAAACCAACAAAGATCAAAAAAGACAAAGAAGGGCATTACATAATGGTAAAGGGATCAATGAAACAAGAAGAGCTAACTTTCCTAAATGTATATGCACCCAATACAGGAGCACTCAGGTTCATAAAGCAAGTTCTTAAAGACCTACAAAGAGACTTAGACTCCCACACAATAATAGTGGAAGACTTTAACCCCACTGTCAATATTAGACAGATCAATGAGACAGAAAATTAACAAGGATATTCAGGACGTGAACTCAGCTCTGGACCAAGTGGACCTAACTGACATCTACAAAACTCTCCACCCCAAATCAACAGAATATGCATTATTCTCAGCACCACATCACACTTATTCTAAAATTGACTACATAGTTGGAAGTAAAACACTCCTCAGAAAACACAAAAGAACAAAAATCATAACAAACAGTCTGTCAGACCACAGTGCAATCAAATTAGAACTCAGGATTAAGAAATTCACTGAAAACCACACAACTACATGGAAACTGAACAATCTGCTCCTGAATGACTACTGGGTAAATAATAAAATTAAGGCAGAAATAAATAAGTTCTTTGAAACCAATGAGAACAAAGACACAACATACCAGAATCTCTGGGACACAGCTAAAGCAGTGTTTAGAGGGAAACACTTTTTAGAGGGAAACATTTATAGCACTAAATACCCACAGGAGAAAGCAAGAAAGATCTAAAATCGACACCATAAAATCACAATTAAAAGAACTAGAGAAGCAAGAGCAAACAAATTCAAAAGCTAGCAGAAGACAAGAAATAAGTAAGATGAGAGCACAACTGAAGGAGATAGAGACACTAAAAACCCTTCAAAAAATCAATGAATCCAGGAGATTGTTTTTTAAAAGATGAAAAATATAGATAGACCGCTAACCAGACTAATAAAGAATAAAAGAGAGAAGGAATCAAATAGACAATAAAAGATGATAAAGGGGATATCACTACTGATACCACAGAAATACAAACTACCATCAGAGAATACTATAAACACCTCTACGCAAATAAACTAGAAAATCTGGACGAAATGGATAAATTCCTGAACACAACACCCTCCCAAGACTAAATCAGGAAGAAGTCAAATCTCTGAATAGACCAATAACAAGTTCTGAAATTGAGGCAGTAATTAACAGCCTACCAACCAAAAAAAGCCCAGGACAAGACGGATTCACAGCTGAATTCTACCAGAGGTACAAAAAGGAGCTGGTACCATTCCTTCTGAAATGATTCCAAACAATAGAAAAAGAGGGACTCCTCCCTAACTCATTTTAGGAGGCTAGCATCATCCTGATACCAAAGCCTGGCAGAGACAGAACAAAAAAAGAAAATTTTAGGCCAATATCCCTGATGAACATCGATGTGAAAATCCTCAATAAAATACTGGCAAACCAGATCCAGTAGCACATCAAAAAGCTTATCCACACGATTAAGTCAGCTTCATCCCTGGGACACAAGGCTGGCTCAACATATGCAAATTAATAAACGTAATCCATCACATAAGCAGAACCAATGACAAGAACCACATGATTATCTCAATAGGTGCAGAAAAGACCTTCAATAAAATTCAACACCCCTTCAATAAAATTCAAAACTCTCAATAAACTAGGTATTGATGGAATATATCTCATATATGTAATAATAAGAGCTACTTATGACAAACCCACGGCCAATATCATACTGAATGAGCAAAAGCTGGAAGCATTCCCTTTGAAAACCAGCACAAGGCAAGGATGACCTCTCTTACCACTCCTATTCAACATAGTGTTGGAAGTTTTAGCCAGGGCAATCAGGCAAGAGAAAGAAGTAAAGAGTATTCAAATAGGAAGAGAGGAAGTTAAATTGTGTCTGTTTGCAGATGACATGATTGTATATTTAGAAAACCCCATTGTCTCAGCCCAAAATCTCCTTAAGCTGACAAGCAACTTCAGCAAAATCTCAGCATAAAAAATCAAAGTGCAAAAATTACAAGCATTCCTATACACCAATAATAGACAAACAGAGGGCCAAATCTTGAGTGAACTCCCATTCACAATTGCTACAAAGAGAATAAAATACCTAGGAATACAACTTACAAGGGATGTGAATACCTCTTCAAGGAGAACTACAAACCACTGCTCAAGGAAATAAGAGAGGACACAAACAAATGGAAAAACATTCCATGCTCATGGATAGGAAGAATCAATATCGTGAAAATGGCCATACTGCCCAAAGTGATTTGTAGATTCAATGCTATTCCCATCAAACTACCATTGACTTTCTTCACAGAATTAAAACAAAACAAAACAAAACAAAACAAACAAACAAACAAAAACTACTTTAAATTTCATATGGAACCAAAAAAGAGCCCATATAGCCAAGACAATCCTAAGAAAAGAAGGAAGCTGGAGGCATCATGCTACCTGACTCCAAACTATACTACAAGGCTGCAGTAACCAAAACAGCATGGTACTGGTACCAGAACAGATATATAGACCAATAGAACAGAACAGAGGCCTCAGAAATAATGCCACATATCTACAACCATCTGATCTTTGACATATCTGACAAAAACAAGCAATGGGGAAAGATTCCCTATTTAATAAACAGTATTGGGAAAACTGACTAGCCATATTCAGAAAACTGAAACTGGACCCCTTCCATATACCTTATACAAAAATTAACTTAAGATGGATTAAAGACTTAAATGTAAGACTTAAAACCATAAAACCCTGGAAGAAAACCTAGGCAATACCATTCAGGACATAGGCATGGACAAAGACTTCATGACTAAAACACCAAAAGCAATGACAACAAAAGCCAAAATTGACAAATGGGATCTAATTAAACTAAAGAGCTTCTGCAAAACAAAAGAAACTATCATCAGAGTAAACAGAATGGGAGAAAATTTTTGCAATCTATCCATCTGACAAAGGGCTAATATCCAGAATCTACAAGGAACTTAAACAAAGGTACAAGAAAAAAACAAACAACTCCATCAAAAATTGGGCAAAGGATATGAACAGACACTTCTCAAAAGAAGACATTTATGCAACCAACAAATATATGAAAAAAAAAGCTCATCATCACTGGTCATTAGAGAAATGCAAATCAAAACCACAATGAGATACCATCTCATGCCAGTTAGAATGGCTATCATTAAAAAGCCAGGAAACAATAGGTGCTGGAGAGGATGTGGAGAAATAGGAATGCTTTTGTTTTTTCTTTTTTTTTGAGATGGAGTCTTGCTTTGTTGCCAGGCTGGAGTACAGTGGCATGATCTCAGCTCACTGCAACCTCCACCTTCTGGGTTCAAGCAATTCTCCTGCCTCAGCCTCCCAAGTAGCTGGGACTACAGGCGTGCACCACCATGCCCAGCTAATTTTTATATTTTTAGTAGAGACGGGGTTTCACTGTGTTGGCCAGGATGGTCTTGATCTCTTGACCTCGTGATCTGCCCGCCTCAGCCTCCCAAAGTGCTAGGATTACAGGCTTGAGCCATCATGCCTGGCCAGGAATGCTTTTACACTGTTGGTGGGAGTGTAAATTAGTTCAATCATTGTGGAAGACAGTGTGATGATTCCTTAAGGATCTAGAACCAGAAATACCATTTGACCCAGCAATCCCATTACTAGGTATATACCCAAAGGATTATAAATCATTCTACCATAAAGACACATGCACACGTATGTTTATTGCAGCACTGTTCACAATAGCAAAGACTTGGAACCAACCCAAATGCCTATCAATGATAGACTGGATAAAGAAAATGTGGCACATATACACCATGGAATACTATGCAGCCATGAAAAAGGATGAGTTCATGTCCTTTGCAGGGACGTGGATGAAGCTGGAAACCATCATTCTCAGCAAAGTAACACAGGAACAGAAAACCAAACACTGCATGTTCTCACTTGTAAGTGGGAGTTAAACAATGAGAACACATGGACACAGGGAGGGGAACATCACACACCGGGGCCTGTCAGAGGGTGGGGGGCAAAGGGAGAGATAGCATTAGGAGAAATATCTAATGTAGATGATGAGTTGATGGCACAGCAAACCACCATGGTACGTGTATACCTACTAAACAAACCTGCATGTTCTGCACATGTACCCCAGAACTTAGAGTATAATTTTAAAAATACAATAACAAATAACTTTACAACAATAAAAATAATACAAATAAAAACCAATACGATAGAACAACTATTTACATAGAGTTTACATTGTATTAGGTATCATAAGTAATCTAGAGACGATTTAAGGTACACAGGAGGGAGCTGGGCAGAGTAGCTTATACCTGTAATCCTAGTACTTTGCAAGGCAGAGGCAGACAGATCACTTGAGGTCAGGAGTTCGAGACTAGCCTGGCAAACATGGCAAAACCCCATCTCTACTAAAAATACAAAAAATTAGCCAGGTGTGTTGGCACATGCCTGTAATCCCAGCTACTCAGGAGGCTGAAGCACAAGAATCCCTTGAACCCAGGAGGTGGAGGTTGCAGTGAGCTGAGATCATGCCACTCTGGGTGACAGAGTGAGACTTTGTCTCAAAAAAATAAAAAATAAAGTATACTGGAGGGGACTGGGCACAGTGGCTCATGCCTGAAATCCCAACACTTTGGGAGTCTAAGGGGGGGCAGATGGCTTGAGCTCAGGAGTTCGAGACCAGCTTGGCCAACATGGTGAAACCCTGTCTCTACAAAAAGTACAAAAAAATTAGGATATGGTGGCATATACCTATGGTCCTGGCTATTCAGGAGGCCAAGGTGGGAGGATTGCTTTTGCCCAGGAGGTCGAAAGTGCAGCGAGCTGTGATCACACCACTGCATTCTAGCCTGGACAACAGAGCAAGACCCTATCCCCTAAAAAAAATGTATATGGGAGGATGTGCATCTGTTATATGCAAATACTACATCATTTTATGTCAAGGACCTGAGCATCCTCAGATTTTGGTATCCTGGAGGGGTCCAGGAACCAATCCCCCTCAGACCCCGAGGAATGACTATATTTACTGAGAAGTTACTAACACCAAGAACTGTGCAAAGCCCATGTATAGATTGACTCCACAGTTCCCCAAAGTAGGTCTGTGGTCTAAGGTATTAGACCCACCTGCTATGGTCCTGAAAACGCAGGGATTTGTATTCATATCATTATTCCAGGGATCTCATTTGTAGCCAAGCTTGGGGGTATCTGTGCTCATTTAATCATTCAATAAGTCCACAGGTAGGACTTTGTCTATTAGTTTTATAGAGTGGGAAACTGAGGCTCTGGAAGCATAAGTGACTGGCACTAAGTTGACAGTCCCTCTGACTTCACAGCTGGGCACCTAGGCACTGCAGTCCAAATACTGGCAAAAAATATGGCACCACCCAGTGACTTAACAGCTGCCCTGGATTCTACTTTATGGATTGCCTGGCACTAAGTAAACACAATCTTGCCTTTTTACCTTTTATTTTCATTACTTAGGGGTGTGACATGGACTTGGGTTCCAAACCATGGGCTTAAAATCCTTTCTAGATGTAGCCAGAGTGAAGCACCACTTCAGTAGCAGTTAATTACCTTTAATGATAATTGGTAACACTAATAATTGCAGCTCCCATTTACTGAGAGCTTACTACAGGCCAGGCCCTGTGCTACAGGTGATGTGTGCCCTTTGAACACATCATCTCCTTCATCCCGCCCAGGTGAATGTGGGCTGGGGATACTCACATCGCCCACAGCTCCCTCCCTCCCTCCCGGGTATGTGGGGAGACAGTGATACCATCAGGTAAGCCTGGTGATGAAGCATCTTGGGCCTTTGCTACTATTTCCATAAAGAGGCAGTGGCTTTTGACCTACTTTCTGGGCCAAAACCCTCTCTGGGGATGTGGTGGCTCTGTGGCAAAATCTGACCACTGGTCTATCTCCTTGTGGTCAAGAATCAGGGTGGGGCTGTGGGTGCTGGTGGAGAGAAAGGGGGAGGAAAGATTGCAGCATGAATCAGGCCCTGGCTCCACACTTAATGGTCACCAAGAAGTCTGCCCCACCGTGGTGGCATTCCAGAGGCCAGAAGCCGGCATGACTCCTGCAGCTGGAATCTGACCACTGTGGCGTCCAGCATAATGACACCTTGAGAGAGGCTTAGTGGTCACATGGGGTGTGTTTTATTCCCTACTCTTTTCCACTCTCAGCTGGGCCCTTGGGCTATCCCTGGGGAAGGGAGCAGAGAGCTATTCAAGCAGAATGCTTGGTAGGCAAGCACTTCCTCTGGGGACTCTTGTATTCATGCAGTCATTGGTTCCTCTGCCCATCCATCCATCCATCCATCCGTCCACCCACCCATCTGTTTATCCATGCAGCAAATGCCTATGTCTAAGGCACACTTGTAGATATTTGGGGCTATGGGAAATACAGAGGAGTAAGATACAGACCCTGCTCTCAAGGAACCTGCCCTCTCATATGGGAAACAGAAGTAAACTGACAATGCCGTAAACTTTGGGAGTAGTTTCTAGGAGACCTATTAAGCTGTGCTGAACAAGTTCCTTTGAATTACTCAGAGCCAGTTTGTCCTCTGGAGGCACACAACCCTGCTCAGATCTCAGCTCCACCAATTATCATCTGCATGGCCTTGGGTAAGGCACTTCACTACTCTGAGCCTCAATTCCCTCATCTGTAAAATGGGAGTAATTATAATACCTACTTCAATGACTTGTGAGAATTAAAAGGAATATGTATATACAAGACAATGCCTGGCCTGTAGTAGATGTGCAATCATTGGTTATTTCATTTCTCTTTTCTTCTTGAAGCTCTCTTGGCAGGGTACAGAAACAGATAAGCTCTGGTTCCTGTTACAAAGGGACTTAGAATGTAGTAGGAGAGAGTGACCATGGGTTTAGCCCTTGCTGTTTGCCAAGTACTGTAAAATGCTTCCTGTTTATTTTCACATTTAGTTTGTACAACACAGTGAAGGCTTTATAATTCCCATTTCACAGATAAGGTAACGGAAGCTCAGAGAGTTAAATTACTTGCCAAGTTTGCACAGCTAATAAATGGCAAAGCTGGGATCTGAACCCTGGTTTGTTTTACTGCAGAGTCCACAGTCAAACACTAGATTATAGTGTCTGTATACAGCTATGCATGGTAGAAGGTAATAAGTATCCTAATAAAGTGTCAAGCATATTGTTCTGAAAACACAGAGAAAGAATTTCTTGGGACTTTTTGGAGAAGATGGTATTTGAGCTCCATTGTGAAGGAGAGAAATCTAGAATATCAGTCTCATCTCATAGAAATCGCAGGTGGCAACTGTGGTCTTCCAGGCAGACAGTATAGCTTGGATAAAAGCATGAAGGTGAAAAGTGTGCAGTGCTTTGGGGGAGTAATCCCAGGATCATATACCATTTATAAAACCCGAATATCATGTTAGTCTGATCCCATTATCTCACCGGTGACAAAACCAAGGTCCTGACCCAGGCCCCATGGTAATGAGTGGCAATGCTGGGGTCAGCCCAGCATTGTTGGGGTGCAGAGTGTGGGATGGATAAGGCTCACCAGAAAAGTGGGAGTCAGATTACAGAAGACCTCAATTCTAGTGTGAGGAGTTTGGAAATGGAGAACTGGTGAAGGTACCTGAACAAGATGAGTTCCAACCTATTGATGGCGGAATTGGCGGAACTGGAACAGCCCCCTGTGATGGGAATCCTGGGTGGGGTCCAGCAAACCCTTGACTTCGTGGGATTTTAGCCACTTCAACTGGTCTGGAGCTCTTCATCATGGGGACATTCATTTGCTTATCAAAACAATAGGTTCGCTTGAGGACTGGCAGTTCTAACAAGGTGTTTCAATTTTTCGATTTAGAGGTTTCCCCTGTTAAACAGATGCCCCCATAGAACTCTGTATTTTCTCCTTTGGAGCACTTATCACACTGTATCATTAAAGCTAATTGTATGAAAGTAGTGGATGTCTGGCTCCATGGTCGGATCAAAGCTCTAGGGTGGGAGGGACTGCCGTCTGTTTTTTTCAACACTGTATACCTAACATCTAGCAAGGGCCTGGCATAGAAAGGCTTAATCAACATTTTTGAATGAATCAATGAACCAACCAATGAATCAAAACTAAGTTCAGCCCAATCAATTTCCAGGTAAGAAAACTGAGGTCCAGAGAGAAGCAATTCCTTCATTCAACTTGACACATATTCCTTGACCTACTATGCACCAGGCAATATCGTAAATATAATGAACAAGACAGATGAGGTCCCTGTCCTCATACAGCTTATGAGTGAATAAACAATACATGAGTAAACAGATAAATTGAAAAGGCAGTTCTGTTAGGTGCCTGTCTTGAGAACAAGGTTTCCCTTGGAAACAAGATGGGCTGGCCAGAGATGACTCTTCTTTTCCTTACTACACACTTCATCCCTCTACTTCCTCCAAACATTTTGAAGGTTTTGGTTTAAATCAACATGTGGGATCAACTCTCAGGCATTTTCTCCCAAACCAGATTGAACATTTGGAGTTCTGGGATGATGGGTTTGAAGCCACCAACAGCATTTGTGGAGCACACTATCTGCTTCTAGAAATATAGGCAGGCCAGGCACAGTGACTCATGCCTGTAATCCCAACACTTTGGGAGGCCAAGGCAGGCAGGTTGCTTCAGCTCAGGAGTTCAAGACTAGCATGGGCAACACAGGGAGATGCAGTCTCTACAAAACAAAATACACACACACACAAAAATTAGCTGAGGTTGGTGGTGTGCACCGGTAGTCCCAGCTACTTGAGAGGCTGAGGTGGGAGGATCTTTTGAGCCCAGGAGGCGGAGGCTGCAGTGAGCCATGATTGTGCTACTACACTCCAGTGACAGAGTGAGACCCTTTCTCAAAAACAAACAAACAACAACAACAACAACAACAAAAAAACCAGAAAGAAAGAAAAAAAAAAAGTAGGGGAGACCAAGAGATAGAGCCCACAGCTTGATGAGGCAAAAAGAACCATGGAGGTTCTCATTATTGTTTGAGTTTGCATTTCCTTGATTATGAATGAGGTGAAGCATCATTTCATGTGCTTCCTGGCTGTTTGAGTTTCCTCCCCTGAGAAGTGGTTGTTCATGGCCTTCTTTTTTTCTATGACCTCCGCCTCCTTTTGCACAGGAGGAAACTAAGGTTGACAGTCACATGACTTGCCTAAAATCAGAAAACTATTTTACATAAAATTACAGAAAACTATGTTATCTATTGTATGGTGCCTTCCTCAAGGTAGGTCCCTGCTCAAGACCTATGTGTTGAACTGAATTTAAATGAATAGAGAACAACCCTGAATGTGAGACACCATCCTTGGGTGGTGAAAGGAACATAGATCTGGAGTCAGCCAGCCTGGGAGGGCTCTAAACCTGGCTGTGCTGTGTGATCTTAGATAAGCACCAAGCCTCTCTAAGCCTCCGTTTCCTTGTGGAAATGTAAGAATCTCTATCCCCAGGTGAATCAGGGCACCTACCACAGGGCTTGCTCAGGGACCATTCCTTTTTCCCTCTCGCCCCCTCCTGAAGGATGCAGAACAGCCAAGTGCACAGGGTTGTGGAGGCCAAATCAATAGGTATGAATAGGAAGGCAGGCTAGATGATGGCCCCCAAAAAGTGCAGTCTTAATCCCCAGAGCTTGTGAATATGTTACCTTACTTGCTCAAAGGGACTTTGCAGATGTAATTAAGTTAAGGATATTGACATGAGAGATTATCTGGGTGGGCCCAATGTAATCACCAGGTTTTATGGTCAGAAAGGTCAGAGATACAGAGAAAGAAGTGAGGACAGAAGGCAGAGGCTAGAGTGATGTTCTTTGAAGATGGAGGAAGGGGCCACAAGCCAAGGGATGGAGGCAACCTCTAGAAATTGATAAAGAGAAGAAAACAGATTCTTCCCCGGAGCCTTGGAGGGAGCACAGCCCTGATGACATCTGGGTTTGATCCAGCAAAACCCACTTCAGACTTCTTTTTTTCTTTTTTTTTTTTTCTTTTTTTTGAGACGGAGTCTCGCTCTGTCACCCAGGCTGGAGTGCAGTGGCCGGATCTCAGCTCACTGCAAGCTCCGCCTCCCGGGTTCATGCCATTCTCTGGCCTCAGCCTCCCAAGTAGCTGGGACTACAGGCACCCGCCACCTCGCCCGGCTAGTTTTTTTGTATTTAATAGAGACGGAGTTTCACCGTGTTTGCCAGGATGGTCTCGATCTCCTGACCTCGTGATCCGCCCGTCTCGGCCTCCCAAAGTGCTGGGATTACAGGCTTGAGCCACCGCGCCCAGCCCCAGACTTCTTTATTTTTCTTTATTTTTACCTCTTCGAGACAAGGTCGTGCTCTGTCACTCAGGCTAGAGTGCAGTGGCACAATCATAGCTCACGGCAGCTTCAACCTCTCAGGCTTAAGCAATCCTCCCACCTCAGCCTCCTGACTAGCTGGGACTTCAGGCATGCACCACCACACTTGGTTAATTTTTTTACTTTTTGTGGAGATGGGGTCTCACTATGTTGTCCAGGCTGGTCTCAAACTCCTGGCCTCAAATGATCCTCCCACCACAGCCTCCTAAAGTGCTGGAATTACAGGCATGAGCCACCACACCCAGCCCCATTTCAGACTTCTAATACGTAGAAATGTAAGAGGATACATCCGTGTTGTTTTAAGCCACTAAGTTTGGGGTAATTCATCGCAGTAACAGTAGGAAACCAGTAGAGATGACATCTTGGAAAAATCAAGTTTTCTGAAGGAAGGGAGAGACATGAATGGTGGTGAAGAAACAATAATAGCTCCTGTGTTGTTTTTCTTAGTGTTTATTTTATACCAAGAAGTGTTCAAAACCCTTGTTTCAAATTATTTCATTTAATCCTCACATCACCAAGTGAGGTAAAAGCCATCATCCCATTTGCCAACTGAGAGAACAAAGGCCCAGCAAGGGTGAAGAATTTAGTCCCATTAAGTCAGTAGAGGAGCTGTCATCAAAACACCATGATTTTCCTGAAGTGGAAATCTATGGATGGCCAGAGGCTAGAGGAAGTCTATAGGCTTTAGTTTTAGAACTGGCAGGTTGCTGCCAAGTTCACTTATCTGTGCCTAGTACTGCGCTAGTGCAGGGGAGACCCACACTTCCTGGGAGATAGGATGTGGTAGAACACAGAGACCCAATCTGAACGATTCTGAAAATATAAGCACGTTCTAAAATGCCTAATTGTGCTTAAATAAAGTGGAGAGGGGAAGAAAAATAGAGATTGTGGCTAGCAGGGTAGGCTTTTGAGAGAAGGTGGAGCCTTAACTGGTCCTTGAAGAATGTATAGGAATTAGGAAGATGCGGAGAGGCCCCTCTGAGGGGGAAAGGGCTAGAGAAGGGGATGCTGCCTGTGCCATCCCAGGCTGCGATGTAGCAGAAACTCCGTCCTGGGAGAACTTACACAACTCCACGAGAAAAACCTTGAATGCGCCGAAAGCTAAATGGATGAAGGAAAGGAAAGGTTAGAAGACAGGAATAAGCAATTCACAAACACATGGAAAGATGTTCCGTCTCATTAGTTATCGAAGGAATAAAAATTAAAACGAGATGCAAATGGTTGCCTACCAAATCAGCCCAGATTTGAGAAAACGATAGTAGCCAAGGTTGCCAAGGGTGTGGTGAAAGAGGAACTCTCATTCACGGCTGGTGGGAGTAGAAATTAGCAGAACTGTTTTGGAAAACAGTTTGGCAATGTGTCTTAAAAGCACGGGTATGTTGATATCCTTTGATCCTGTACCTCCTCCTCAGGGAGACTGGCTCCGGTTACTGTGAATAGGGGAAACCTTCGTATATGAAATTCTCACTGCATCCTTACTTACACAGTGGAATAACCACCACAGTGTCCCAAAGGGGAATGTGAGGTACATTATAGTGTCTCAACCTAGTGAAGTATTATGTATCCATTCAAAATAATGGCAGCAAAAATCTAGATTTGCTTTAATATTTTACATTAAGTGACTACAGCAGGACAAAAAACTTCATATCTGGTAGAGTAGCCATATGCAAAGTGTTTTTTGTAACTGTGGTTAAAAAAAAACAAAACAAACAAAAAAAAAACTCCGCAACATAAATTTACCCCCTTAACTATTTTTAAGTGTACAGTAGTGTTAATTTTATGCACGTTGTCATATAACAGAGCCCCAGAACTTTTTTTTTTTTTTGAGACAGAGTCTCACTCTGTCACCGGGGCTGCAGTGCAGTGGCACAATCTTGGCTCACTGCAACCTCTGCCTCCCGCGTTCAAGCAAGTCTCCTGCCTCAGTCTCCTGAGTAGCTGGGATTACAGGCACCCGCCACCACGCCTGGCTAATTTTTTGTATTTTTAGTAGAGACGGGGTTTCACCATGTTGGCCAGGCTGGTCTTGAACTCCTGACCTCATGATTTGCCCGCCTCGACCTCCCAAAGTGCTGGGATTACAGGCGTGAGCCACCATGCCCAGCCAGCTCTAGAACTTTTTAATCTTGCATGACCGAAAATCTATACCCACCAAACAACTCCTCACTCCCCTCTCTTGAGTCCCAGGCAACCAGCACCCTACTTTCTGTTTCTATGAGTCTGACTGACTTCAGATACCTCACAGAAGTGGAATCGTGCAGTATTTGCCTTTTTGTAACTGGCTTACTTCACTTAGCATAATGTCAAAGTGTTTTTTAAAGGATTCAAATAAAAGATGCCAAAACTTGTGGTTGGCTTTAAGTGGTGGATCTAAATATGGTTTTAAAACTTCTTTCTACATTTCCCTTTTTCCAAATGGTTTAGACTCATTTCTTTTTAAGGAAAAAGGACAAGAAAACGGGTCCCAGAGGCCTAGGAAGTAGCACATTCTTAAATTTGTCACATGCTATGGAGGTGATAGGCTGGCACAAAGAAGACCTTAGGCTCAAGAAAAGACTCCAATATGAGACCCAAAGCATCCAAGCTTCCCCCTGTCATCTTGCCTTCCCAGAAAGCCAGCTGCATTCTAGGTAAGGCCTGAGAGCTGGGGATGTAGAGGACACCCTGCCCTGGTTCTCTTCTCCGAGAATCTACCACTCCTGGGCCCAGTATTGATTAGTGACAGGGCCAGTTGACATTCACCGCCCAAGACAACTATGATTCATTCCTCCCTCTCCCAGGGAATGTTAAATAGCTGTCTGCTCTTGGCTCTCTCTAAACCCACCCAGCCAAGCAGCCCTCGGGGACCTAAGCCATGCTCCACCTGCTACGTGCAGAGTTAAAAGGAGGGACTGATGCTGAGTGGGTATAAATTAGGAAGTAGGTGGAGGGCACAGAAATACATCCGCCCAGTACTGTTTTTTGGGTCCACTGCTGTATTGGAAAATCCTTGCGGGCCCAGATCTTTTGTTGTCCAGCATCTCCGCCCTCCAGCCCTGATTACAGGGTTGTAGACCTTGTGGAGACTTCATAAATATTCATTCATTGGATGAACCAAGAGCATCCTATCATTTGGGCAAACAGCTCATTTGAGGTGTGGTGCATTCATCTTGGGAAATCCACCAAGACACTGGAAAGTTACAGCAACAGGCAGATGACAGGCAGGGGGAGGAGACCTCAGGCAGAGGACAGGCAGGGAGGAGACCTCAGGCAGGGAGCTGGAAAGGACGCCAGGCACAGCGGAGGGGCTCTCAGTTACCTTCCATCCTGCCCTGCTTCCATGTTGCTACCTCTGAGTGCTAGACCCCTCCCCAACTTGATGTCTACTCCTATCCCTAAGAAGCATGATATGAACACAGGCAAGCACATTTCTCCCATCCTATTCAGGTCAGCTGGAATACAATAAGCACCAACTGCTACCATCCCTCAGGACCAGGAAAACCGAGTGTGAGTCCCAGCTCTGCTGCTTACAAGCTGAGTGACCTTGGGCAAGTCATGTATCCAAGGGGCAACACACTAATAAATATGTAAGGCATGCCTAATTTTAAAATATTCATTTTTTGGGTTCTTGGAAACTTTACAAATAGCACCTACTTCTCGCAATGCCCTGTGACAGAGAGACTATTCTTATCCCCATTTTACAGAGAAAGAAAGTCTAGATTCAGAGAGGTTTAGAAAATTTCCCAAAGTCATAAGGCTATGAAGTGGTAGAGCTGAGATCTGGACCAGGTCTGATGACTTTACAACTTGGGCTCTGCCACCAGGCCATGCTGCTTCCCATCCACACCTACCTACAAAGCATTGCTGTAAGGCTCAAAAATGGGGTCACATATGTGAAAGCATGCTGTGAACTCCAGTGCACCGTATGATTATTAGGATGGCTGTGGAGACATTCACAGGACAGGGAGAGGGGAAGGGACTGGAAAATCTCAGGACCACCTACCACACCTGCATCTGTCCCTATAAGCTTCTCAATTTCCATGACGGTGTTTGGCCCCAAGGCAGCCCTCCCTCCTAAGGTGGGCAGGAAGAAATTCTCCCTGCTCTGAAACTAAGAGCAGTTTCACAACTAGGGCTGTGTCCCATGGGCTCTCTGCATCAACCAACTGACCTTTCCATCAGCTGACAAGGTGTCCTGAGTGCCTAATATGCATTCAGCACAGCGCCAAGCCCTCTGCCTTCACTGGGGGGCCAGGCCAGGCTTCAGGAGGCAGGCTTTTGCCCCAAGGGAGCTGCCTAACTCCAGGGCTCTGGGGAAAGAGAGCCTGACTAGAGAAAGACCTCTTTCAGATGTCACTGGAGGTAAGAACACACAGATGACAAAATCACACGCTTTGTAGCTCTGGCTGCCTGAACTGGCTGTTGATTGACTCAACTCTACAATTCATCACCCATATATCAGGGTTACTGAACAACTTCTCAGCAAAGCTGGGTGGCACAGCGATCAACCACGTGGGCTCCAGAATCAGACAGACCTGTGTTGGAACTTGGCACTGTGTTAATGAAATTACTTCAACTTTCTGTTCCTTAGTTGCCACATCTGCAAGATGGGGTAATATGATCCATTCACAGAATTTCTGTGAGGAGTAGAAGAGATGATGCACATGGAGGCTTCAGCACAGTGGGCATGTAGTAAGTGCTTCAGCATGTAGTAGGTGCTCAGTAAATGTGTCTGTGTGTGTGGCCAGACCTACTTAGTTAGATGGGTAACTAAGATGAATAAGAAAAAGGCTTGCCTTCAAGGATTATATGTTCAGTAGCAGGGTCAGAAAACTACAATCTATACTATAATCATGACTGTACTTAATATTTATATTTAATTATTCCATGCAATCCTTGCCCAATGAAGATCAGGCAACGAAAAAGTTGTAGAGCCAGGATTTGAACCCAAGTATGGCTTACTAAGATTGAGACATTAATTTGGAGAAAAGGATCAGACCCCGAATTAGGAGACCCAGGAATGAGTCCTCTTTTTGGACCAACTTTCCTAGCTGACATATATATATATATATATATATATATATGGACATTTGGAAATGAATGTGCTGTGTACTTGTCAAGTTGATAATTATTACATATGATGGTAGAAACTGAAACCAGACAGTCCTACAGATAGTAAATTAGAGGCAAGGTCTGAAATCCTTTCTGACTTCTGAGCCTGTGCTCTTTCCCACCTGCTATGTCGACCTGCCAGCCTTGAAAGTCTGATGAGAAATTCACCACGGATCTGCCAAGAAGCAATAGGCTCACCAGTCATTCATTGTTTTACTCTCAATCACTAGTTTTGAGGAACTGATGGATTTACACTAAGGTAATTGTGTCTCCTGGGTGACCTAATCATGACACTGGGCAATGAAGCAAGGAGACAAGAGAGAATACTTTCACGGAGCCTGCATGTATTCATGACCTACTGTGTGCTCAGCCCTATGCCAAACCCCAGCATACAGATGTCATGCCCTCCCTATGCCTCTAGGTTTGTGGTGAGCCAAGGCAAACACTGAGGAAGTATCCAGCCACACAAGACTCTAACCAGAAGCTCAGTTTTACTTTGAACTGTAATTATGAAGACCTTGGAATCATACAGACCTGGGTGCAAAACTGGGTTCTGATACTCAGTGCCTGTGCAGTTTTGAGCAAGTCACTTCACCTCTCTGAGCCTGTGAACTGGAGATGACAGGGATGTACTCAGGGACGTTGGCTGACAAAGACTTCGTTGGGTTGTGCAAGACAGCGTGGGTTCCAAGACCACCTAGGGGGAACACTACAGCCTTGTGGTTGCCAACTAAAGAAAAATCAGGCATTTAAATAGTTTTACTTTTTCTATTTTTTATTTTTTGAGACGGAGTCTCGCTCTGTCACACAGGCTGGAGTGACATGGCGCGAGCTCGCTCACTGCAACCTCCGCCTTCCAGGTTCAAGCGATTCTCCTGCCTCAGCCTCCTGAGTAGCTGGGATTACAGGCGTGTGTCACTACGCCCGGCTAATTTTTGTATTTTTAGTAGAGACGGGGTTTCACCATGTTGCCCAGGCTGGTCTCAAAGTCCTGACCTCAGGTGATCTGCCCACCTTGGCCTCCCAAAGTGCTGGGATTACAGTTGTGAGCCATCGTCCCCTGCCTAATAATTAGTTTTATTAAGAGGATTGCAACCTGGTAGTCTTTCAGAGAGTTTATGTTAGACTGCTTCAAAATAGTATTTAAGTCCAGTTTATATGAAGATAGGGGTGGTTCTGCATGTGCTCAGAAGTTACATCAAACCTAGTCAGAAGTTACTTTAGAGCAAAACCTTATGAAAGTTTGGGTGCGAGGGTACATGTGTTTATAGATTACTGAGGCACAATCATTAGTCCTGTCAGTATCTTATGCAGAGGAAGAAGCAAGGGCCAGCCAGGATCATTGAACTTATTTTTTTCTAAAAATGCTGTAATTCGGGCAAGAGATGTGGGAACCTGTGCTCTATCCCGCTCATCATCTTAAGAGCAGGAGGACTGCGCTGTCACAGAGTCAAGGGCTTTGTGAAATTCTGCTGGGAGGCAGAATGAGCAAACATTGCTCCTTAGCTCTGCTACTTTGTCTTACGTGGTTTAAGAGTGGACTTGTGTAAGACAGACCGGGTACGGAATACTAACTGCTCCATGATAGCTGCGTGACTGTGCAATTTATTCAATTTCCCAGGTCTCTCTGTTTTTTACAGGAACAGAATGCAGTGACAACAAGCTTCCTGGAGGAGACAGAGACCACATCACGGAACAGGAATAGCAAAACTCCAGGGACAAGGCCCCCAAAGAGCGCACCTATGATATTCAGCTGGACTTAAAAAAGAGAGAGAGAGAAAGAGAGAGAGAGAAAGAGAGAGAGAGAAAGAGACAGAGAGAAAGAGAGAGAGAGCCTGGGGGTGCCACTAGCCCTGCAGCAACCCTGTAACGGCCTCATGCAGCCGACTGTGAGTGCGAGTGCCCGTACCTCCACAGGCAAAGATGGTGGCCCAGAAAAACCACTTTTGGTGTTAACGGCTGAGTGTAAATTTCCAGTCCCAGGCTGCACCAAGCGGCTGAGCTCCCAATGGAATGCCCTGATTGGGTCTGCTTGACACCGTCCAACATTGAGCTCTCCTATTGGACAGAGCCTCTACACCAGCACACCTCTCTGTATCACCATGAGCCAATTAGCTGAGGCCGAGCTGTGAGGTCACCCAGGGGACAGGGTTGGCTCCAGCTATAGCTGGGAAGGAGCCGTTTCACGTAACGTCCAAGACTCCTCTGCAGTTCACAGCTTGACCTGGCTTTCTTCCCTATGTGCCAGCTCCTCATGGCCATTGATGTGCAGATGGACTCGAGTCTGCCCTTCACAGGCACGTTTATGAGGCACTGGCCAGAGTGGTGTCCTCTGTGGCCCTGGGACAGAATTTGTGTGCTTGGCAGCATTGCCTATCCAAGACCAAGATGGTGGAAATTACCCGTGCATTACTTGGAAGTCTGGATAAGACTCGATTGATGGCTGCCGTGACCCAAGCACCAAGAGGGGCATCAAGATGATGCAGATGTGCCCGTGTCCACAAAGAGCATCTGCCTCCTTGCAGAAAGAGAAAAACAGTTGCAGAAATGTGATACAAAGTAGAAAACATCCATGCCTCAAAAGAGGTGAAGATAGCGTGCAAAAGAGGTGAGGATGTAGAGCTCTGAGAAGACTGCTGGAGCTCTGGGGCAGGAAGGACGAGAGCAGATGGCTTTTTAGGACAATGCCACTCTGGCCATCACTGAGTGCTCCGAGGAACTCACAGTTCTCACAAGCTCTCTCTCAGTGGGAGACAGAGGAGTATAGTGGTTGGAAGCACAGGCCTTGGAGTTGGCCCACTGGTTTCAAATTCCTCTTCTATTTTCTAGCTCTGTGAACTTAAGAGGTTTAAGTGAGATGAAAGTACCTCAGTGCCTGGCATATAGACGAATGGCTATTATCAGTTGTCAAATGAACTATCACACGCCCTCAGATAACACATCACAAACTCCAGGATCCACAACGACAGGACTAGAACCTTAGCCTCTTCCAGTTCTTCGGTAATCTGCAATTCAGGTTGAAGGGTGAGAAGAGAGGATGGAACAGACAGACCCACACGGGCCTTTACTCAACTCCACACCTCCTCTCCGGTGGCCTTAAGTGAGGCAGGGAAGGCTCACCTGGATCCCTGAGGTCAGCGCTCCAACTCGCCCTGATGTCTGCCTGGTCTGTGATGCTGCCCTGGCCTTCCTGCATGCCTTGGTCCGGGGCTGACCTTTCACCAGATGAAATGGGCCCTTTCAATGGTTGAGGAAGAGAAAGACTGGCCCCTGCCTTCTGTAGCTTGTCATTAGGGGGCAGTCAGCAGCTTAGGGACATGCAAAGGTTTCCAGCCCTTTAACTCTTGATTCTCAACTCCTTCCTTCCCCAGCTCTCCCCCAGGTATATTACGAGCAGTGAGGGCTTCTAGTGTGAAGATAATCCCTCCGCAACTTTAAGACTTTAAGAGTTTCATAACACTCTCCTTCCAGTTGTTTGTTACCATATTCTCATCTGTAAGAGGTATATTTTAAAGCCCCAGCAAGGAAAGAATTGTTGGGCCTTGCTCTGTGTTTTGCAGTTGCCTTTATTTTAGTACTAACCTGAAAATAATTATCTGTGGCTAAGTCTGCTTCCACTGGGGTCCTCAAGGGCCGGATCTGTGTCTGATTCATCTCTGTGCTCCCGGAATTGAGTACAAGACCTGGTACGGGGTGGGGGTGGGGTGGTGCCCCATGAATACTTTGAGGGGTGGATGGATGGATGGCATAGCTCATCCATTTGGGCCTAGACACTTGGGAGCTCATATCACAACAGAAAACTGTCCCGATTTCTCACCCTCTGACCTGATCTAGGTTATTGCCTAAAATTCCCCCATTTGACAGTTCATCTCTTTGAATTCATCATTTACCACCTCGGCCTCCTGGAATTTGGATTCTCTTTTAAAGTCAGTTCGTCAGGGGTTCTGGAGGGTTTTAAGTGTCTGGAAGGTTTTAAGAGTTTCATGAGTCCCATGAAAGTGTTTGCAAGATTTTCAAAATGTGTGGGTACAGTTTCCTGGTGGTGAGGGTCACCACTAGCTTCCGTCAGATTTCCAAAGGGGCTGTGACAAGAAGAGGTGAGGAAATGCTGTCAGGATAGAGGGCTGTACGCGGAGACTTTGTGAGGACCCTGGGTCATCAGTCCTCTCATTTATAGAGGGAAGAGAACGACACTCACAGGATTGTCAGAATTCAGTGGTTTTGGTGCTTCCTCAAACTGTATTGGGTCTCCTACATACACCCCTGAGTGCACACTGGAACCTCCTGGAAGGATTTCCATTGCTCTTGAAGCCTTCCTGTGGCCCACGTGGCCCTCCAGGCCCTCTCACAGCTTGCTCTCCTGTCTCTCCCCTCAAGCCACAGCTCTTTTTACTTCCTTGAGTGACCCTTGCTTCCTCCCATCATGGGATCTTTGCACTTCCTGCTCCCTCTTCCTGGAATGCTTTCTCAGAGGTGCCGCCCTCATTCCCTCTTTGCCTGAATAACTCTTGCTTCTCCTTCAGATCTCTGCACACTTATCTCTTCCTCAAGGATGACTTCCCTGACCATCCTGACTAGACTAAAATCCTCCTTCACAGGCCCTTAGAGCACTGGGAACTGCTTCAGCACACTACTGAAGTAGTTTTATGATTTTATATTGACTTTTATGATTCCTTAATTGGTGTCTGGCACCACCACTGCATTGTGGGCTCCAGCAAGGCAGGAGCCAAATGCATACTTTTCCTCTGCATTCTATTCCCAGGACCTAGCACAATATATACACGTAATAGGTGCTAAATAAAAGGGTGTTGGGAGCATCAAAACTCTTGTTTTCGTGTACTAGAGCAGCCCTAGCTGGAATACTTTCTCTAATGCTTTCTTTGTTGTTTCTGCAGAATTCATGAGGTGGGCTTATTCTCATGAATAGTGTGGGATGGTCAGTCTGGGTGTGGACTCTAGAACCAGACCGCCTGAGTTCAAATTCTGGCTGTGCCTCTTACTAACGCAGTAACCCTGAGCAGATCATTTAATCTCTCGCTGACTTGGTTTTCCTCATCTATGATAACATATGGATACGATAACAGTACCTACTTCATAGGGTATTTGTGAAGATTTGATTAATTCACACACATAAAGCCCTGAACAGTGCCCAGCATGTGGCTATCATTATTAGCCTCCTCCTATGTTTGGCATTGACTACTTGAATGCATCTAAACGTTAGGAACCAGCAGTTTTTTAGACTTCTTCACTCTCTTTTCATTTACTTAACTAGCACAAGTAGTGAGGTAATGGCAAAGCCATTGCTGATATGCAGATCCTGGGGGCTTTGTTAGGCTTATTAGCCAAATAAACCACTATCTTCCAAACTCCAGCCTCCCTTGTGGAATTCAAACATTAGTTTCAGCAAAATGACACCTGACCACATGTCGGGTCTTGGAGTTTCCTTACTAAGAGATGAAACTCCAAATATTATATTAGTATATGGAACCCAGGGTCTTGAAGACAGAATTCATTAATGCCCCTGAATCTTCAGCATGAATAAGGGCCCAGACTTTTCCTTTGAGCCTGGGAAGGAACTAACACTTGTTGAGCATCTACTATATCCCTGGCACTCTACAGACGTAATTTTCTAATTCAGTCCTTATGTCAATCCTACATTTTGGAAATGAGGAAAGTAAGGCTCAGAGAGGTTAAACTATGTACCCAAGGTCACACAGTGGAAAAAACTAGGATTTGAAAATAATAGGACTGACTCCAAAATCTACGCTGTTTTCATTCTAATACTTGGGCATTTTTGTTAGAAAAAAGCTCTGAAAATTTATTTGGGGCGATAGAACAGTTCCGTATCCTGATTGTGGTGATGGTTATACAAGCCTGTACATGTGATAAAATTTCAGAGAAACACGAGCACACACACATAAGAGTGCATGTAATGTAGAAACTTGTAAAATCCAAAGAAGGTCTGTTTTTGAGTTAACAGTATTGTACCTATGTCAATTTCCTGGTTTTGACAGTGTACTTTGGTTGTGTAAGATGTTATCATTGTGGGAAGCTGGGTGAAGGGTACGCAAGAACTCTTTTTGTATGCAACTTATTATGAGTCTGAAACTATTTGAAAATAAAGAGTATTATTTGTTAAATGAATTCTGACAGTTAATAAAGGGGGAGCTGAGAGTGGCTAATAAACAATGGACATCACTATCTTACTTAAGGTCTCTTGGGCTGGGGGTCAGGAGACTTGCAGAGGCTGAGGAAGAGGCCACCCTGCCCTTGTGCCTACCCACAACCACAGCGGCCCACAGCATGTCCAGTGGACACCCCTGGAGTGATGCAGTTGACAGTCATGCTCATTAGTAAGACAGACTCTGGTTGGTCTGATCTAGGAGTGTGCTTAAGCCAGCTTGAACCAGCTCTCCACAGCCATTGTGTTCATCTCTTCCTAACTCTGCATGTAGTAAAGTTAGAGTAATAGCTTAAAACTAGCCGTGGTGGGAGTCTCTACAGCATAGAAATCAGCAAATGCAACAGATCAGAGTTGTTTTTTTCCTGAACAGCACACCACTACCCCAGTCTACATCATATGCCCACAACAGAAAGATTATCTTGTGCTTCTCTAAGGATGACAGGGTTCCTATTATAGGCACTGGCTGTAGCACCAGCCCAGTGTCCAGCTGTCTTTAGCAAGCCACAAAGATCTGACAGGCACTCACGCACAAGGCCTTGAGCTATGGCACTAGTTAGTGCCTCAAAATCTGCAGATGAGGCCGGGCGCGGTGGCTCAAGCCTGTAATCCCAGCACTTTGGGAGGCCGAGACGGGCGGATCACAAGGTCAGGAGATCGAGACCATCCTGGCTAACCCAGTGAAACCCCATCTCTACTAAAAAATACAAAAAACTAGCCGGGTGAGGTGGCGGGCGCCTGTAGTCCCAGCTACTCGGGAGGCTGAGGCAGGAGAATGGCATAAACGGGAGGCGGAGCTTGCAGTGAGCTGAGATCCGGCCACCACACTCCAGCCTGGGCGACAGAGCAAGACTCCATCTCAAAAAAAAAAAAAAAATCTGCAGATGACAAATCAGGTGAAGTCTTCATAGCTGTGTTCTGAACAAGCCAGAGGGACTGCAGTGGGCAATGTGGCACAATAGACATAGTCTTGGACTAGAAGTTCTAGGCTTGGTTCTCCGGCACCTTGGGCAAGTCACTTCTCTCTGGGTCAGTGTTCTGAGGAAGGGAAGGAAAGAGCATTGTGCTAGATGGTCCCTGAAGGCCTTCTCTAAGAACGATTTACTTTCAAAATAAGAACTCAGCCCTGGATCTGCCATCTACTCCCTGCGTGGCCTCAGACAAGTCCCTTCACCTCTCCGAGGCCTCAGTTTCTGCATCTGCAAAAGAGGATAAGAATCCCTTTTTCAAAGAATTGTTCTGAAGCATAAATGAGTTTTAGAAGGTGTGTCCCCTGCCCTCAAGGGGTCCCAGTCCTGTAGGAAACATAAACCCACCCAGATCAGTGAATGCTGAGTTTCCTGAAGTATGAGCCAGGAGATGATTTCAGTTCGTGTTCAGACTCATGTTTTCTGTTAATAATTGCATATGTATACATTAATTTTAAGGTACCTCAGGAAAAATTAGTAATGATTCACCCAAGAGTGCATGGACACTATTGCTAAGAATAATAATTTTTTTAAATTGAATTGTTTAAAATCCAACTTAGAAATGTTCGGTAGCTGGGTGCAGTGGCTTACAGCTGTAATCCCAGCACTTTGAGAGGCCAAGGTGAGCAGATTGCTTGAGCCCAGGAGTTTGAGAGCAGCCTGGACAACATAGAGAGACCCCATGTCTACAAAAACTACAAAAATTAGCCGGGTGTGGTGGTGTGCACCTGTAGTCCCAGCTACTTGGGAGGCTGAGGTGGGAGGATTGCTTGAGCCCAAGAGACAGAGGTTGCAGTAAGCTGAGATCACACCACTGCACTCCAGCCTGAGTGACAGAGTGAAACCTGGTCTCAAAAAAAAAAAAAAGTTTGGCAAATAAAAACACAGATTGTAAGGGAAATCTCAAAAGTGAAGCTTTGTAGATGCTGAAATGAAAAGTCCTTTTCAAAATGGAGGCTCCTGGCTCCTTCAGTTCCGACGCTGTGGGAAAATGGGTGGGAGATGTGGAGAGGCAAATTTGGGAGTCATACATGAAAAACCTTGACAGCAGTTCTACCTGTTAACCAGGGAGAGAGGCTGGGCTCTGAGGGGTTTCTGGCCATTGACAAGGTTGTTCTAGAAGCCATCAGATCAGCAAGGGTGCTCTGGCTGGGAGTAATAGAAACTGTGACTCAAAGTGGCCTCGACAAGGAGGGATCTTATGGGCCTCATCACTGGAAGTCCAGAGGCTGGGCAGGCCTCAGGGCTGGTCCTGTAGCAGCCCCACAGAGCCTGCGGGGTCCCAGCTTCTTCCTGTCTTTCTGCTCTGCAGGGCACAGTGCTGGTCCCGCCTAAGGCTGGTTCCTTCTGCAACCTTTGAAGGATGGTCACCTTCTGATTTTAGTGTTTCCTCTGGCCACATGCTTTCTTCTTCACAGCTGGAGGAAGAGAGAGTGCCTCTTCCTCAACCGTCAAACAAAAGTTATTTTCAGTCTGACTGGGACAGGGTCCCTTGCCCACCGCTGAGCCCATAACTGTTGCCCAAGGAACGCCATTCTCTGCCAGCTTCAGCCTAGGTTCCTTAACCAGTCACTAGAGAGGGAATCACTATGAGTGGCTTGGACTAATCTAGGCTGAGGAAGACTCCTCCACTGGATGAAACAGCGAGAGACAACCATGATGTATCTCACCGTCATGATTGTCAGATGGTCACCAAGCTCACTTCCTCTTCTTCCTGGGCACACAGCTGCACTATATTTCCCAGACTTCCTTGCAGTCAGGCATGACCACATGATAGTTCCAGGCAATGGAATATGGATGTAGGTGATGTGGACCACTCAGCTACCTAGAATAGAAATGTTTCTAAGGCAGGAGCCAACAAATGTTTTCTGTAAAGGATCCGATACTAAATATTTTCAGCTTTGCAGGCCACAAATAGTTTCCATCATATCTTCTTCTCTTTCTCTTTCCTCTTCCCTTTCCTTTCTCCTAGCTCCATCCTTCCTCTCCTCTCTTTCTCTGCCTTAGTCACAACCCTTTAACAATGTAAAACCATTCCTAGGTCTAGGGCTATACAAAACAGGCTGCTGGCTGGATTTGGCCCAGGGGGATAGTTTGCAGCACCTGCTCTAGGCTGGCAATGGGAGCCACGCGTTGAAGATGGCTGGCAGAGGCATAAGATGCCAAAAAAGTGGGTCCCTAAAGTTACTGCATGGAAGAGAGTCCCCAAACAGAGCACCCTCATTTAGATATAACTACCGTGAAGAATGAACTCTTTTTTAACATTCTTTTTTTGTGTGATAATACATAACATACAATTGATCGTTTTAACCATTTTTAAGGGTACAGCTCATGGTATTCACACTGTTGTTCAACCATCACCACCATCTGTTCACAAAACTCTTTCCTTTATAAAGCTGAAACTCTGTACCCATTAAATAACCACTCCCCATCTCCTCCCAACCCAGTCCCTGACATTACCATATTCTTTTTCTATCTTTTTGTATCTATGAATTTGACTACTCTAAGTACTTCATGTAAATGGAATTATATAATATTTGTCTTTTTAAAATTGGCTTAATTCTCTTAGCATAGAGTCTTCAAGATTCATCCATGTTGTAGCATGTTGTAGCATCCATGTTGTAGCATCCATGTTGTAGCATCCATGTTGTAGTCGCCTTCCTTTTCCTTTTTTTTTTTTTTTTTTTTTTTGAGATGGAGTTTTGTTCTTGTCACCCAGGCTGGAGTGCAGTGGCATGATTTCACTCATTGCAACCTCCACCTCCCAGGTTCAAGCGATTCTCCTGCCTCAGCCTCTTGAGTAGCTGGGATTACAGGGGCCCACCACCACGGCCAGATAATTTTTTGTGTGTTTGTAGTAGAGACCGGGTTTCACCATGTTGGCCAGGCTGGTCTCAAACTCCTGAACTCAGGTGATCTGCCCGCCACGCCCTCCTTTTTTTTTGAGACAGAGTCTCGCTGTGTCATCCAAGCTGGAGTGCAGTGGCATGATCTCGGTGACTACAGGCCACTTTTTCTATTTTTAGTAGAGATGGGGGTTTTACCATGTTGGCCAGGCTGGTCTTGAACTTCTGACCTCAGTTGATTCACTAGCCTCGGCCTCCCAAAGTGCTGGGATTACAAGCATGAGCCGCCATGCCTGGCCAATTTCCTTCCCTTTTAAGGCTGAACAATATTGCATTGTCTGAATAGACCACATTTCATTTATCCATCTGTCTGTCAATGGATATTTGCGTTGTTTCCACCTTTTGGCTATTGTGAATAATGCTGCTATGAACATTAGTGTACAAATATGTGTGCCTGCTTTTAATTTTTTGAGGCATATACCCAGAAGTGGAATGACTTCTATTGTTTTAAGCCTCTGAGACTTTTGTTGCTTATTTGTTATAGCAGCAAGTGTTGAAAAATACAATTGTCGTTATTATCATCATCATCCTTTTAAACCATTTCTTGAACATATAGTGTGTGCCAAGGACTAAATCAAGGCTTGTATATGAATTTTCCAGGATGATCTCATTTAATCTACAAAATGACCTGGTGAGGGAAATGCTATTTTATCCCCACTTTAGAAGTCAGTAAACTGAGGCTTAGAGAAGCTAAATGGATTATCCAAAATTACATGGGATCTCTGCACGTGAGTAGCTCACAGGCTACTGAGGAACAGAGACAAGAAACAGACAATTCCAAGGCAGCATGGTGAGTGGTGTGCTCAACAGAAAAAATGTTTTGCAAGTCTTTAGCTCAGGAGGAAATAGTGGGCAGTGGACAGAGAAGGCTTCCTAGAGAAAGTGAAGTCTAAGCTGAGCCCCAAGAATAGAGAAGGTGTTACTTGACAAGGAGCTGGGGAAGAGGGCTCGGGCAGGCAGGCCAGCATGTGCAAAGGCCCAGAGGTGAGTTAGAGACAGCATGATTTATGTGGACAACTGGCAGGATAGGCAGATTCCAACCCAGGTCTGTGGGCTCTGAAGCCTGTGTTCAACCACAGTGTTGTCCTGCCTCCCCTGAAAGGAGGAGAGGGAAGGGAGTGAGAAAGGAGCAATGGTCCCTGAGATTCCTTCCAGACCTGAAGCTCTAGTTCTGTGATTGCCTGAATCAAGCTCTGTACAAGTATCAATGTGGGATCCTTCATCATCATTCTCAGGAAACACAGGCAAGTGGGAATCTGGTCCTCCTGCCTAAATGTTCTCTGAGTGCATTTTCAAACACCTGAGGCCATACGCGAAATTCAGATTACTCTCCCAAGTCTTGGGGGATTTGGCCTGCATGAGAGCAGCCCACCAGGCCTACCACGTTGGTTCATCAATATTTAATACACAAAACCTGCCTGGGCTCAGGCTCAGGCTCAGTGAGTGTGTCTAAATATGTTATTTTTTTTCTCACCTTCCAAAGGTCACGAGAGGCCAGGTGTGGTGGTTCACGCTTGTAATCCCAACACTTTGGGAGGCCGAGGTTGGTGGATCGCTTGAGATCAGGAGTTTGAGACCAGCCTGGCCAACATGGCAAAACCCCGTCTCTAACTAAAACTACAAAAATTAGCCGAGTGTGGTGGTGCATGCCTGTAATCCTACCTACTCGGGAGGCTGAGGCAGGAGAATCACTTAAACCCAGGAAGTGGAGGTTGTAGTGAGCTGAGATTGTGCCACTGCATTACAGCTTGGGTAACAGAGCGACACTCTCTCTCAAAAAAAAAGTCACAAGGAAAGGTCCCCGGGAAGGACAAAGGGTCAGGCGAGGGCTTTATCCTTCTCTGTGGAGCCTGTAGGCAGGTGGACAACCTCCTGGCCTCTTGGCTTGGTTGCACTTCCCCAGGCCCACCTAAGCCCAGTGTTGGGCTTCTCTGCCCTTCTGCGGGCAGGTGCGCAGGGGCAGCCTCCAGAGTGTCCCAGTGTCCCCGTTCCCAAGAAGCAACCACTAATACCCACTGAGGGCTACTGTGTTCTGCCACTGTTTTGAGGGAATATCCCCACATTGGCTTTTAAAATCTCATAACAGGCTGGGCACGGTGGCTCACACCTATAATCCCAACACTTTGGAAGGCTGAGGCAGGCAGTTCATTTGAGGTCAGGCATTCGAGACCAGCCTGACCAACAGAGTAAAACCCCATCTCTACCAAAAATCGAAAAAATAAATAAAAATTAGCTGGGCATGGTGGCACAGGTCTATAATCTCAGCTATGCTGGAGGCTGAGGCATGAGAATTGCTTGAATCCAGGAGGTAGAGGTTGCAGTGAGCCAAGGTCATGCCACTGCACTCCAGCCTGGGCGACAGAGTGAGACTCTGTCTCAAACACAAACAAACAAACAAACAAAAAAACCACTCTCATAACAGCCCTATGTGTGAGGGATAATTAATACCACTGTTCCCATTTTAGAGATGAGAAAACTGAGACACATAAAGGATGGGTGACTTGCCCAAAGTGAGGTTCAAACAAGGCTGTCTTGCTCCAGAGTTTGAGCAGTGACTCAACATGCCATCCTGCCTCTGTAGGGTCCCTACAGATAAGAGCAGGGGCTAGAGTAGAAATATTTGGAGAAAGGGAAGATTTGGGGTTTGACAGCCCTGAATTTGAGCCCCAGCTCCTCCATTGTGCCTGTGCCACCTCTGACAAGTTGCTTAACCTCTCTGGGCCTCTAGGACTCAGTTTTCTGATCTGCAGAGTGGAGAGCATAATGAATACCCCCTTCCCACCAGGATTCTTGTAGGCAGTAAATGAGATGACAGATACAAAGTGCCTGGCGCACAGCAGGCAGGCAGTAAATGGTAGCCCTTACTAAGAATTACACAATTAATCGGATCAGGACTTTTGCAAGAAGACACTGCAGATCTAGGCCCGTTCCTGGTAATCAGTCTCAGGGACAGGAGCCAGCACAAGATTACAGAAAGTGCTCCGGACCAAGAATTGAGAGTCCTGGGATTGAGTTCCAGTTCAGTCACTTGGGGCAGAGTGCTGCTCAGCCTTAAGCTGGAGGGAATCCCCTTTTAAATGGGGGAAAGGGATCAGCCTAGATGTTTCTAAGATTAGTCCCAGCTCTGGCATTCTGGGATTCCTGAGGTAGGACAGACACATTCGGTCATTCAACAAACACCAAGTACCCAAGTGGACAAGACACTGCAGAAAGTAAAGCATTTAAGGTAGTATTTGTCTTGAAGAACAGGAAAAATTTTGCTGGCAAATGGCTCTTTTTCACCACTAAAAGCAATGTGCAAGTGGATATTCATATGCAAACAAACAAACATGAAAAACTTTATCAAAAAGTTTTTTGTCACCATTGCACTCCAGCCTGGGTGACAGAACGAGACTCTGTCTAAAAAAAAAAAAGTAAGATACACAAACATAAAGATAATAAAATAAATACAAAGTAAAATATAATAAAAATTATAAAATGCAAAAGTAAAATACAAACAATAAAATGTTTGCAAATCATATACCTGATAAGGGACTTTCATCTAGAACATATAAGGAACTCTCAAAACTCAATGGTAAGAAAACAGACATCCCAATTAAAACTGGGCAAAAGATTTGAAGAGACACTTCACCAAATACAGTGCTAAGATGGTAAACACATAAAAGATGCTCAACATACAGTTGTGAAAATTAAAAAGACTATAGCTTTTTGTTTGTTTTTAGACAGGATCTCGCTCCATCACCCAGGCTGGAGGGCAGTGGTGTGAACACGGCTCACTGCAGCCTCAACCTCCTGGGCTTAAGCCGTCCTCCCCACTTAGCTTGGCTTGAGTAGTAGCTGGGACCACAGGCATGCATCACTACACCCAGCTAATTTTTTAATATTTTTGTAGAAACAAGGTCCCACTATGTTGCCCAGGCTGGTCTTAAACTCCTGGGCTCAAACAATCCTCCCACCTCAGCCTCCCAAAGTGCTGGGATTATAGGTGTGAGCCACTGCACCCGGCCAAAAAGACTGTATGAAGTGTTGGTGAGGATGTGGAACAATCAGAGTTCTCATACACTGTTGCTAGCAATGTAAAATAGTACAACCACTTGCAAACCAGTTTGGGATTTTCTTAAAAAGCTGAATATACCCCAGCTATGTGATCGAGCCATCGCAATCCTAGGATTTACCCAAGAGAAATGAAAGCTTGTGTCCATTCAAAGATTTGTGCATGAATCTTCAGAGCAAATCTGAATAAGAGGATATTATTTTTCATAGCCCTAAACTGGAAACAGCCTAAATGTTCATCAACTGGTGACTGGATAAACAGATTGTGGTATATTCAGACAATGGAATACTATTCAGCAATAAAAATTAATGAGCTTTTTTTTTTTTTTTTTTGTGAGACGAGTCTCGCTCTGTCACCCAGGCTGGAGTGCAATGGCGTGATCTCGGCTCACTGCAACCTCCACCTCCCGGGTTCAAGAGATTCTCCTGCCTCAGCCTCCTTAGTAGCTGGGATTACACCCAGCTAAGTTTTTGTATTTTTAGTAGAGACAAGATGTCACCATATTGGTCAGACTGGTCTTGAACTCCTGACCTCCAGTGATCTGCCCATGTTGGCCTCCCAAAGTGCTGGGATTACAGGCACGAGCCGCCGTGCCCGGCCGTAAGCTATTTATACATGCAACAACATGGGTAAATCTCAAAATAATTATGTTGACTGAAAGAAGCCAGATGGAAAAAAGTACATACTGCTTGATTCCACTTCTACGGAAATCCAGGAAATACGAACAGTTAAACGATAGTGACAGAAAGCAGATGAGTAGGCTGCCTAAGGATGGAGAGAGAGGGCCAGTGAGGGAAGGAGAGGTTCCCACGGGGCCTTTGGAGTCAATGAATATGTTAATTGTCTTGATTCTGGTGATGATTTCACAGTGTATACATATGTCAAAATTTATGAAATTGCACACTTCAAATAGGTACAATTTATTATATGCCAATTATACCCCAAAAGCTGTTAAGAAAAATCACTGTACAAAAATCGAATTGGTAGTAACAGGAAAGACAGTCCAAATATGTTGGAGCGAAATATACTTAAAAAGCACCTTCCAAGATAGCAAATATAATTTTATAAATACACACAAAAATGTAGCAGAATATTTTATGATTAAAAATGCACACAAGGCCGGGCGCGGTGGCTCACGCCTGTAATCCCAGCACTTTGGGAGGCCGAGACGGGCGGATCATGAGGTCAGGAGATCGAGACCATCCTGGCTAACACGGTGAAACCCCGTCTCTACTAAAAAATACAAAAAACTAGCTGGGCGAGGTGGTGGGCACCTATAGTCCCAGCTACTCGGGAGGCTGAGGCAGGAGAATGGCATGAACCCGGGAGGCGGGGCTTGCAGTGAGCTGAGATCCGGCCACTGCACTCCAGCCTGGGTGACAGAGCGAGACTCCGTCTCAAAAAAAAAAAAAAAAAAAAAAAGTGCACACAGGGCTGGGCGCGGTGGCTCACGCCTGTAATCCCGGCACTGTGGGAGGCCAAGGCAGGTGGATCACCTGAGGTGGGGAGTTTGAGACCAGCCTGGCCAACATGGTGAAACCCTGTCTCTATGAAAATTACAAAAATTAGCCAGGCATGGTGGCGAATGCCTGTAATACCAGCTACTTGGGAGGTTGAGGCAGGAGAATTGCTTGAACCTGGGAGGTGGAGGTTGCAGTGAGCTGATATCGCGCCACTGCACTCCAGCCTGGGCGACACAGGGAGACTCTGTCTCAAAAAAAAAAAAAAAATGCACACAAACCCTTTGTCCTGGCAGTCTAATGTTTAGGCGTCATCCTATAGGGGGAGAAAGAAACAGAGTGTGGAAGATGAGACTACCATATAAGGATGTGCAGGTTGTTCACTGCACAAGAAGGACACCAGATTGATGGGGCATGTAGGGCTGGAATTTGGCCTACACTCCACTTGCCAAGCTGCGTACTTTATTACAGGCTGGTGTCTACAGGAGGGGCATTTTTTGCTAATTTGCACAAAGATGCTACATGGGTGATATGGTTTGGCTGTGTCCCCACCCAAATCTCTCTTGAATTGTAGTTCCCATAATCCCCGTTTGTCGTGGAAGGGACCCGGTGGGGGGTAATTTAATCATGGGTGCAGTTGCCCTCATGCTGTTCCTGTGATAGTGAGTGAGTTCTCACGAGATCTGATGATTTTATAAGGGGCTTTTCCTTCTTTTGTCTGGCATGTCTCCTTGCTGCTGCCATGTGAAGAAAGACATGATTGCTTCCCCTTCTGCCATGATTGTAAGTTTCCTGAGGCCTCCCAGCCATGCTGAACTGAGTCAATCAAACCTCTTTCCCTTATAAATTACCCAGTCTCGGGTATGTCTTTATTAGCAGCATGAGAACACACTAGTACAACGGGCTAGCACAGCCCAGTCTTTAAAGACATATATCTCAGAATGATTACTGCAACATTGTCTGCAATAATCACTGCAACAAATCAGAAACGACCTGGATGCTATCAGTGGAAGAAGGGGTGAATCGAGTCACCCAGCCATGTAATGAAAAAGTATGAAATAATTAACAAGAATGAGGTAGCATCACAAGAGTCAACCTAGAGAGAGGTCCAGGGAGAATGTTAAATGAAAGAAGCATATTGTGAGGTGCTGTGCATTGAGTGGACGCAAGGTTCCCACACGCGCTTCTTGGAAGTCACCCAATAAATCCCCTTGATTCTCTGCATGTGTTTTCCTTTTCCCTCATGTTTCTCTAAACATCTCCCTTGTTGACGGTTGGAGGTCATTAAACCAGCCTTGGATGGCTGTATTAAGGCCTTCAATTAACAGAAGATATAAATTTTATACATAGAGACTATTCTGTATATATCAACTATGATTTCAGGGCAGTCCCAGTGGCTCACACCTGTAATCCCAAAACTCTGGGAGGCCGAGATGGGAGGATTGCTTGAGCCCAGGAGTTTGAGACCAGCCTGGGCAACAAAGTGAGACCCTGTCTCTACAAAAAATTTTAAAATTAGCCAGGTGTGGTTAATGTATCGAAACCTGCATAATTTCATAGCAGGCAGACCAAGAAAATTGTAGCCTCTTCACATCATAGCTTTAGGGTCACTTTGGCAGGTGAACAAACACACGAGCCACCTTTGTCGATATTAGTCTCGAAGTATGTGAGCTTGAAATGATGTAAGGTCTTTAGTGAAAGGGCTTTCCTATTTTAAGAAATTCATCCTCCCAGGATTGTAAAATTCCAATGACATACTTTATGTCCAGCGCCTAGGTTAGTGCCTGGAAAGAGTGCTTCATGTGCAAATATCTACTCGAAAAGATGACTTGGCCTCCTGCCCCCTGGGGCCTGGCAGCCACCCTGAGACCCCATCCACCACTGCTGGTCCTACCTTTCCTACAGGGGAAGGGGCTGCTGGTATTCTACCAGCGAGGGTCCCATCTGGTTCTCGCCCCAGAAACAGAAGGTAAATAGGGGCTGGGGGCTTGTAACAGAAATCCTGGAACTCCTCCTGGACTAGGAAGTAGTGTCCTAACAACAAGTCAAAAGTGGGAGCAGGGGCATGTGGTATGTGACCCCAAGATGCTCCTCTTCCCCCTTGCTTGGGGGTCCCTACTTGTCATTAGTTTATACGTCACCTCCTCTGGGATGCCACTCTAGCTTCCCTCTCCCCATCCTGCAACCGGAGCCTCTTCTGGCTTCCTCACACTCTGCTTACCCCATCACAGCACTGGGTACAATCCATTCCGATAACCTGTCCGCTTGCTCAATGCTACACTCCCCGCGCCTCCCACCTGGTAGACCAAGAGCTTCGAGGACAGGGAGTGCATTTTATTGTCTGTATCTCTGGCATCTAGCGCAGGGCTCAGAGTGGGCCCTCCACAATCAGGAATGTGAGTAACACCTGAGCACATGAGTACATGAGTAATTTGGCACAACTTGTAGGGCAGAGGTTAAGAATCTGGGCTTCAGAGCCAGACAAACCTTGATCAAATCCCAGCTCTGCATCTCCCTGGCATGGAACTTGAACGAGTTCTTTCCTCCCTGGGCCGTGTTGTCTTCATGGCTAAAATGGAAATAATAACAGTTCCCAAAGTACCAGTTATTGTGAGGGTTAAAGGCGGCAGTCACAACAAAGAATGAGCTCAGAGCCTGAATGCAGTAAGTATTCCATAAATGCCCTCTGTGCTGTTGTCTCCCCAGCTTCGAGAAGTGTGGTGACTGGAAGCCTCCATCCCCTCCACCCCAGGAATGTGAAGGGCCCGCCTTGGGGGCAGTGTAGGGTCAGGGGAAGCTGGTGGGCCTCTGACCTGGATCCACTGCTCCTTTCAGAGACAAGGGTAGAGATGCTGGTCTCAGCCTGGCTCACCCTTCCTGAGCCTCAAAGGCTGGGGCTCCCTCTCTCCTTGTCAAAATTAGCCTATCACATCCTGTGAAACTCAGGTGGGTGACTCAGAGACAGGCGGGCCACCTCGATTGCTGTTCCCAGGGCTGGGCTCAAGGGCAAGGTGAGGCATGGGCCCTCCACACACACCCACACCCCACAGGGACCCAGGGCCAGCAGCGAGCATCCCTTCTTCGCTCTCAGAAGAAGCCAGGGGAGCCCACTTCCCCCCACTTTTTCTCCTCTTTTCTTTTCTTCTCACTCGTCCAGCCTCTTGTTTTCTGCCCCCAAGGTGAAACGTGAGATCTGGCCTTAGAAATTACAATGACTGACTGTCTAGCAGCTGACAGCATTGAGGAGAAGGGAGGGGTAGGGTCTGTGAGTCTGGCTCAGTGGGTTTTTCCCCATTCCTTCCCCCGACTGCCCTCCCAGGACGGCAGAGCCAGATGTGCTCACATCCAAAACACACTAATTGTTTCTGGAAATCATCTGGGAAGATCTTCCTACAGCTGCAGTTCTCAAAAGGTGGTCTGTGGACCCTTGGGCATCCTGAAGTCCCTTTGAATGTTCCACCTTTTACCAAAGACCGTTGGAGGGGACCACAAGATCAAAACCATTATAATCATCCTGAGATGATGTCTTTATCACTGTCATTCACTCACAAATATTTAATGGAGTTTTCTGGGAGCTCTGTGACATTGCAACAGATTGAATGCGGAAGTAGATACAAGAATCCGGTGTGGTGGCTCACACCTGTAATCCCAGCACTTTGGGAGGCTGAGGCAGTTGGATCACTGGAGACCAGGAGCTCGAGACCAGCCTGGCCAACATGGCAAAACCCCATCTCTACTAAAAACACAAAACAAGTAGCCAGGGATCGTGGCACACACCTATAATCCCAGCTATGCAGGAGGCTGAGGCATGAGAATGGCTTGAACATGGGAGGCAGAGGTTGCAGTGAACCAAGATTGTGCCACTGCACTCCAGCCTGGGCAACAGAGTGAGACTCCGTTAAAAAAAAAAAAAAAAAAAAGGAGAAAAAATAATCCAGCTGTCTCTTGTGAAGCCGATCATGAAAGAGACCTGCAAAAATACAGTAATAATGTATTATTACATTATTATGCATAAAAAATAATGCCACTCCTTTAATTGGTTTTAATTTGGAAAATTGTGTTATTTCTTATAAAACTATGTTTTGTGTTAACGTGTGATGAATTTATTATCCTCACTTTAAATCAGTTTCTCAACCTTGGCACTATTGACATTTGGGCCAGACAATTCTGTTTATGGGGGGCACATCTGTGTATAGTAGGTTGCATCTCGGATGCTTAGCAGCATCTCTGGCCTCACTACACACTAGATGCTGGTAGCATGCCCCATCCCCGGCTATGGCAAACAAAAATGGCTTCCAGCCTTGTCAAGTGTCACCTGGGAGATAAAACTGCCCCTGGTTGAGAACTACTACTTTAAATAAATAAACTAATTAATTAATTAAAATTTCTCAGTTTCAATTTCTTTTTTTTTTTTTTTTTTGAGACGGAGTCTCGCTCTGTCCCCCAGGCTGGAGTGCAGTGGCCGGATCTCAGCTCACTGCAAGCTCCGCCTCCCGGGTTTACGCCATTCTCCTGCCTCAGCCTCCCGAGTAGCTGGGACTACAGGCGCCCGCCACCTCGCCCGGCTAGTTTTTTGTATTTTTAGTAGAGACGGGGTTTCACTGTGTTAGCCAGGATGGTCTCGATCTCCTGACCTCGTGATCCACCCGTCTCGGCCTCCCAAAGTGCTGGGATTACAGGCTTGAGCCACCGCGCCCGGCCTAGTTTCAATTTCTAATACGACAATTAGCAACAAATATTAACGAAACTCAACGACTTTTCTCTTCTTTTTTTTTTTTTTTTTTTTTTTTTGAGATAGGGTCTCACTCTGTTGCCCAGGCTGGAGTGCAGTGGTGTGATCACAGTTCACAGCAGCCTCAACTTCCTGGGCTCAAGCAATCCTCCCACCTCAGCCTCCTGAGTAGCTGGAGTCCCGGCCAGCTACTTGCCACCATGCCTGGCTAATTTTTAAATATTTGTAGAGATGAGGTCTCACTATGTTGCCCAGACTGATCTCAAACTGCTGGGCTCAAGTGATTCTCCTGCCTCAGCCTCCCAAATTGCTGGGACTGCAGGTGTGAGCCACTGTGCCTTGTCACTCAGTGATTTTTAAGAGTGTAAAGTGGTCTGGAGACTAAGAAGTTTGGAGACCTCTGCCTTAAACCACACTCAAGGCATCATGGGTTTGCAGATGAGGACAAAGGACTGGCAGCTCCCACGTTTTTCACTGCCCTGTTCCTGCAGAGGAGCACCCCTCACTGCGTAACTGTGGGAGGTGTGAGTCGGTCTCCCACAGAGGGGATTCTTTTTGTCCTTTTAAATAACATTTATTTTGCTTTTCCAAATAACAAAACAAAATCAGCACATACTCAGGGTGGCATATATACAAAAATACAAGGGAGTGAGAAAGAACCTCCAGTGATTCCACCCAAGGAATAACTACACTTCACATTTTGGTGTATTGTCTTAATAGTTAAGGAACTGAGTGATATGGTTTGGATCTGGTCCCAGATCGCGTGTGAATTGTAATTCCCAATGTTGGAGGTAGGGCCTGGTGGGAGGTGATCAATCATGGGGGTGATTTTCCATGAATGCTTTAGCACCACCCCACACAGCCCCGCCCGTGCTGTTCTCGCAATAGTGAGTTATCACAAGATCTGGTTGTTTAAAAGTGTGTGGCTCCTCCCCGCTTGCTCTCTTGTTCCTGCTCTGGCCATGTGACGTGTGTGCTCCCCCTCCAATTTCCGTCAGGATTGTAAGTTTCCTGAGGCCTCCCCAGAAGCTGAGCAGATGCCAGCATTATGCTTCCCAGACAGCCTGGGAAATGGTGAGCCAAGGAAACCTCTTTTCTTTAAAAATTACCCAGTCTCAGGTATTTCTTTATAGCAATGCAAGAGTGGTCTCATACACTGAAACTCTATCAGATTGTGGCACCAACATGGTCACACTGGGCACTGTGAGATGGCTTTCTCCCCAGCTCAGCTGGGGAAGCATCTCAGATTTTCTGGGGTGACTTAAGCTGCTCTCTGCTGCACTGGGTGGGGTGGGGGTGGGTACTGAGGACGTGGTGAGACTCCCTGAACTGCACAAAGCCAGCTGTGTCTGCAAATCACACCTGCGTCAAGGCCTCCTTGGCCACTGGGTGGTGCCTGAAAGCTCACCATTTGCATGGCATTTCTTTAACTTGAGGTTTTACTCCCTAGTAGGCTTCTAGGGGTATTCACAATCTCCCTGCTTGAAATGCTTCTAGGTTCTTCATTACCTGCAAGTTGAAGTCCTGATGCATTTGCATAGGTGAGTAGTAACAGTTCCCAATCACAGTGTATTTCCTGTGTACCTGGCCCTGTGCTGAGTGCTTTTCCTATTATAATGCGTGTCATCACATAAGGTGGGCATCACAACTTCACTTTTCAGATGAAGACAAGGCATAGGGAGGCTAAATGACTTGTCCAAGGCCACACAGCCAATGAGTGGCAGGTTGAACCCACTTCTGATGACACGGAAACTTGTGTTCCTAGATGCCACACTTTACACACACACATGTCCCTTACTGATCCCGTTTGCTCCTGTAGCTTCTCCCAGGAGCGTCAACAGTACGGGGCTTTGGACACAAATGGATTCTAGCCTTGACTTCATCTTTTTTTTTTTTTTTTTTTTTTGGGAAGGAGTCTGGCTCTGTCGCCTGGGCTGGAGTGCAGTGGCCGGATCTCAGCTCACTGCAAGCTCCGCCTCCCGGGTTTACGCCATTCTCCTGCCTCAGCCTCCTGAGTAGCTGGGACTACAGGCGCCCGCCACCTCGCCCGGCTAGTTTTTTGTATTTTTTAGTAGAGACGGGGTTTCACTGTGTTAGCCAGGATGGTCTCGATCTTCTGACCTCGTGATCCGCCCGTCTCGGCCTCCCAAAGTGCTAGGATTACAGGCTTGAGCCACCGCGCCCGGCCTACTTCATCTTTTTTTTGAGAGTCTCCTCTGTCTCCTGGGCTGGAGCGCAGTTGTGTGATCTCGGCTCACTGCAATCTCCACCTCCCAGGTTCAAGCCATTCTAGTGCCTCAGTCTCCTGAGTAACTGGGATTACAGGCATGTGCCACCACACCTGGCTAATTTTTGTATTTTTTAGTAGACATGGGGTTTTGCCATGTTGGCCAGGCTGGTCTTGATCTCCTGGCCCCAAGTGATCTTCCCACCTCTGCTTCCCAAACTGCTGGGATTACAGGCATGAGCCACCACGCCTGGCTTGACTTCATCTTAAAAATAACTGTAGGTCAGGTACAGTGGCTCACACCTGTAATCCTAGCACTTTGGGAGGCTGAGGCGGTGGATCACCTGATGTCAAGAGTTCGAGACCATCCTGGACAACATGGCAATACCCCATCTCTACTAAAAATACAAAAATTAGCCAGGCATAGTGGCATGCCTGGGACCTGTAGTCCCAGCTACTCAGGAGGCTGAGGCAAGAGAATCACTTGAACCCAGGAGGTGGAGATTGCAGTGAGCCAGGATCATGCCACTGCACTCCAGCCTGGGTGACAGAGTAAGACTCCATCCCCCGCAAAACAAAACAAAAACTGTGTAACCTGGAGGAAGTCACTCGGCCTCTCTGAGCCTCAGTTGCCTCATCTGCAAAGTGGAGTGATGATGATACCGACTTCATAGGGCCATTGAGAGGACTCAGTGATGCAGGCACGCTAGGGCCTTTGGGCTGAACCTGGCCACTAGTAAATGTTCAGTAAGAGAAAAACAATCCTACAACCAACCACACTGAGATCCTTGTGGTTCCCCAAACACCCTGAGTTCCTTGAAACTACCCTGCTTTGTAGGCAGTACTCCCTCCACCTGGAATGTTCGCTCCTTCACTTTCAACTCCTATTCATCTTGCTCCATCTCTTCTTCAAAGTCTTTCTTGCCTTCTTTCCCCATGGTAGTCCCAAACCTTCCTGGGCTTCAGAACCATAGGTTTCATGTGAAACCTACGTACAGCCACCCTACCAGCTGAATCAGAACATGAAGGGTGGGGCTTGGAGCCCATCCATATTGTGACATGCTTCCCTGCTGATGAGGACGCGCAGCCAGTGTATACCCTCTAGGCCTGCAGCACGCCTTCCTATGAGGATTTGTTTCCCAGGATGCTCAGCGTGGTCTCCCACAGACGGTGGGGAGGACCTGGAGAGCAAGATGGGGTCTCCTTGTTTTTGAATCTCCCATGAACTCTTAACATTTCCTGAGCACTTACTTGCTGTATGCCAGGTACTGTTCTACTGCTATGCTCATATTATCTCATTTAACCCTCAAATTACCCTAGGAAACAGGCATTGCTATCAGGGTGGGTGCTGTGGATTCACTTATTCAAACTCCATTCCACCCTTGAGCACCTGGAGGGGCAGCCATGAGCACCGCCTTGCAAACTTCCTATTACAGGTAATGGAACCGCCCAGAGTCTCAGCGGCTGTGCTTTGAAATCTATCCCCATGGGATGTTCCTATCCATGACTGAGTAGAGCAGGGATACTTAACTAACCAGACCCATTCCTTGGGGATGTGGGACTTGCTTCACGACCAACTGTGGTTCAAGGACTCCCAGATGGCTTTGCAGAAACTTTCCAAGTTTGCACAGCCTACAATGCTTCTTCTACCCAACCCTCTCTCCTCTTTTCTTCACTTACAGTCAAACTTGCTTTGCAATCTGAGGGCTCTCCAAGCCTTGCCTGACTCGCTCCCTATTTTCTTCCCAGGCATTTCCCCTAGTAAAGTCCTTGCATGTTTAATTCTTGTCCTCTGCTTCTCACAGGACCCAGACTAGGCCACTTTTTTTTTTTTTTTTTTTTTTTGTTGAGATTCAGTCTCGTTCTGTCGCCCAGGCTGGAGTGCAGTGGCGCGATGTCGACTCACTGCAAGCTCCGCCTCCTGGGTTCATGCCATTCTCCTGCCTCAGCCTCCCGAGTAGCTGGGACTATAGGCGCCTGCCACCATGCCCGGCTAATTTTTTGTATTTTTAGTAGAGACAGGGTTTCACTGTATTAGCCAGGATTGTCTCGATCTCCTGACCTTGTGATCCGCCACCTCGGCCTCCCAAAGTGCTGGGATTACAGGCGTGAGCCACCGCGCCCGGCCTAGGTCACCTTTTATTGACAAGATTAGAAAACTAAAAACTGCTTTTCCTAGATTCCCTTGTACCTAGGATTTTGGATATGAATTAGATTCTGCCAATTAGATGCTCTAGTGTGATTTTTGTGGGTGGAAAAGAGGAAAAGCCTCTTTCCCCTCTCTTTTTAGTTATTTCTTCTGACATGCAAAGTTTGGGAAATACGAGATTTTTCTCCAGTAGTCTCCAGTGGCCCTTATGCATGGGTGCCAAGAGGCAGCTGCACGCCAGGTGCGGTGGCTCACGCCTGTAATCCCAGCACTTTGAGAGGCTGAGGCGGGCAGATAGCTTGAGCCCAGGAGTTTGAGACCAACCTGAGCAACATGGTGAGACCTTGTCTCTACAAAAACAAATAAACAAACCAATAAATAACAGTTGCAGTGGTGGCCTCTAAATCTGCCTTCCCACCTCCTGACTGGCAGTTAGGGTGTTTGTCTTGAGCAGGACCCAGAGGTAACAGCTCCCCAGAAGGTCAATTCTAAATGCGGTTTCTGGAGGCCCTAGAACTTGCTCCCTCAGCCCTTCAAATCATTTTGTAAGCCCCTCATTCCATGTGTTAAATCTTGCTTACCACACCCTGAATGACTTCTGTGTCCTGCACTGATACCACCATGATTCTTCTCTCTTTACAGGTGAGAAAACTGAGCCTCGGGTGGTTGAGAAACTTCCCGAGTTGAGAAACTTCCCGTGATTGGTGATTGAGTGGGAACTGGCCATAGAACCTGACTGTCAGGCTTTGGAGCCATGTCCCCAGCCACTCCACCACTCTCTGAAGCACCCGGCACAGGGCTCAGCATCTCTTACACTCTGGAAACTTCTGCAGTAATTAGATGGGAGGAAAACATATTTCCCACTTTACAAACATATTTTACCTTGTTTTTTTTTTTGTTTTGTTTTGTTTTTGGTTTTTTTTCAAGATGGAGTCTCATCTGTCGCCTACGCTAGAGTGCAGTGGTGCAATCTCAGCTCACTGCAACCTCTGCCCCCTGGGTTCAAGCGATTCTCCTGCCTCAGTCCCCCGAGTAACTGGGATTACAAGTGCCCACCACCACATCCAGCCAATTTTTGTATTTCTAATAGAGACGGGGTTTTGCCATGTTGGCCAGGCAGGCCTCGAACACCTGGCCTCAAGTGTCTGCCTGCCTCGGCCTCCCAAAGTGCTGGGATAACAGGGATGAGCCACTGAGCCAGGCCTCTACCTTGTATTTTTAATAAAATCATTTTTCACCCTTCACCTCATGTCATAAGACTTCAGGTGGTTTTCACTTATGCAAAACAACCTTCCAAAATACAAATCAAATCAAATGTTGTGCTGTGCTTAAGAATTACTTTAAAATATAGGGCAAAAATGCAAAACTCAGAAAAAATATATATGTTTTTAAAACTAAGATGTTTGGTTGTTTTCTTATTCTCAAGGCAATATACATTCATCCCTCAGTATCTGTGGGGGATTGGTTGCAGGAAACCCTGAAGATAGCAAAATCCATAGATGCTCAGGTTCCTCATTTGCATATAACCTATGCACCTCCTCCCATATTCAGGCAAACCTCATCTTACTGCAATTTGAAGATATCATGTTTTTCACCAATGGAAGGTTTGTGGTAACTCCATGTCAAGCAAGTCTCCTGGCATCATTTTCCCAACAGCATGATCCTACTTCATGTCTCTGTATCACATTTTGGTAATTCTTGCAATATTTCAAGCTTTCTAATGATCATATCTGTTACAGTGATCTGTGATCGGTGATGTTACTATTGTAATTGCTTTGGGATGCCACGAACCGTGCCCATACAATATGGCAAACTTAATCCGTAAGTGTTGTGTGGGTTCTGATTGCTCCACACCCTGGCTGTTCCCCACCTCTCTCCCTCTCCCCAGGCCTCCCTATTCCCCGAGACACAACAGTATTGAAATTAGGCCAATCAATAATTCTACAACGGCCTCTAAGTGTTCAAGTGAAAGGAAGAGTTGCATGTCACTCCCTCTAAACCGGACACTAGAAATCATTCAGCTTAGTGAGGAAGGCATGTGTTGAAAGCTGCGATAAGCCAAAAGCTAGGAGTCTTGCACCAGTGAGCCAACTTGTGAACCCAAAGGAAAAGTTCTTGAAGGAAATTAAAAGTGCTAATCCAGTGAACACACAAATGATAAGAAGGTGAAACAGCCTTATTACTGACATGGAGAAAGTCTGAGTGATCTGGATAGAAGATCCAACCAGCCACAACATTCCCTAAAGCCAAAGTCTAATCCAGAGCAAGACTCTAACGTGCTTCAATTCTATGAAGGCTGAGAGAGGCGAGGAAGCTACAGAAGAAAAGTCTGACCCTGGCACAGGTTGGTTCAAGAGGTTTAAGGAAAGAAGCCATCTCCGTAACATAAGGCGGCCGGGCGCAGTGGCTCAAGCCTGTAATCCCAGCACTTTGGGAGGCCGAGACGGGCGGATCACGAAGTCAAGAGATCGAGACCATCCTGGCTAACCCGGTGAAACCCCGTCTCTACTAAAAAACACACACACAAAAAAACAAAAAACCTAGCCGGGCGAGGTGGCGGGCGCCTGTAGTCCCAGCTACCTGGGAGGCTGAGGCAGGAGAATGGCGTAAACCCGGGAGGCAGAGCTTGCAGTGAGCTGAGATCCGGCCACTGCACTCCAGCCCGGGCGGCAGAGCGAGACTCTGTCTCAAAAAAAAAAACAAAAAAAAAAAACAAGTGCAAGGCAAAGTAGCAAGTGCTGATGTAGAAGCTGCAGCAAGTTCTCCAGCAGACCTAGCTAAGGTCATTCATGAAGGCGGCTACACTCAACAACAGACTTTCAATGTAGATGGAACAGTCTTCTGTTAGAAGAAGATGCCATCTAAGATTTTCATGGCTAGAGAGAAGTCAATGCCTTGCCTGGCTTCCAAGCTTAAAAGAACAGGCTGACTTTCTTATTAGGGACGAATGCATCTGGTGACTTAGGTTGAAGCCGGTGCTCACCCACCATTCCAAAATTCATGGGGCTTTTTAGAATTATGCTACATCTCTTCTGCCTGTGTTCTGTCAGTGGAACAACAAAGCCTGGATGACAGCACATCTGTTTACAGTAAGGTTGACAAAATATTTCAAGCCCATTGCTAAGGCCTATTGCTCAGGAAAAAAAAAAAAAAAGATTCTCCTTTCAAAGTATGACTGCTTATTGACAATGCACCTGGTCACCCAAGAGCTCTGATGGAGAGATACCAGATTAATGTGGTTTATATGCCTGCTAACGCAACATCCATTCTATAGTTCATTGGTCAAGGAGTAATTTTGACTTTCTTTCTTTTTTTTTTTCAGGCGGAGTCTTGCTCTGTCACTCAGGATGGAGTACAGTGACGTGATCTAGGCTCACTGCAATCTCTGCCACCCTGGTTCAAGCGATTCTCCTGTCTAGCCTCCCATGTAGCTGGGATTACAAGCGCCCACTATCATGCCCAGCTAATTTTTTAATTTTTGGTAGAGGTGGGGTTTCAGCATCTTGGCCAGGCTGGTCTTGAACTCCTAACCTCATGATCCACCTCTCTCAGCCTCCCAGAGTGCTGGGATTACAGGTGTGAGCCACTGTGCCTGGCCTTAATTTTGACTTCCAAGTCTTGTTATTAAGAAATATATTTTGTAAGGCTATAGTTGTCATACATAGTGATTCCTCTCATGGACCTGGGCAAAGTAAATTGAAAACCTACTGGAAAGGAGTCACCATTCTATTAGATACTGTTAAGAGCATTTGTGATTCACAGGAGGAGGTCAAAATACCAACATTAACAGGTGTTTTGAAGAAATTGATTCCAATCCTTAGGATAACCTTGAGGGGTTCAAGACTTCAGTAAGGGAAGTCACTGCCCATGTGGTAGAAACAGGAAGAGAACTCGAATTAGAAGCGGAGTCTGAAGATGTGACTGAGTTGCCACCATCTCATAATGAAACTTGAATCGATGAGAGGTTGCTTCTTAAAAATGGGCACAGAAAGTGGTTTCTTGAGATGGAATCTATTCCTGGTGTGAATACTGTGAACATGGTTGGCATGACAGCAAAGGATTTAGAATATTCCATAAACTTAGTTGATAAAGCAGCTGCAAGGTTTAAGAAGATCGACCCCAACTTTGAAAGAAGTTCTACCATGGATAAAATGGTAAGCAGCACCGCATGCTACAGAGAAATATTTTAGGAAAGGAAGAGTCCATTAATGTAACAAACTACATTGTCTTATTTTAAGAAATTGCCACAATCACCCCAGCCTTCAGCAACCACCACCCTGATCAGTCAGCAGCCGTCAACATCAAGGCAGGACCCTCCACCAGCAAAAAGACTCACTAAAAACTCAGCTGATTGTTAAAATTTTTTAGCCATAAAGTATTATTTAATTGAGATGGGTACATTGTTTTTAGGCATAATGCTATTACACACTTAATAGACTACAGTATAGTGTACACACCACTGGGAGGCCAAAAATTTGTGTGACTCAAGTGTACTGCGATATTCACTTCATTGCAGTGTCTCCAAGGTATGCCTGTACTTTAAATCATCTCTAGATTACTTATAATACCTAATGCAATATGAATGTCGTGTAATTAGTTGCCATCGTGTATTGTTTAGGGAATAACCACAAGGAAAAAAGCCTGTACATGTTCAGTACAGATGCAACCACCCATCTTTGTTTCTGAATATTTTTGGCGCATAGTTGGCTGAACCCACAGATGCGGTACCCATGGATACGGAAGACTGACTCTATGTTTGTTAACAGGCAAGCACACAAACAATGAAAAAGTACAGACAAGTCATGCAAAATTCTATTTCCCCAGGAAAAACCACTGGTAATAGCGTATGGTGGCCGGGCATGTGGCTCATGCCTGTAATCCCAGCATTTTGGGAGGCCGAGGCAGGTGGACACTTGAGGCCAGGCATTTGAGACCTGCCTGGCCAACTTGGCAAAGCCCCGTCTCTATTAAAAATACAAAAATTAGCCAGGCATGATGGCGCACACCTGTAATCCCAGCTACTCAGGAGGCTAAGGTATGAGAATCATTTGAACCGGGAGGCAGAGGTTGCAGTGATTCGAGATGGTGCCACTGCACTCCAGCCTGGGCGACAGAGTGAGACCCTGTCTTAAAAAAAAAAAAAAAAAACAAAACCTTCCCAATAGGCTGTTGCATGTGTGTGAAGCCATCCTTCTAGATAATGGTGAAATTGTTTCGGGTGCTTCCCCAATCCCTCTAGGTCAAGATCTGAACCAGCTGCTCACCGTGGGGAGGGTGGTTTCTGTGATGAATCTTCTGGCCAAAGTCCTCTGCCTCCACAGTTGTTAATGGAGTGGTGACAGCTCCAAGTCCTGTCCTTCGAGATTCCACCTCTTTTGGGGACCTCTCACTGAACCCTGCTGTCCTGGGGAGGGGAGCACAGAGCTCCCTTTGGTGGTCTGCTTAAAGCACAGCCTCGGAGCTCTTGCCTTCATTCCCCATAGCACAGCTGAGCTCTTTTAAACAAGAGGTTGGTGGGAACAGGGGCTCACACCTGTAATCCCAACCCTTTAGGAGGCTAACGCAGAAGGATCGCTTGAGCCCAGGAGTTTAAGACCGGCCTGGGCAACATAGTGAGACTCCGTCTCTACCAAAAACACAAAAAATATAGCTGGTGTGGTGGTGCGCATCTGTAGTCTTGGCTACTGGGAGGCTGAGGTGGGAGGATTGCTCGAGCCCAAGAGATTGAGGTTGCAGTGAGCTATAATCACACCACTGCACTCCAGCCTGAGTGACAAAGTTGTCTCAAAAAAATAAAAATAAACAAGAAGTCACTAAGTCCCTGGGTGGGGGAAGGGAGATAGGAGGGAAATAAACACAGACGGCAGCACGAGACGAAGTTACCTGTGTCACCTGCCACAGCACTCAGCCTCAGATTCAGCAGCCTCAGCAAGCGCTCAGCTCCCTGTCTACCTCCATGTGCAGGAGGCCCCTCTCCATCCCCCAGAGCATCCCCCACCAAAACACCCAAGCTCCTCCAGGCCCAGATAAGAGTGAGTGAGGCCCAGAAGGATGCAGAGGCCCCTTCCTCTGCCGAAGCCCTGCCTTCCTGACCCAGGACCTGCCAGAGGATCAACGCCCTCTAACCCCAAGGCGGGGATGGAAACAGCTTGCCACACTCCTCCTCTCGCACCCAGGCCAGATGGCCCTGCTTGTCGCTGAGCCCACTTATGGCCTGGGAATCCTCAACATGGGCCCTGCTGAATTCACTGGGGTCCTTGGGTTCCATTAACCCTAACTGTCATCCTTGACTTATGGCCTCAGTAGGACAGCCAGCTCAGATGGTAGCCCCATAAACCCAGATAGAAGAGGTATTAGTTCTCCCCAAAATTCACCCTTTAAAGACACCAGTTGCCTAACAAAAATGGGATACCAAGGCCCCAGATATGGTCCGTCATTGCTGCTTCCACATTGTGGGAAGGAAACCTCTATGGAAATGCAGGAGAGGAGAGAGTCAGGGAGACCAAGGATACAGTTCAGGGGAATTTGTCCCCAAGTGTAAAGGTCATCCCCAACGAGCCTAGGTCAGCCACTGATGGCTTCAGAACAGCCACTTATGACTTCTATTCTGAGATATGATCCCATTGGAGCCTCCTGGCAATCTCTGTGGAGTAACTTACGCACAACCTCTAGGGCTTCAGAGCTTGTGCTCTGCCTGGCACCTGTGGACCTGGGTGTAAATCCCAGCCCAGCCACTTGCAAGCTGTGTGATCTTGGACAACTCTCACCCTCTCTGAGCCTCAATTCCCACAGTTCTAATATTTTCTCAGCTGGGGCCAATTCTGTGCAAGGGGCATCTGGCAATTTTTGTTGTCATGACTGGGAGGTGGGGGATGCTACTGGCATCTGGTGGGCAGAGGTCAGGGATGCTGCTGAATTTCCTACAACGCACAGGACAGCCCCGCAAACAAGTCAACAGTGCCAAGGATGAGAAGCCATGCTCTCTATTAAGAGGATAACAGTATCCATCTCATAGGTTGATTGTAAAATTAAATGAGGACATGTACATAAAACACCTGGAATATATGAAGTCCTCAATAAATGAGAAATATTGCTGTAGGACCCCCACCAGAACATTGAAAGTGGGGCCCACAAACTCCAATCTTTTCAAATGCAATCTTGCATTAGCTTATGTATAGCCACCTGCTGGTCTTGACTTCTGGGGACCTGGATCCAATTGCCAATGGCAGTTGACCTGGATTTACATTATCATGGGGTTTTCCTGAATTTTTGTTATTCCTATTTTATGGATATGAAGCCCAACTTCCTGCTGGAATTGTGTTTGTTTGTTTGTTTGTTTGTTTTGTCTTTTTGGTTGTTTTTGTTGTTGTTGTTGTTTTGAGACAATGTCATGCTCTGTCACCCAGACTGGAGTACAGTGGTGCAGTCATGGCTTACTGTATACTTGACCTCCTGAGTTCAAGCTGTCCTCTCACCTCAGCCTCCCAAGTAGCTGGGACTACAGGCAATGCCACCACACCTGGTTAATTTTTGTATATTGTGTGGAGATAGGGTTTTGCCATGTTGCTCAGGCTGGTCTTGAACTCTGGGGCTCAAGCAGTCCTCCCACCTCAGCCTCTCAAAGTGCTGAGATTACAGGCGTGAGCACCGTGCCCAACCTGGAATTGTTTCTGTACAAGTACTTCTCTATCTTCCAGGATGTCTTCCTCTCCAACTTGCTTCTTCTAGTCTAAGGTGAGCTTGAAAACCTTAATGAAAGTTGTTTGTAAGCCAAGAGTAACTAGGTTACAAATGAGAGTCAGAGGGTATTTCTAGGAAAGAAGTCATAAGTATTGGCGCATGAACTTTATACTTTCGTGTGTTCAGAGGTCTTTTCGGCTTGTTTCCTGGTTCACAGATGAGGCTTCCTGATACTGGGTCTGAAGACTTGAGGTATTATCATCACCTGAATAAACTCTATCTACTTTGGAATGCAGTGTATGATTTTTGTGTGTGTGTGCCTGAAAACTTCCTTAAGTTGGACTTAGAAGAATTTTTCCAGCAAATATTAGGTGACTACTCTGTTCCAGGCATAGTGAGTGCAGACAGCCAGCCAAACCAGCATGGGATTCAGACCCGCATATACAGCTCAGCATGGTCAACAGATATCCTCGTTCATTCATTCATTCACTCATTCATTCATTCATTCATAAGAAAAGTTTAGTAAGCACCAGTGTGTGCTAAGCACTGTTCAAAGAACTTCACTTAATTAAATCCTCTATCTTAAAAATTACCGAGCAAGGTAGGTCTAATTAGCCCCACTTGAATTAGACGAAAAGACTGAGGGTAGGAACGGAGAAATCGCTTATTCAAGATCACACCTCCAAGAAGGGGTAGAGCCGGGCCTAAGCTGTCAAACCTGCTCCTCTCTCTTCCCACTCTCTGCCACCCCCACCCCCACCACAAGGCTTCCGACTCCCCCAAGAAAGGTTTTCATAATTGCTCTCCAAGAACCTTGCACAGAGCACTTAGCTTTGCCTGGCTCTGAGAGCTGTGAAACGGGTATTTCGTTAAGCTCTTTATAAACTTGTCTGGTTCCACCCTTGAGAGATACCTAAGCGCCAGCCTCCCATGACAGAGGGGAAACCCAGCAGTTCGGGGGCGCTGGTGACGCTGGCCTAGTGCCAGCTGTCCCAGTTCCTGAGTAGAGCCAGACCTGGACACAAGGACTGAGGGCTGGTGAAGACGGAAGACATGGGGAGGGATCTGTGATCAATCAGGACAGAGCGGGTCTGTGAACCTGCCATGGAGAACGGTTTTGCCTCTGAGGAACATCTGTGTTCTTACCTGGTTTTGTGGGAAAAGTGTGGACTTTGGGGCCACAGACCCTACTCTGCCTGCCTTTAGCTGGGGGACCTTCTAGCTGGGATGTGCTACATAATCTCTCTGTTCCTCAGTCTCTTCACTTATAAAATGAAGATGATAAGTCCGACCCATGAAGATTAAATAAAATCGGCCAGGTGCATTGGCTCACGCTTGCAATCCCAGCACTTTGGGAGGCCAAGGAGGGTGGATCACTTGAGGTCAGGAGTTTGAGACCAGCCTGGCCAACATGGTGAAACCCCGTCTCTACTAAAAATACAAAAATTAGCCGGGTGTGGTAGTGTGCACCTATAATCCCAGACACGTGGGAGGCGGAGGCACAAGAATCACTTGAACCCAGGAGGCGGAGGTTGCAGTGAGCTGAGATTGTGCCACTGCACTCAGCCTGGATGATAGAGCAAGACTCTGTCTTTAAAAAAAAAAAAAAATTAAATGAAATGAAATTATGCCCTACTGTAGTCGACATACAATTTGCCAGGAATATGAAATGTGCAGCACAGCTAACTCCCCATCTCCCCTCCTGTGCTCATGGCAGACATCACTAACAGATCACAGAACCCTTCTTCACCAAAACAAACCCATCTCAGCTTCAGATGCCTGCTCAAGGGAGCGTCCCAGGCAGCCACCTCCCATAGATCAGAGTTGACATGTGTCCCAATAACCTATTACAAAGTTGTTGATTTAAGACAGCATTTTATTATATCTTGTGATTTCGTGGGTTAGGAATTCAAGCAATTCTTTGGTTTCATGTAGCGTTGACTGAGGTTACTTGGAAATACTCAACTAAGCTCATCTGAAGGGTCCACCAGCTTTTCTCACACCCCTGACAGCTCGGTGGGGGCTGCTGTGAGGCTGGGCTCACCTGAGCCCCTCTTCATCTGCAGCAACGTGGTCAGCCTTCTCACCTGGCCACTCAAGGCTCCAAATGACAGGAAGTGAAGCTGCAGTCTCTCAGGGTCTGAGCCAGGACCTGGCCCAGCATCACTTCTGCTGTTTCCTGTTGGTCAAAGCAGTTACAGGCCCCTTAGGTCCATGGGAGGCATGTCGGAGAATTTGCAGCCATCTTTAATCCTTGCGGCATGAGAGATGAAGTGCGTTGGCCCCAAAACAAACAGCAAATGCTGGGGCTCTTTGCACTTCCTCCTGGGTACCCACTGCCCCCGTCTGTATTTACTCCGAACCTTCTCTATGGGAGTGAACAAGTGCCATGCTCGGTGGGGATACAGGAATCAGCAGGACCTGGCCCTGCCCTCCAGGAGCTGACTGTGGGTCTGAGAACATGGGTCACATTCTGTAAGGAACTGACAACAGGGCCACAGGTCTTAGCCTAGGGAGAGAGAGACAGAGGCTTTGGTGGCTTCCATCTGGGGAGAGGGTGGGGGCAGATGGCATCTGAGCTGCATTTCCAAGATGGTCAACACTTTACAGCTGGAGTCTTGCATTCCACAGAGCACTTATGAGGTGCCTACTGTGTGCCAGGTACAGTTCTTGGCTCTGAGGAAGCAGCAGCAGACAGGACAGAGTCCCCTGCATGAGAAGCTGACCATTTTGGTTGGGGAAGACTATGAAGAGGCAAGCAAGTGAGTAAACAGAGAGCATAGTTTCCGATCACGATAAAAGCTGCAAAGAAAATAAAGTGAGATAAAGGAACAGAGCAACTTGCTGGGGGAGAAGGTTGTAGGTGGGGAGTCTGGGGAGGTCCCTGAGGAGGTGGTGCAGGAGCAGGGACATGACAGGCATGAAGACCCTGGTCAGGTGGCACTGAGACCCTGTGTGCCAGGCAGGCAACCCCAAATGCCCAGGCCATGGGGGCAGTGGTTGCAATTTTTTTTTTTTTTTTTTTTGACGTAGGATCCCACTCTGTCACCCACGTGGGAGTGCTGTGGCACAATCATGGCTGCCTGCAGACTTGACCTCCCGGGCTCAAGTGATCCTCCTGCCTCATCTTTTTTTGGTTTTTTTTAGAGATGGGGTCTCACTATGTTGCCTAGGCTGGTCTTGAACTCCTGGGCTCAAGCGATCCTCCTGCCTTAGCCTCCCAAAGTGCTGGGATTACAGGCAATTCTGTCTCAGGAACAAGGCCAGTGAGGATGACGCCCATGGGCCAGCAGAGGAAAGGTAGGCAGGGCTGGGTCAGGTAAAGACCACCATAAGGCCTGCGCATTGGACTCGAGTCACATCTGAAGACCCTCTGGTTGCCTGTGGAGAGTGGATTGGAGGGGTGGGGTGGAATCAGGCTCACGCAGAGCTGCTACACTGTCTGTGGGAGAGAGAGATTTGGGGTGAACGGCTGGATTTGGGATGGTTTTGGAGAAAGTGCCAAAGCATTTGCTGATGACAGATATGGGGTATAGAAATCAAGGAAGATAACCGGGCATGGTGGCTCATGCCTGTAATCCCAACACTTTGGGAGGCCAAGGCAGGCAGGTCACTTGAGTTCAGGAGTTCAAGACCAGCCTGGGCAACATGGCAAGACCCCATCTCTACAAAAAATACAAAAATTAGCCAGGCATGGTGGCGCACACCTGTGGTCCCAGTTACTCAGGGGGCTGAAGTGAGAGGATCACCTGAACCCCAGGAAGTCGAGGCTGCAGTGAGTTGCAATCGCGCCACTGCACTCCAGCCGGGGCAACAGAGTGAGACCCTGTCTCAAAAAAGAAAGAAAGAAAGAAAGAAATCAAGGAAGACTCCAGGGTGTGGGGCCTGGCTGAGCCGGGTTGCGGAGTGGGTGCCATTTCCTGCAATGAGGAAAACTGGGGAGGAAGAATTTAGCCCAAGTCAGATTGCATTGCTGTCATTTGAATTTTAGCTTCAATTTTTCAAGCACCTATTAAAAGTGAGATGCGGTGCTTTGCGGCAATGATCACTCGTCAATGTCATCTGTGAGACAGGCTTTTTTATGCCCACTTTGTGACTGAGGAAGCCAAGGCTCACACAGCTCCCGCACAAGCCAGCAGGAGCAGGGCCAGGTGCGACCCCGGGTGCCCCAGTCCCTTTGCAATATACTATACATCAGTGAGTGGTTCTCAACCAGGGGCCCCTGCAACTGCCATCCTCTGGGGACATTTGGCAATGTCTGGAGACATGTTTGTTTGTCATCCCGGAGAGATGCAGCTGGCTTTTAGTGGGTAGAAGCCAGAGACGTGCTAAACCTCTTACAATGAGCAGAAGGGTTCCCACAATCAAGTACGATCCCGCCCTAGGCCGGGCGCCGATGCCTACTGTGTGCCAGGCACAGTTTTTGGCTCTGAGGGGGCAGCAGGAGACAGGACAGAGTCCCCTGCATGAGAAGCTGACCATTCTGGTTGGGGAAGACTATGAAGAGGCAAGGAAGTGAGTAAGCAGAGAGCATAGTTTCTGATCACGATAAAGGCTGCAAAGAAAATAAAGTGGGAGCCGGGCGCGGTGGCTCAAGCCTGTAATCCCAGCACTTTGGGAGGCCGAGACGGGCGGATCACGAGGTCAGGAGATCGAGACCATCCTGGCTAACACGGTGAAACCCCGTCTCTACTAAAAAAAATACAAAAAACTAGCCGGGCGAGGTGGCGGGCGCCTGTAGTCCCAGCTACTCGGGAGGCTGAGGCAGGAGAATGGCATAAACCCGGGAGGCGGAGCTTGCAGTGAGCTGAGATCCGGCCACTGTACTCCAGCCTGGGCGACAGAGCGAGACTCCCGTCTCAAAAAAAAAAAAAAAAAAAGAAAATAAAGTGGGATAAAGGAACAGAGCAACTTGCTGAGGGAGAAGGTCCTAGGTCTGGGGAGTCCCCTGAGGAGGTGGTGCCTGTAATCGCAGCACTTTGGAAGGCCCAGGTGGGCAGATCATTGAGGTCAGGAGTTCGAGGCTAGCGTGGCCAACATGGTGAAACCCCATCTCTACTAAAAATACAAAAATTAGCTGGGCCTGGTGGCGGGTGCCTGTAATCCCAACTACTCCAGAAGCTGAGGCAGGAGAATCACTTGATCCCAGGAGGCAGAGGTTGCAGTGAGCTGAGATGGCGCCATTACACTCCAGCCTGGGTGACTGAGCAAGACTCCATCTCAAAAAAAAAAAAAGGAATGATCTCTCCCCAAATGTCAGGAGCATACTGAGATTGAGAAGCTTTGACACAAAGCTTCCAAGAGAGGCAAAGAACCGCATGGTAGGGTGGGGGAATGGGATGGAATTTTGATGGCAAGGTTTGAATGAGCAAAGGCACCAAAGCCAGAAAGCCCAAGTGAGTGGGAAGGAGAAGTCCAGGCTGGCCATGGGGGCACGTGTGCCTGTTGGGAATGCGCACAAGGGGCGCGTGGGGACCAGACCCCATATGGGCTGCAGGCCGGGCTGGGGAGCCTGGACTCCCCTCAGCAGGCAGCAGAAGTCCAGAGGGTCTAAGCAGAGGAGGGGAGGGCCTGGAGGGAGGGCATACTTGCCCTTCCCATACCTGCTCTCAGAAAAACAGCTAACAAACTCCTTTACACTAGGGACAAATGACAGAAGACTGGATGGGTGACCCTTTCCTGGGCTCTCTGTATTTTAACCAGGGCAAAGTCTTAAGCCAAAGAAGTGAAGCAATAATGGTGGGATTTCAGGCACCGTCATGATGAATGTGGGCAAAGCCTGACAGTCCCTCTCAGGCTGGGCTGAGGTCGGAGGCCTGAACTGGGTTTAGGGAGCCCAGGTAAGCAAGCACCGCTGTTTTTCCGTCAGTCAACATCCACTGTGCACTCAGGCCTCTGTTCCAGGCACAGACCCTGTAGGCCCCACAATCCTGGGAGGGGGGTTCTGCTAGAGAGGACCTCCCCAAGGCACTCAGGGATTGAGTGGTATGGGGTGGAGCTGGTCCTAGAACTCAGGCAGCACCCCTCTGGGCCTGTGTTCTTTACCTTGTCCAAGCCCAGGGCAACCGTAAGAACTGCTATAATTTATGGAGTCCTCCCTACTTGTCAGGTATTTTAAGCTTTGCATATAGCAGCTCATTCATTCCTCAGGCAAGCCTATCAGGTAGAACCACTATCATCCTCATTTTACAGGGTGGGAAACTGAGGCACGGAGAGGGAAGTAACTTGCCTGAGGTCACATGGCTTGTAGGTGCAGGAGGCAGCCAAGCCAGGGCTCAGAGCTAGGCAGTCCCACTCGAGAGCCACCCTCTTTGCCCTCCTGAGGAGCTGGAAGCCCTGGGCTTTGTGGGAGGAAAGAGGAGGACCTGCCATTCCGGGGCTTCCCAGCATAGCCGCTCTGCTCTCACGCTGGCAGATTAGTGCCCTGGAGATCTTAGACACCAGGGATGGGGTGGGCACTGGGGAGAGACCAAGGAAGAAAATACAGGACACATTCTTGGCTTGAGGCCAGTGCTGAAAGTTAAAGAAAAGACCAAGAAAATTCTCCTTTGGGGGCCTGGCGCTGTTTTGCAAGGTGTTGCTTTTCTCCTCGACTGTGTTTACTTTGCCAAACTGGAACGCCTTTCTGAAATCTAGCAGCCCAGGAGGCTCGGGGCTGTTTGCCAAGGGACCAGAGCCAGGGCAGGAGGGGAAAGCAGAAGGCAGGGCCCTGCATCTCCGCAGGGGCCCACCTGGCTGCCTGCTCCCGGGAGATCTGCCTGGAGGGCTGCAGGAGTGAGAGAGAGGGACGGAGCATCTGGCGGGGAGTCAGCAGGCGGGTGGCCTTCCTGTCCTGTTTCTACATCGATGCCTCTCAAATGCTTACCTCTCCGGACCTCTGCCCCAGCCGAGATTTACAGACCCACCTGTCCATTCTCCTGGGCCACCTGGGTGTCTCATTAACCTCTCAAACGTCACAAGTCCCCAATCAAAATCTGAGCCCCACCCCCTCATACCTGCTCACCACGCGCGCCTCAGCCGTCCCGTCCCTCCAAGTGCTCAGATCAAAACCCCAGCAGGCACCCTGGATTCATCTCCTTTCCCTCACGCCCCACATCCTGTCCATCAGCAATTCTTATGGGTCCACTGTTTATTTGTTTATTTTGAGACAGAGTTTCGCTCTTGTTGCCCAGACTGGAGTGCAATGGCACAATCTTGGCTCGCTGTAACCTCTGCCTCCCAGGTTCAAGCAATTCTCCTGCCTCAGCCTCCCAAGTAGCTGGGATTACAGGCATGTGCCACCATACCTGGCTAATTTTGTATTTTTAGTAGAGATAGGATTTCACATGTTGGTCAGGCTTGTGTCGAACTCCTGACCTTAAGTGATCCATTAGCCTCGGCCTCTCAAAATGTCAGGATTACAGGCGTGAGCCACCGAGGCTGGCCGGGTCCACTGTAAAAATATGTCCCGCATCGAACTCATCACTTCTACCACCTCCACCAGCCTGGTCCGTGCTACCAACCACTTCTAACGTGCCATCTTGTCCACCCTTGCCCCTCTATAGCCCTTCTGCACACAGCAGCCAGAGTAGTATTTTAAGAATGCAAATCAGATTGTAAGACTCCCCTGCTCAGAACTGTCCGTTGGCTTCATGTCACAATAGAGGAAAAGCCACTGTTCTCACCATGGCCTCCAGATCTTGTCTGCTCTGGCCCCTGCCCTCCTCTCCTTCTGCTTCAGCCCCCACTGTTAGCCTTGTTCACTGTGCATGAGGCACCTGGGGCTTCTGGCTGTGCCCCCTGCATTAACATTCTCCTCTCCCTAGAATGCTCTTTCTCCAGAACTTTCGATGGCTCCCTCCTTCCCATCATTCATGTCTCACCTCAATGTCAGCTCCTCAGAGAGACCCCTTTGACCACTATGGTCAGTCACTCTGTATCCCTTTTTCCTTTAAAAAAAAAAATTCTCCATAACACACATTATATTCTGAAATTACTGAGTTTATGTATTGTCTTTCCCCTGTAGAATGTCAGCTCCTTGAGATCAAGGACTGAGTGTCTCTTGTTTGCTGCTGTGTCCTCAGTGCTGAGAGCAGGGACCCGCACACAGTAGGTGTGCAGTATATTTTGTTCACTAGGTGCATGAACATGCTTTGTGGGCATCCCCATGAGCAGGTGATGGGCACTCTCTGCACCCCCGTTCTGTCGTGTGTAAGATGAGGCACCTGAGCCCCGTCTGCAAGGGGCCGACTCCCTCTAATACCTCTGTGAGTCTCTTATTGTTCAGAATCATAAAAGGCCAGATCGAAGACGTAGCAAGAGAAGCAAAAGAAAAGCTGAGAGAGATGGAATTTTCTGAAGATAGTAAAGGAGGGACTCGGGGCCCCACGTGAGCTCAGGTGTGAAAAATGTCGGCGGAAGAGCTGGAATCGGGAGAGCTCTGTTTGAGTCTCGCGCCCTGGCCATTTACCTGCTGAATGATTTCAGGTGAAGAAGTTTGCCTCTCAATGCCTCAGTTTCCCCCTCTATAAAATGCAAGCCCTGCTTCCTTTGCAAGGTTGCAGAGAGGGTCAAATAAAAATCTATTTCGTAGGTCAAAATTTTATGAACAATTATATGATTAAAAAATTGTTCTGGAGAAATCTTTACTGAGTGTCTGGGAACCAGACACTGCTCTGGGGCCTGGGGGTACTGTGGGGAGTGACCCTTTCCTTCAAGGAGGAGGATAATCACACAGACAAACATGTACTCACCAATAGCAAAAGGTGTGTTGAAGGAGGGATGGCATCCCCTGAGGGACTAGTCTAAGCTTCAGATCAGGGAGGGCTTCACTGAGGAAGTGCCCTTTGGACTAAGAGGTAAAGGATAAGCAGGAGTCAAATAGCAAGGGGCAGGATGAGGGCTGGAAAGGGTGTTCCAGGCAGCAGATACAGCTCAGGCAAAGGCCCTGAGGTGGGAAAGAACAGAGTGCAGGAGACTCCATAACTGGCGTGGCTGCAGAGGTAGAGAGGAAGCATGCATCAGAGAAGCTGGCCAGGTTAACAGAGGCCAGGTCCCGTGGGGCCTCACAGGGCATGGGAAAGCATTATCATAAAGGCAGTGTGGCCCCCAAAGGTTTGGGTTGGGGGAAGTGGGAGGTAATGTTGTAGTCAGGTTTGTATTTCAAAAAAGCAACTTTGGCTGTTGTAAGGACAGAAGATGGAGGGGAGCAAGGGGAATGTGGGAAGGCTGTTCACAGGCTACTGCACCTGTCCTAGCAAAAGTGGATGAAGCTAAAATAGGATGAAGTAGGAACTTGCACATAGCATGTTCAAGAGGGTAATTTCTGAGGGACCAATTTGCAATCTGAGGCAAAATAGCAAATGTGTAGACACTTTAGTCAAGCAATTCTGCTTCTACAACTTGATCCTATAGCAATGCTGGCACAAAAGTTCAAAGACCTCTATACAAGATGTTCATTGTATCACTGGTTATAATAGTAAAAACTAGGAACAACTTGAGTGAGCATCAATTGACGTTGACAGAATTATGCAGGGGAATACTATGCAGCTGGTAAAAAGAATAAAACAAATTCACGTGTACTGATGAGAAAAATAGACACGACAGATTGCCAGGTGACAGACAGGTTACAGAACTGCATAAATATTATTAAACCATTGATTTTTGAGTATATATCTTCCTCATGTTTCTGTATACATAAAAAGGCCGGAAGGCTGGGCACAGTGGCTCACGCCTGTAATCCCAAAACTTTGAGAGGCCGAGGCGGGTGGACCACTTGAGGTCAGGAGTTCAAGACAAGCCTGGCTAACATGGTGAAACTCCGTCTCTACTAAAAACACAAAAATTAGCTGGGCGTGGTGGCGGACACCCGTGATCCCAGCTACTCGGGAGGCTGAGGCAGGAGGATCACTTAAATCTGGGAGGTGGAGGTTGCAGTGAGCTAAGATCACACCACTGCACTCCAGCCTGGGCCACAGAGCAAGACTCCATCTCAAACAAAAACAAAAAACAAAACAAAAAAAGGCTGAAAGACTGTACTCCCTTGTAACTAGTGGCAATGTCTGAAGTAAAAGAATAAAAGAATACAGAGAAACTTTCACTTTCTCTGTATTGTTTGCACTTTTTTACAGTGGACATGTATTTTTCAGCAAAATGCACACAGTAGGTGCACAGCATATTTTGTTCACTAGGTGCATGCTTTTAAAATATTAGCTGCTGTAATGAGATGTTTTAGTCTGTTCAGGATGCTATTACAAAATGCTAATAAACTGGGGGGCTTCCAAACAACAGCAATTTGTACTTGACAGTTCTGGAGGCTAGAAGTGCAAGACCAAGGTGCCAGCAGGTTCAGCATCTGGTGAGGACCTGTTTTCTGGTTCATAGATGATGGTTCCTCACAGCATCTCCACCTGGCGGAAGGGGCAAGGGAGTTCTCTGGGGCCTCTTTTATAATGGCACTAATCCCATTCATGAGGGCTATGCCTTCATGATCTAATTACTCCCCAAGGCCCTCCTCCTAATACCCTAATATCCTCACACTGGTGTTCAGGTTTCAACATATAAATTTTGGGGGCACACAAACATTCAGGGCATAGTAAGATGGCTTCATCTATCATTCACCCCACTACCAGTAACATCCCATCAACCTCACCACTATCACCACCTCTACCATCTCCTCCATCATCACCCCCATCACCGTCACCACCTCTATCACCATCAACATCACCACCTCCATCATCATCACCAACTCCATCACCATCAACACCTCCATCACCCTTACCACCTCCATCACCACCTCTCTCATTATCACCATCACCACCTCTGTCACTGCCTCCATCACCATCACCACCTCTCACCACCTCTATCACCATCACCAACTCCATCACCACCTCTATCACATAACCACCTCTGTCCATCACCACCACCATCACCACCTCCATCACCACCTCTAACATTACCTCCATCACCCTCACCACCTCCATCACCCTCACCACCTCCATCACCATCTCCATCACCACCTCTATAACTACCTCCGTCACCCTCACCACCTCTATCATCACCTCTATCACCCTCACCACCTCTATCATCATCTCCATCACCACCTCCATCACCACTCTTTCACCACCTCTGTCACCCTCACCACCTCCATCGCCACCTCTATCACCAACTCTATCACCACCTCCATCACCACCTCCATCACCACCTCCATCACCCTCACCACCTCCATCGCCACCTCTATCGCCACCTCCATCGCCCTCACCATCTCCATCACCACCTCTGTCACCACCTCTATCACCCTCATCACCTCCATCACCACATCTATCGCCACCTCCATCACCACCTCCATCACCATCACCACCTCCATCACCACCTCCATCACCTCCGTCACCCTCACCGCCTCCATCACCACCTCTATCACCCTCACCACCTTCATTACCACCTCTATCACCACCTCTATCACCACCTCTATTGCCGTCACTACCCCCATCACCACTATCGCCACCTTTACCCAAGAGACAGGCAGTACAGCAGAGTGCTTATGCACACAGATTTTAGAACTGCACTGTCTACGTAATTTTAACTACATAATTCTAACCCTAATTTTTAACTATATAATTTTAAATTCTCTTGTAGCCATATCAAAAAGTAAAGATAGGAGTGAAATTAATGTTAACAATGTATTTTATTTAACTCAATATATGGAAAATATGTCACCATGAAATCAATATAAGAATCTTAATGTGATATAGTACATTCTTTTTGTCACACCAACCATTCAAAACCTGGTGTCCATTACACACTCACGGCACGTCTCAGTTCACACCAGCCACATCTCTAGTGCTCAGTGGCCACTCAGGGCTGGAGGCTGCCCTCCTGGGCAGCACGGTTCTGAAGCCAACTACAGCCACCACATACTGGCTGTGTGTCTGTGGGCAAGTTGTTTAACCCCTCCGGACTCACTTTCTTCATCTGTAAATCGGGAATAAGAGCAGAGCTGTGAGGATGACATGTGTTAACATGTGCCTGGCGTTTGCTCCAGCTCCTGGCACACAGGCAGTGCTATCTAGTATTAACTGTTATTCTTCCAGAAACCTGGAAGAAGTTCAGAGGTTCTGGCTTTGCATGTGGAACCACCCAGAGACAGGGAGATTCATGAGCATTGATGTAGCCAGAGGTGGCTTCAGATTTCCTGGAGAAGTGATTTAGTCAGATCTTGCAGCTTGGACAGAGCGTGCACAGGAGAAGGAAAGTGGAGAAGGCTTTGTGGAGGAGGGGAGGGGAGTAGGGTCAAGAGGATGCCTGTCTGGTTAAGAAAGAGGGTGTTGGTTGAGGAGCAGAGGGAGCATTGCACATGGCCAGACAAGGGGGATGAGGCCTAAAAGCAAGGACTGAGGGACCCTGGAAATCATGTCTTCCAGCATCCCCATCTGACACACAGGGACACCGAGGCCAGGCAGGGAGAGTTACTTGCCTAGGGAGCCAGCCACACATGCTACCTTCTGCTCACTGACCAAACACCCCGTCCATTGGTGCTCCGCCTCTGAAGCTGGATCATGCTGAGCTGGGCAGGCAGGCTTCTCTGCTGTGCAGAAGAAACTGTGGCTCCCGAGGCCCCATCTCAGAGTCCGGACACCCCTGGAGAACTGTAAGACTTCCTTGAACTGAACACAAATCCTTCTTTCTGTGGTTAATGGTGAATGCTACCTCTTTGCAGGGTGGGCAAAAAGAAACTGGCCCCCAGGCTGCAAGGACCCCCTGGACTGTTTAGACGCAACAGCTTCTGCCGGGGATTCAGTCACCGCCGTCCACTGGTCAGTAATTAACCAGGCCTCATCTGGACAGCCATAAGAATGCTGGGGCCGTTAGCTGGAATGGGAGTATGCTATGTGTACATCTCCTCTGGGGATCACGCCCAACTCTTTGCTCCAGGAAGCGGGTGGCAAGTCTGCACAACCTGGCCCCTATCTCCAGGTGACTGGCCTTGAGGTAGGTGCCACCCTGGCCAGAGGACCCAAACCACCCATGGACTGACCCATGGGCAATGGGCAGGCAGCTCACTCACAAATAGCCACGGCCGCTCCCACTGAGAAGGGCCTGGTCGAGGACACCCAGGGGTCAGAGGAAGTTGCTGGCTGTGAGGCCCTCTGCAAAGGTCCACATGAGGACTGTGGGCTGCTTTTGTTGTTTGAAATAAACCGTTCCCAATTTTCTAACCAGTGCATGTCCTTTCCAGAGACCTTCTCACAAAGGGCATAGGTCATTTTAAAAAGTGTTTTTGTCAAGGAAATAATAAAACAAATACTATTTGTTATAAACAACACAAGTAATTTTATTATTAAGTATTAATATTAATTTGCTTTTTTTTTTAAGACAGGGTCTCACTCTGTTGCCCAGGCTGAGTGCAGTGATGCAATCACAGCTCACTGCAGCCTCGAACTCCAGGCTCAAGAGATCCTCCCACCTCAGCCTTCTGAGTAGCTGGTACTACAGGTGTGTCCCACCACCCTCGGCTAATTTTTTATTTTTATTTTTTATTTTTTTGAGATGGAGTCTAACTCTGTCACCCAGGCTGGAGTGCAGTGGCGCAATCTCAGCTCACAGCAACCTCCACCTCCCAGGTTCAAGCAATTCTCCTGCCTCAGCCGCCCGAGTAGCTGGGACTACAGGCACACACCACCATGCCTGGCTAATTTTTTGTATTATTAGGAGAGACGGGGTTTCACCATATTGGTCAGGCTGGTCTCAAACTCCTGACCTCATGATCTGCCTGCCTCGGCTTCCTGAAGTGCTGAGATTACAGGCGTGAGCCACCATGCCCGGTTGGCTATTTTTTTTTATTTTTTATTTTTTGTAGAGACAGGAGTCTCACTGTGTTGCCCAGGCTGGTTTTGAACTCCTGTCCTCAAGCTATCCTCCTGCTTTGCCCTCCCAAAATGCTGGAATTACAGGTGCAAACCATGGAGCCTGGCCTTAAAGAGCTCTCTTAACTCATGATGATAACTCAGCTCTGGCAGAGATCAAACCAGCAGCTCTGTGTGATTGACCAGCACATGACAGATCCAAGTCCTTATTGTGCAGTCTGCACAGGATCAGAACATGGCCAAGTTTTAACTGGATAAACAGCCAGGGACATTGCTGTACTTTAATTGGATGACCTATACAGGAACACTCCATTGCTACATTCTGATTGGCTAAATGTACTTCTGTCCAAGTTCATGAGGCACCTGTGCAAGGTGGCATGTTGCAGAAGCCAATCTAACAACAACTTGAAGCTGCTCATGGTCATATTTCTCATGTTACCTTCCAGTTTCATTGCTCAATCTACAGTCTGACAGTGTCTAGAAAGAAGGATTTGGCAGATGAAAAGTCCCAAACCTATGCTCTCTTCCCGAAAGAAAGGCTGAGCTGGGCACAGTGGCTCATGCCTGGAATCCCAGCCCTTTGGGAGGCTGAGGGGGATGGATCTCTTGAGGTCAAGAGTTCAAGACCAGCCTGGCCAACGTGGTGAAACTCCATCTCTACTAAAAATACAAAAAAATTAGTTGGGCATGGTGGCGGGCACCTGTAATCCCAGCAACCCGGGAGGCTGAGGCAGGAGAATTGCTTGAACCCAGGAGACAGAAGTTGCGGTGAGCCGAGATTGGGCCATGGCACTCCAGACTGGGCGACAGAGCGAGGCTCTGTCTCGAAAAAACAAAACAACAACAAACGGCTGAAACAGCTCACAATTTTGTTGACAATTAACATCAACAGTCCTTATTGGTGAGAGCTCTGACTTGCAGGGCAATCAACATATACCAGGTGCTGGGCTTCACAGGTAACACCTCATTTAATCCTCACAAAAACCCAATGAGGCGAGCAATACGTTTCCCCACTTTACAGGTAAAGAAACTGAGATTCAGAAAGGGCCAGAAGTTGTCCAAAGCAAAGCCATGTGCCTAGAAAGAATCTGAGTTGGGATTCACACCCATATCTGCCTAATCTTTACCCTGGGTTGTTTCTCAGTTTGCAAGTGAAACCAAAATGTGCTGCTGGACAGAACCCAGCATTCTGCTTCCTCCCAGCGGGCAGGAAGGGTGTTTACGGTGGTCCGGTCCGGGCCTACAGTCAGCACCGGGACATCCACAAAGTTGGCAAAATATTGAAATGCTTCCAAACTGGTTCGTAAGCAGCTGCTGTCCTGAGTCCCCCAAGGGTCTCTCAACCTTCTTGATTCTCCAGGGGTACTATCCCCTACCCTCAAGCCTTCCAGACCTCTCCACAATCCAGTGACTGAAGGGCTAATGCCCAGCCCACCGGGGGATCTCGGCACATTCCCATCTCCAGTACATGGGTCAGTGCCTGTGCTATCTAGGGCAATAAATATTTGAAATATCACTCAGGTAATGCAAGATCCATAGCTTGGCAGCTTATGGTAAATTACCTCACCCAAATGACCTAGATATTCTTCCCTCCTTCCAGAATAATGCTTGTCTCACCATCTGTTTTGAGAATGGGCTAATATCTAGCACATAAAAGTCTGACATAGAGTAAGCCCCCAGTCCATGGAAGTACGTTGTGTTATTATAATTACAACTCATTGCTAAGGTGGGTCTGCACTTTCTAGAATATTCTGTATCCTAGCATTTCTCAATCGGTGCTCAATAGCATTCTAGACCAAAGAGATGCTCTACTATATATAAAAAAAAAAAACAAGGCCAGGCGCAGTGGTTCACGCCTGTAATTCCAGCACTTTGGGAGACCAAGGCGGGCAGATCACCTGAGGTCGGGAGTTTGAGATCAGCCTGACCAACATGGAGAAACCTCGTCTCTACTAAAAATACAAAGTTAGCCGGGTGTGGTGTCACATGCCTGTAATCCCAGCTACTCAGGAGTCTGAAGCAGGGGAATCACTTGAACCCGGGAGGCGGAGGTTGTGGTGAGCCGGGATCGCACCATTGCACTCCAGCCTGGGCAACAAGAGCGAAATTTCATCTCAAAAAAAAAAAAAAAAAATTCTAAGGTCAAGCAAATTTGGGAAACTACAGATGCTCAGAGATTCACAATGTGCATTAACTATAAAGGATCTGAGAAAGTCTGCATTCGATAAATCGAATTTGTATCATTTAATCCTTAAATCGTGTGATCCCAAATCTATCTGAGGTAGGACGGTTAGGTGGGTGGGTAAAAATGGATGGACATCCTCCAGAATTTAATTTGGAAACATCTGTTCCTAGCCAAAACCAAGATAGGATTCCCCAGTAATGATAGGGGTGTGTGTGCATGTGTGTGTGCGTGCGTGTGTGTATGTGTGTGTGGGTATTTCACCTGCAAATTGAGGCCATTTCCAAAGAGGGATCCAGCATTTTGCTCCTGGGTTGGAAGAGGGCGTCTACGATGCGGAGGCTCACACTTGTGAGGTATCACTGGGCTTCGTCTCAGCCTCACCTCCCTCCCTCCCAGGGGATGCAAAGTGATGCCAGGCAGTGTGGGGTGGTGTCCACCTGAGAAGGCTTCCTGCAGGGAGGGAGTGTGGAGCCAGCTAAAGTGGAGGGGTGGGGTCCAGATGGGCAGAGAGGAGGGTGGAGGTGAAAATGCCACTCCCCTGGGACACATGGCACCTTCCAAACCACACAATGCCCTGTCCAAGCCAGCTGTTGGCTTTCTGCCCTGGCCTCTAGCTCTCCTCCTTCCTTCCCCTCCTCCCCTCCCAGGTCTAGAACCATCTCCTGAGTCAGCTCTGGGCTTCCTGCTAGGAGCTCAGACCCCTTCCTGCTCAGGGAAGGTAGGGCTACCTGAGGGACTGTACCTTGGGGGTGGGGACTGGAGACTCACCGACAGTGCACAGCCCAAAAGGAACAGAGTGCAAGACCAAGTCTGTTTGCTCAGCCCTGGGGTTAACCCTGAGACTCAACCCTCTCACCCACAACCACTTCTCTTATGGGGAAGGGGGAGGAACTGCCTGTGCCTGGGGCTGGGGAAGTGAGAGGGAGCCCCAGGGATGGGAATCAAACTCAGGCTGGAGGTAGGACCGGCCTTTCTCTGGCCCCCCTGGGAGACCCAGAGCCAGTCTGGGAGTGAGAGGTGAGCCTGGAGCGTCGGGGGGGTGGGAGAGGCCGTGTGAGCCCAGGCGCCAGGCGGGTTCCTCCACCCCAGCCCAGGGGAGCGGTCTAGATCCCTCCCGCCCTCCCTCTCAGCTGACAGGGCAGGACCAGGCAAGCATGCAGGGACCTGGAACCGAAACTCAGCGAAGAGTGTCACTCCAGGGACCCTCGCCCAGCAAGCCTCCAAGCACCTTGGCGCCTGCCCCGCCCCAGGGCCATGCCTCCCAGAAAAGGGGCTAGTGGGAACCGCAGAGCAACGGCAGAAAGAGAAGCCTTTGGAGTCAGACAGACACACATGTTTCCTGAGCCCTGTCATGTTTCAGACCCTGAGCTTGATTCTAGAAACACAGTGGGGCCAAAACCAGACACGGCTTCCTGCACCCTCTGTGGCCTCAGCCTGGTCACTCCACCTCTCTGAGCTTTAGCTGCCACCTCTATACCATGGGGCTCCTAACTCTCTGTTGCCTGGGTTGCTTTGAAGATTAACTGAGCTAAGCCTTGTATGTGACACCCTGCAAAGGGTAGGTGCTCAATAAGGGGTAATTACCAACATGACAGGGGCTGTGTTGAAGAAAGCTCCCTGCGTGGAAGGCCGGCTTTGCCCAGGTTTGCCATCTGCCTGTTTCTAGATCTTAATTCTAGTCCTCTCTGTGTGACCTCAGCAGGACCTGCCCTACCCTTCTCTGGTCCTCACTTCCCTCTCCTCTGAAATGGGGTCGCAGTCCCTATGCCAGCTGCTTCCTAGGATCGAGCGAAAGCCTTTGGACCCAATAAAGAGGGTTCCCCTAGGGCAGAGAGGGATAGGGTTAGCACTGATTTTCAAACTACAGGTCACGAGTCTTGCAAGACTTGCAGTGGCTGTTGCCAGATTTTTCTTTTAATTGATTAGAGGGCATCTTGCATAGTAAGGATATGTTTTTACTTTGGGAAATGTTTATTTCAGTTAAATATCGATATATATGTTTCCTGAGTCACAGGAACACATATGTCAAAATGTTTTCCTTCCTGCGGGGAGAGCAATGCTGCAAAGCAACTGGTAATGGTTAAGAACACAATCTCTGCGGTCAGAAGAGTTTGAGTTTGGGTCCTCACTCTGCCCCCATTAATGGAATGACGCTGGGCAAGTTACTTTAGCTCTCTGTGCCTCAGTTTCCTCTTGTGTACAAAGGGGACAGAAATAACACCTACCAGCCAGGTGCAGTGGCTCATGCCTGTAATCCCAGTGTTTTGGGAGGCCAAGGTGAGAGACCTGCTTGAGGCCAGGAGTTCAAGACCAACCTGGGCAACATAGCAAGACCCTGTTTCTACAAAAATAAAAAATTAAAAAACTTAGCTGGGACCGGGCGTGGTGGCTCACATCTGTAATCCCAGCACTTTGGGAGGCCAAGGCAGGCAGATCATTTGAGGTCAGGAGTTCAAGACCAGCCTGGCCAACATGGTGAAACCCCGCCTCTACTAAAAATACAAAAAGTAGCCAGGTGTGGTGGTGCCTGCCTGTAATCCCAGCTACTCCAGAGGGGGGAGAATCCCTTGAACTGGGAGGTGGAGGTTGCACTGAGCAGAGATCATGCCACCACACTCCAGCCCGGGTGACAGAGCAAGGCTCCGTCTCAAAAAAAAATCAGTTGGGCATGGTGAAGCATGCATGTAGTTTGAGCTACTTGGGAGGCCGAGGTGGAAGGATTACTTGAGCCTAGGAAGCTGAGGCTGCAGAGAGCTGTGACTGCACCACTGCACTCTAGCCTGGGCAACAGAGAAAGACCCAGTCTCTAAAAAAGAAACAAAAAAGAAAGAAAGAATACGTAGCTCAGCTCGTTAGTACTTAGAACAGTGCTTGGCATGAGGTTTAGTGGGCGTCAGACTCAGAATGAGGAGGAAGGCAGGCCTCAGAGGGGGTGGCCTCTGTAAGTGGGAGTGGGGTCTGCTGCCCCCTTCCCGGTAGAGAAGGCTGCTCTGGCCCAGCCCCAGCCCCCTTTACTTTACAGATGAGAAGCCCGAGGGCCTGAACTATTGAGGGACTTGTCAGTCACTGAGGCGCTGGAGCCTTCTGCCTCCCGGACCAAGGATTTCCACCTCTTACCGCCTCTTGGGCTAGACAGAATACTCGACCCTCTGATGTCCTCTCTGTAAAATGGGGGCAGTAAATAGTTGACCTCTTAGGGTTGACTAAATGACATCCTTGATGTACAAGCAAAGGTCTTGGCACAGGGCTGGCCCACAGTAAGTCTAAAGAAATGTTAGCAATTTTTACTCAAAATAAAAGTTCAACAAAAAAGGCAGGTTATAAAACAATATGTACAGTATGAGCTCATTTTGTATAAGTGAAAAAAAAAAAAAAAAAGGCGTGTGGTCTGCACGCACCTCCCAGGCAGCCCACAGTGATCATTTCTAGGAGCGTGAGTGGGTTGGGGGGGAGGGGAGGCGTTATAGGTATGCCTTTGGTTTTTGTTTGTTGTAGCTAAAGTTTCTAGTTCTAATTACTCTACAGCTAATGTGTATTGCTTTTATGTAAAGGAAAAAGAGAGGTATTTTTATCACCATAAATAAGATCGACTATCCACCTCAGCTGACTCATGCGATGTCCCCAGGCCAACACGTGGGCTGAACCCAGGCCGCCTTCCACGGAAAACCACCAGGTGTGCCATTGTGGTTTGGGGCATCGGCGCACCGAGCAGCGGCCTGCTTTGCATTTTCTTTTTCTTGTTTGTTCACAGCGACAGCTGATGACCCACTGGTGGCATTCTGTGTAACAAACACATGCCAAAGATTGCAGATTTCGTATGCAGGAGGGAGGGAGGGAGGCAAAGGCACGCTGGAGTTTATCAAGCGATAAGTCCTGGCATCTTCCTTATATAAAACTCAGGCTGGGAGTGGACAGTGATAAGGGTTGGGGACAGATATTCTGTAGGCTGTGGATGCCACGCCAAGAGGAAGAATGAAGGGAGGGGTACATGGAAGGAGATGGTGGCTGAGGCAGGAGGGCACAGGGAAGAAAGGGAGGTGGTTCAGAGGCTGCTCCCCCACCTGCTGGGTCCTTTCCAGGGCCTTCCCAGGAGTTCACCTGATGCCAAGCTGCAGGGGGGTGTGTGCAGCAGGGGTGTGTGGGAGGTGGGGATGTATGCCCTGGGGCGGATGGGGGAATCAGGAAAGAGATTCTGTTTGGCCAAGAAAGGGATATTGAGGCTGTAGAGGGCTGGGGAATCATGTTCAACGGTGAGCATGGGGAAAGATGGATCCAAGATGGACCCTTTTAAAAAGACACGTGCTTTTAGGGAGCCTGTGGCTTCATGGGTCTCCACGAGCATCCAGAAATCTGTCCTCTGACAGCACCCTGGATGCCCATCCCCTATTGCAGGGTAGGTAGAACTGTCTATCTCCTATGATCCACAGCAGCCATCCCCCAGCCGAGTCCCATCTCAGCCTCCTGAGGCTCAGGCCCCCTCTCCCACTCTCGAGGCCCAGCCCCTGTCTCAGCCTCCCAAGGCCCAGCACAGTCTCAGCCTCCAGAAGCTCAGCACAGTCTCCCTTCATCTTGGTCAAGCCCTGACAGGGCCGAGAGACAGAAGATGCCCAGTGAGCACCCAGTAAACACCTGAGTCTGAAGATGAGTGCGATCTGAGTGGTGAGTGACTCACCTGTGCCTGAGGCTCAGGAGACCCACCTCCCAGGTTCCCCTTTAGCTCGATGTGATCTGAGCTTGGAAGCATCGTGGAACAGGTCCCTGCCTTTTGTTCCATCTGCACAGCAGGGTTAGTCCTGCTCGGCTCCATCTCTGAAGAGGAAGAGTCGGAAAAAGGGATTTTACAGAGTTGAAGGGGAAGAGAGAGGACGCAGGACACCGTTTCCAAGCAGGCACGTCCTGCATGTGCCTGCTGGCTTTGGGGAACTTGGCGGCCACTGAGGGACTGGACAAGAAGGAAAGGTTGGCCAGGGCCTGGGTTGCCAGATTCAGCGGCTTGGCTGGAGCCTATAAGCAGGAGAAGGCCAGGAACAGGATCTGAGAAGAGAGGACCAGACCCAGGAAGAAAGCTGAGACACTGCTGTCTGGGAGGAGCCAAGAGCTTGGTTTACTGTACCAGGAGGAAAAGCCGAGGCCTCTGCCAGGGCAATCATCAGAGGACACTGCTCCAGGGAAAACTGCCTCCCACTTCCTGGACCTCTGTGGGCAATAGAGAAGTACATGTCAGCAGTGCCTCCTGCTGGACAACCCCAACATTACACTATTTGTCCAATGTCAGAAACAGAACATAAGACGGATGTATCTGGAATGTTCAAGCTGGAGTAACACCATCCAACAAGAACTATTACTGCTGCTGCTGCCGCTTTTACTGATGAAGAGGTGACTGTGTCCCAGGCACTATGCTAAATAATTTTATTGGATGATCTCATTCAATGTTCACAATAGCCCTATGAGATAGGAACTACTATTAATCCAATTTTTCACATGAAGAAACTGAGAAACAGTTTTTTTCTGAAGTTTCAAGTTAGCTGGTAGCTAGATTAGCTACCCAACCCGGGTCTCTCTAGCACAAAAGCGCATGGTTTTAACCGCATTCCTGGGTCTCTCGCCCAGTGCAGGATGATGGAGAGTTTTCATTTTTGTATCATCTCCACCCGGTTGGTAGAGGCTGCCTAGAGCTCTGGGTTGAGAGGATTCCTGAGTGCTGTGATGAATTTGTGGCGTCTGCCAGAGGCACTGGAAGGGATGTGGCTGCATGTGTGTGTTATGTTTTGATCTCCGATCTAGTCCAATCTATTGTATACTGTGATCCTTATAGGACCCTGAGAAAAGGAATCAAGGCTAAATCTTTTTTTTGAGACAGGGTCTTGCCCTGTTTCCCAGGGTGGAGTGCAGTGGTGTGATCGCAGCTCACTGCAGCCTCAACCTCCCAGGCCCAAGTGATTCTCCTACCTCAGCCTCCCAAGTAGCTGGGACCACAGATGTGTGCCACCACATCTCACTAACATTTTTTAAAATTTTTTGTAGAGATAGGGTCTCCCTATGTTGCCCAGGCTGGTCTCAAACTCCTGGGTGATCCTCCCATCTCAGTCTCCTAAAGTGTTAGGATTACAGACGTGAGCCACTGAGCCCAGCCTAAGGCTCAGTTTTCTGACCTCTGTCTTTACTCAATCACTCAATGACCTAAAAGGCATCTCAAATGTATCATGTCCAAATATGGAATTCTTGATATGTACCTCCAAACCATCCCTCCACCATCTTCCCCACTAGGTAAAAGGCATCTCTAGTCTTTGTTGGCTCAAGACAAAAAGCCTTAGTATCACCCTTGACCCCCTTTTTCTCTCACTCCCGACATCAAATCTTTCAATACATCTCACTGGTTCTCCCCTTGAAATATATCCAGAATCCAGCCACGACTCACCACCTTCACAGCTGCCATCACCACTGTCTTCCCTGGACTAATGTAGTAACCAATCTTGTTCCATGTGCCCTTATCCCCATATTAGTCCGTTTTCAGGCTGCTAATAAAGACCAGAGACTGGGTAATTTACAAAGAAAAAGAAGTTTAGTGGACTCACAGTTCTGCGTGGCTGGGGAGGCCTCACAATCATGGCAGAAGGCAAAAGGCATCAGATCTTATAAGACTTATTCACTACCATGAGAACAATATGGGGGAAACTGCTCCCATGATTCAACTATCTTCCACCAGGTCCCTCCTACAACACGTGGAAATTATGGGAGCTTCAATTCAAGATGAGATTTGGGTGGCGACACAGCCAAACACATCACCCCCTACACCCTAGTCTCAACTCAGCAGACATCCTTAGGACTTCTCAAGACACTTTGCTTTTTCAAAGCACTTTCAAAGCATAAGTTACACACACACGCACACGTGCATGCACACACACACAGAGTAAAGCGAGGCAGGAAATTGTCACACCCATTTGACACATGAGAAAAACTGAGGCTTGGAATGGTGGTGCAAAGACATCAAAGGCACAACGGGGAAGCTGCCCCAGCTCTTACTGTGACGCCATACACTGCCATTTCCCTTCTGGACATGACCCTCTGTCTCCCACAGCCTCCTATGGGTACCTCCGAGAGTCTCCCAAGAGGCTGCAGGACGTCAGGTAAGGAGAATGTCAAGGAAGCCAGGAGAGTTGGGCTTCTCTCTGCCTTGGAGGACCCCAGGCTAAGAAAAAAAAAAAACGTTCTCTCTTAAGAGGTCTAATGCGCGGTCTCACGGTCTGGACCACTTTCCTTTGGTATGTGGTGCCCCCTGGTGCTCACTGTTAGGAAATGCAGCTGGTTATCTAAGCTGTAGAGGAGAGGGGTGCCTTTCGTGGTGGAGGTGGTGCCTGGGGGCTCTTCTGACCACCCTCTCAGAGGAGCTCCCTCCCAGCACAGCTGTTTCATCCCTTAGAGACCAGAGTGTGCGTCCAGGTTGATGAGGGCCACAGTGCTCGTTTAAAAATTCACCTATCCACGTCTTCTCGTGGGAACCCAAATTGGTACAGCCTTTTTGAAAACAATCATTTAAAATAATAATAATAATAAAATAAAATAGCTGGGCATGGTGGCTTATGCCTGCAATCCCAGCATTTTGGAAGGCTGAGGTGGGTGGAGCGCTTGAGCTCAGGAGTTCGAGATCAGCCTGGGAAACATGGTGAAACCCTATCTCTACAAAAAATACAAAAAATTGGCCAGTCGCAGTGCACACCTGTGGTCCCAGCTACTCAGGAGGCTGAGGTGGGAGGGCTTCTTGAGCCTGGGAGGTCGAGACTACAGTAAGCTAAGACTGCGTCACTGTACTGCAGCCCAGATGACAGAGTGAGATCATATCTTTTAAAAAAAATCAACTTGGGAGGCCAAGGTGGGAGGATCGCTTGACACCTGGAGTTTAAGACTAGTCTGGACAACATTGCAAGACCCCATCTCTTGAAAAATTAAAATACTTAGCCGGGCGTGGAGGTGCATGCCTGCAGTCCCAGCTACTTGGGAGGCTGAGGCAGAAGGATCACCTGAGCTCAATTCAAGGCTTCAGGCAGCCGTGATGGTGCTGCTGCACTCGACCTGGGTGACAGAGCAAGACCCTATCTCTAAAACAAATTTTTTTAGTTAAAACTTTAAAAAATATTTTAAATGACATACTCATGATATAATGTGAACTACTAAACATATACATAAAATACTATCTATGTACTGAACTCACAAATGGTAGCAATGAGTTTTTCTGTGGAGTGAGATTTTATATATATATATATATATATTTTTTTTTTTTTTTTTTTTTTTTTTTTTTTTTTTTTTTGGGAGGTG